>NC_069396.1:31587500-31887500 GCF_027475565.1 Acinonyx jubatus
ATTAGATTCTCAGATAAAATAGCGTCAGGTATTAACAGGGACCAGGAGGTCAGAAGGGCCCGGGCCCTGGCAGTTCTACCCGCCATCAATGCTGTAATTGATTAAAGCATCACCGGGTAATATTTTTCTAAGTGTGTCACAGCATTTCTTCTCATCAGGTGCTAAATTTGCTTTCTGCTGTAAAACATGCTGAAATAATTGGATTACCGGTGACCAGAAGGAAAATAATGTCTGCCATGGATATGAAGTCATAATATTTTAAGGGAAGAAATTCAAGATACTTCTTCCCCAGCTTGCAGGCATTCTGTCTTCTTCTTTACCCTTTGTTCACTCTCTGACTTCTTGCTGCTTTGCTAACAGGCAGAAAGGAGTCAGAGTTCTCCGGGGTTTCAACTGAGCGGCACGTGAGGGCCTAGGTAGAGTAGAAGCGGATATGTTTTCCTGGAGGTCTTTAGAGATGGAATATCTAAAGGGATATTTATATGGAATCTCAGAGCACGGGAGCTTGTGCAGGCATCTAGAGAGTTTACAACATTGTAGTGGGTGCCATGGGGATTATAGAAGGAATTCCGAATTGCAGACAGTTTTGGGGTCCCATTTCCTGACTCCATTGGTCATCTAACTCCACCAACCTTCACTTTCTTCATCTGTGGAAATAAGGAAGTTGAATTATGACTTCAACAGTCCCTTCTTGTCTCAAGCCTGTCGGGAGAAAAGTTTTCTCTCCTTGTGTTGCCTACAGAGAGAGCTAAAGATCTCCTATGTTACAGCCGAGAAACAGAATCATAGAACACACAAAGTTGCCTAGGGATGAAGAGGAAGGGGAAATCAAGAAATCTTGGAAGTTGGTGGAGAGTGCCTCTTAAAAAGTTTGGTGGCCGTTGACTGGTGGGAGTGGCTGGAAATTAATTGATTTGCTTGTTGCTTCCTCCCCAACCCCCCCAACCTTGAATGCGAGATCCACAAGAGATTGGCTGGCCTGTTAGCTGTATCTCTGCTACCTTTGTGTTCCTGCACTGCAAAGGTGTCAGTATTTGTTGAATGAATGTACACGTTGAGGGGCTGAATAGGAAAGAGGTTTGCTTAGTAGTAGTAGAAATTTGTAGTGTGAGATGCAGGTCCATCCAGTTACTGTCCGTGAAGAGGAAAGACATTTTTGGTAGAGTGTCCTCAAGTTTTAGTTGTCTTCATGCCCAAGGACTGAGGTGGAGGTGGGTCTATGTGACAGACCATTACGAACTAGGGCTAGTTTCTAAAATGATTGGATGGCAAATGGATTGACTTTCAGGAGTATATTTCAGACGTTAAAAAGACGGTATAGGGGCGCCTGGGTGGCGCAGTCGGTTAAGCGTCTGACTTCAGCTCAGGTCATGATCTCGCGGTCCGGGAGTTCGAGCCCCGCGTCGGGCTCTGGGCTGATGGCTCAGAGCCTGGAGCCTGTTTCCGATTCTGTGTCTCCCTCTCTCTCTGCCCCTCCCCCGTTCATGCTCTGTCTCTCTCTGTCCCAAAAATAAATAAACGTTGAAAAAAAAAAGACGGTATATACTGAATCAGCTCTACTCTCCGTTTCGTGGTTGCTCACCTGAACAAGTCCTACTATTTGTATCTCTATCTATGCATCCTTTTTAAAAAGGATGTCCTTTTTTAGAACAGTGGTACATTTACAGAAAAATTGAGAAGATGGTACAGAGTTCCATATACCTGCACTCAGTTTCCGCTGCCATTTACATCTTACATTAATGTGGTACATTTATTACAATTAATATGCCAATATTGACACATTATTATTAACTGAAGTCCATAATTCATTCAGATTTCCTTGGTTTTAACTAATGCCCTTTCTATGTCCCAACATTTCATCTAAGATACACATTACATTTGGTTTTCATGTCTCATTAGGTTCCTCATGGCCATCGCACTTTCCAACTTTTCTTGTTTTACGTAACGACCTGGACAGTTTTGGGGAGTGCTGGTCACACATTTTGTAGAATGCCCCGCTATTAGAATTTGTGTGATGTTTTTCTCATGATTAGACCAGAGTTATAGCTTTGGGGGAAGACGTTAGAGGTGAGTGCCATTTTCACCACTTAGCTTCCAGGGCACACACCTTAAACATGACTTATCGCTGTTGGTGTTGACCTGATCCCCTGGCTGAGATGGTGTTTGTGAGGTACCTCCACTGTTGTTAGTCTTTCTCTCCTCCTTTCTTTAATGCACTTTTTGGAAGGAAGCTACTGTGCACTGCCCACACTTAAGGCCTGGGGAGTTCTGTTTCACCTCCTTGAGGGAAGAGTAATTACATAAATTATTTGCAATTCTTCTGAAAAAAGAATTTGTCTCTTCTCTCTTATTTATTTCCTTAGCCATTTATATCTGAGTGGACACAGGCGTATTTATTTTATCCTGTGAGATATAACACAACACTATTTTATTTATATTGTGCTCACGTTGTTCTAGTATTGGCCATTGGGAGCTCTTAGAGTTGGCTCCTATGTGCCTTTGACGTGCCCACATCAATGTGTTTTTGTTTTGTTTTCTTTTGTTTCTTAGCACTTCCTTACTTTCTGCTGTTACGAAATGCTCCAGGCTCAGCCTGTATATTTGCTACTCCAATCCTAGAATCAGTTACTTAGCCAAAGATGTGTATCCTTTCAAAATTGACTTTTTTTTTTTCCTTCCTTGAGAATGTTTTGATTCTTCCTTTCAGCTTTAGCTGAACTCAGAAACTTTCATTGTTAAGTTCTGTGTATGTCAGTCCAGAGGTGCGGGTATTAGAAGAAAGTTTTCAGGTTCTATTACTAAACAAAGAGTTCAGAAATAGACTTGCAATTTCTCTTCCGAGGCTCCTATATCACCGGTGTCAAACACAGTAGCTTGTTAACAAGAAAGCTACTACCAAGAGGGGGCTTAGAAATGCCAATTAGAGTCAGATCATTTATTTATAAATGTACGAATTCATTTCACGTTTTATCATGGGGCAAAGCATGCCTTGCCCCTTTAACTGTCAAGATGACTGAGCCGGGCAGAACGAATGACATGTTCTCCAGATGACATTTCTGACTTCCACAGCTGCTTCTCTCCTCCCCAAAGGCTCCCACCTCTTCTGAATTCATGGAGGGCAGGCTTTTATTGCTTTTAAGGATTGTTTTCCATAGGAAGAAGAAAAGGTGAGTTTCCCTTGGTTAAGTAATAAGTGTGAAGAGAGCAGTTTAAACACATGAGAAGGATAATTTTAACCCTGGGCAAGTTTCCTGAGTTGGCTTATTGAGCGATTATTTATTTATTTTTTTAAGTGGCAAAATATAACACACACCCTTTTCCCAATCATCCTCAGTCTAGGCCTTGTGAAGGGAGTCTTTCCCTTGGTAATGTGTGGATTCTGAAAGAGCAAAAATAATTTCTGCTGGGATTCTCCAGGGTGTCCTGCCTGGCTGGGGAGCAATTTCTTTTGGCCTAGGGGAAAATTGTACATTCAGATTCAGGAAAAAGAGAGACTACCTCTGGCCAGCTGCCTTTTGGTTCTGGAGACACAGATTATTAGTATCCTCTTTTGGGGCTGGGACTGCATCTCAGTGGCCTGCCTAGAGGAAACGTAAATCTACCCCTCTCCTTAGACCCTCCCCAAATCGGGAAGCAAGTGAATTACTCAAGGTGAACTCCATTACCTGTTCCAGTATCCCAAACAAGATTGGCAATGTGCAACTAATAGTAGGGGCAGTATTAGCTACTTCTTAAAAATGTGGCAAGGTGAACTAGGAAAAGGGAGTGGGGAAATTTTCTTTCTGGTTTCTGCTAAGATATCCAGTTGTCAGTAACTGCCACAACATGCTTTTAGTTTTATAGATAATTTGAATAAACTTTAAATTGCGCGCGTGTGTGTGTGTGTGTGTGTGTGTGTGTGTGTGAGAATATCCTTCTAAAGAGAAAAAGAAGAGATTTTCTCTTTTTAAGAAAAATTGTTCAGAATACCAGAAAGCCATTGATCTGGGTTGATTGAGATCTGAGAGCTCCGAATGCACACTATCTGTCGTATCCTTTTTTCTTTTCCCTTTTTTCCTCCCAGTTCTTTCATCTGGATAAGTCACTTGACATGAGCTCCAAAGTTCCCTCTCCAGATACAGAATGAGATGCCATTACTATTGGAATTGCCAGCCATTTGATCCATTAAACCTCACTCACCCAATTATATTTATTGTAAGCTGTGAGATAATTACTCGCTGTAACTTTGGTTCAGGGGAGCTTAACTTTTCCTTTGACTGCCCTCTTCGTTATGGAGGGTTCTGCTTCCAAATTAACCATCCATCAGGGGAAGTTTCCATTGACTCCAGCTTTCTAGACTTTCCACCCAAGTTTGCAGGTCTGCTTTGGCTTTGGTGTGGGTGGGTGGATCAGATGTGATGAGAGGTGGAGGGCTCTCACCATTCCTACTAAGTGACCTCAAGGGTTCATATGGAATGGGGACTCAAATTGCAAGGCTATTAAACTGAAAGGCCTCCTTTACACTCCCCATTTCCAGGTAGAGCTTGAAAGATATCCGCATTAAAGTTTACTACGGGTGAAATGTACATAATGGTGCAAGGCAAAATGTGTGACAGTCTCCTGGCAGGAGTCATCAATCATTCCAGACTTTTTTCAGTGGGGATAAAGGGCTCAGCATGACTCCAGTAAGGGTTTACGTCCCAGGAATCTTGGTTTAGTAGAAATATATCCTCTGAGTTATTTTTTATTAATAGCTCTTTGGGGAGAAAAGGTTGTAAGAAAATTCCTCCTTCTTGGACCATGGATTTATTACTAAAAGCCCATATCAAATCTCTTGATCCATTAAGTACTGTGTGTTACTATACATCATAGGTGACTATCTTTGGGGAAGCAGTGACATAGTGCATAAGACAGACAATACTTTGTGGATTGAAGCCATTTAGTATACTTTACTGCTCCTCATTTTTTAGAACCAAGAATGATCAGGAAATAGAATGGACCATGCAGTTAAATATTTGGCCAACTGATATTTAGTAATATATTTGTGAATATTCTGGCAGTTTTCAGAGACTAAAGAAAAATGAAATGTTCACACTTTTGAAATATTTCAAATTTTTGCCATTTTTAGCTAAAAATAGCTAATATTTACTGAGTGCCCAGTATATATGCTAGCCACCCAATTAACTGCTTTCAGTGCATTATCTCGCTGATTGTTCTCTATTTTTCTCTGAGGTAGGTGCAAGGATTGGCTTCAATTTAATGACTTGATATTTGGGGCTCAGAGAGGTTTGGTGTTTTACTCAGGGTTACGCAGCTACTCAGTGATGGGACCAGGGTTTGAATCACGGCAGGCTGCCTCCGCTCTTGACCGTTACTCTAAACTGCCTGTTAAATAGTATCAGTTGGTTTTGTAGCCTAGTCTAACCTCCCATATTCCAGAGGCAGGCCAGCCTCCGCTTCAGCACACCAGAATGTGAAAGTCTCTGAGTCTCAAAAATCATTTTCCTTTATTATCTAAGAATCTCCCTTCTTGTAGCTGATAGCCACTGCTCGTAGCTTTGTCCCTAGAACTAGTATATATGACAGCACATTCGGAACTGGAGAGCCGTGTGTGGGTACTGAATGTTTTTCTTTTCATCATTATTATCTGCAAGGTGAATGGTGCTTCTGTGTGGAGTCCTGCGTGTATTTAAAGACAACTGTAATGATCCTTCAGCCCCGCCAACTAACTTCCAGGGCAGTGTGCCAAGCGTTTATATAAGCGTGAATCCACTGAGTCCTTATGGGAAGCCTTAATATTGTTTCCAATTTAGAGGTAGAACAACTGAAGCTCAAACCAGTTAGGTTACCATGCTCAGGCCTTGTAAATAGCTGGATTTCAAACCTGATTTTTTTTTTTTTTGAGAGAGAACGGGGAGAGGGGCTGAGGGAGAAAGGCCGAGAGAATCTTCAGCAGCCTCCAGCCCCAGCGCGGAGCCTGATGCAGGCCTCTGTCTCATGACTTTGAGATCATGACCTGAGCTGAAATCAAGAGTCGGATGCTTAACTGACTGAGCCACTCAGGCGCCCCCAAACCTGAACCTTTGTAACTCCAAAGCCTTTGCTCCTCCTGTAATGCTTCTGGTGGCAACCCTTCTAAGGCCTTTCTGTTTCTGAGCTCCAGAACCCATTGTTAGTTTTAGGCCTGGGTAGCCACCCTGCGATTTCCTTTTCCTTCTTGATGGTTGGTCCCAATCCCCAGACGTCTCATCTGGATAATTACTCATATTCACTCTTTTTATTTTATAGGAGCTTGTATCAAACTGGCTGTAGAATGGATTCTAGTCTCCTAGCCCCTCTTCCTTTTCTTTTTCATTTCTGCAGAGGTACCGATGCAAAATCAAAGCAATGCAAAAATACCTTTGAAAGTGTAGTCTTTCTTGTCTTTCTTCTGGGAGTATGCTAATCGGCTCATCCCAGTTTGCCTGGGAGTCTTCCAGTTTTAGCACTGAAAGACTCTTATTCCAGGATCTCCTCAGCCCTGGGGAAGCAGGTTGGTTGGTTACCCTAATGGGGAGCGTAAATGGACAAGCTTTTAGAGTTAGAGGGTCTTTGGATGGTCTTGCAGCAGAAGGAAGGTGTAAATGAACCTCCTAAAGTGAAACACAAAATCGAGTGTTGATTAAGGAGCAGGTCGTAGTCATGCTGTCAGTAAATGGCAGAGCCGGCTTTCAAACCCATGTCAGCCTTAATCCAAGTTAGGCATAGTTGTACCCTTACCACACTGGCCCTGGTGAAAACTCTCCTATGGCAAGGGCCCAATGGATTACCAAAGGGGTGAACAGATAACCTGGAAAAGGGCAAGTATTATGGGCCTAAACATCCTTGAGTTAGTAAAATTTTTTTGTAAGAAGAGATTGATTCCTGGAATGTAGCATTTTAGGCATCATTTTAGGAATATAAACTAAGACTTCTAAATCTGTTCTTCTAGATGCTGTTTGTTTACCAACACAGTCTTAAGATAATAGCCATGGCTTTGAGAAGGCAGCCACATTACTCTTGATTCTAGAGTCTGAGATCAGTTAACACCCATTCCCCCCGCCCGCCTTGAACCAGTATTAATTTGGGCTTCTTCCATTTGTATTTTCCTCCCCTTCTATTATTTGTGGGTGCCAGAAAATACTCTTATAATTATTTCAGATTTCTGGATGTTAGTTTGTATTCTAGATTTTCCTGTGGTTATCTCTGTCCATAAGCTTAGTGCCTAGTGACACCTCAAAATAACAGTATTGCAGATATAAAACAATTGCATGTTCACTGCAATTGTAGACAATTTCAGGGTCTGGAAACTTCCTGCCTTTTGGAATATGACAACAACAAATGAAATTTAATGTGAATTCCTTACAGGTTCTATTTTGCCATCCGGAAACATTGATTTCTTTCTTGCTTAAAATAATAGTGGTTAAACTATGTAGTTATCCAACGTGTCTCGACCAGGAAAAGAATAATAATAGGACAATATGAGCTCAGGTGCACACATGTGTCATTGAGAAATGTTTCTCACAAATAGTTTTTTATGCAAGTGAGAACTTGGCTAAATACTTTACCTACATTGCTTGTTCACCACAAGCCTATAATAATCATTAACATTTACTGAGTGCTCACTATAAGTCATGCATTGTTTCTGGAATCTTACTTGTATGATCTCATTTAATTATCACTATATTTCCAGAAGGAAAGATTAGGAATACTTTCTACACATGGCTAAAGGTGGCTTAAACAGGTGAAAGTCCTTATTGTTTGCTTTATAAGAAATCTCAAAGCAGCCCTTACCAGTGCTCACCGATGTCCCAAAGGACTTGTCTTCTTTGATATTTTCTCTCTGCCAACTTCACTGAGTCATCAAATGAATTGAAAGATGGCTGCAACAGCTCCAACATCACATCTTCATAGAAAAACACCCAAAGCAGGAAACAAAAGAGGAATAGCAAAGGGCGTTTTCTCTCCACTGTTCTTTTATTTTCAGGAAGGAAAATCTTTTCTAGATAACGCCAGCAGACTTTCTTTTCAACTCATTAGTTAGCACTAGGCCATACCATCGTCCTCACCTTCCAGAGAAATGGGGAGAGTGAGTATGTGGCAAAGGAAAATAGGGTTGCCTTGATTGGCTCAGAAGAGTGGGTCTCAAACTTTTTGGGCCAAAGGACCTATTTTCACTCTTTAAAACCTATTGAGGACCCCACAGAGCTTTGTTCTGTCTGTTAATATTTACCATATTAGAAATTAAAACTGATGAATTAAAAAAATTTTAATTAATTTATTAAAAATAACAAGACATAATACATATCAGTATTAAAATATTTTTTTACTGAAAAATAACTTTTTCAAAACAAAAAAAATTAACAAGAAGAGTGATACTGTTTTATGCTTTTGTAATTCTTTTTAATGTCTGGCTTAACAGAAGCTCCTCCTATTCAATCTGTTGTGATATGTTGTTTTGATTATAGTATGTGAAGAAAATCCAGCCTCACACAGATATATAGTTGGAAAAGTTAAGATATTTTAAATGCCTTTCTAGATAATCATGGATATTTTTTTTGACACTACTCAGACTCACCAAGTGATAATATCTTAAGGTTCATTTTGTTGTGAAATCTGAAGCAATCTCAGTAAATGTTTTGTACTCTGTTTCATTAAAATCCATTGGTCCCTCTTGCAATTTGAAGGGAAATTTTACCCATATGTGACTTTGTAACATCACGTACTGGTCATTTGGAAAGTACTGACTCCATGAATTACGTGCAGATCTTCCATAATTCATTATGCATTGCAAAAACTCACGCTCATGAGTATCACCACTGATCTCCTCGTGAAAGTCTTTATGTATTGGGACATTGTCAAGTTCTCAATGGCAGATACGAGTTTTCCAAAATTCTGAGTTTCACTTGAGAGCTCGTATTTTATCATTGGCGGCAACTATTGTCAATTGTTTTACTTGAAGTGTAAGGTTCATCTTGTCTGCCAAATACACCTAGGTGTGAACAACTCTGATTTTTCAGTTGTTCTTTTAGTAGAAATGGCGTTCTGTGACAAAAAGTGGCTAGTTCAGCCTGTAACTCAAGCAGTTGCACCAGCTGCCTTTTCCTTGAGACGTAGTCCTTCAGGATGCCCAGAAATACTTCCTGTGCACCCCTCATTCCGTCACACAGTGTGTTTAGATGTGTATTCAAAGATTGAATAGAATTAATAATTTGTTAATAATTTTCATTGTTCGGGGCGCCTGGGTGGCTCAGTCGGTTAAGCATCTGATTTTGGCTCAGGTCATGATCTCATGGTTCGTGAGTTCGAGCCCTGCATCGGGCTCTACACTGACAATGACAGAGGGATTCTCTGTCTCCCTCTCTCCCTGCCCCTCCCCTTCTCTCTCTCTCTCAAAATAAATAAATAAACTTAAAAAAATTTTTTTTTCATTGCTTTACCAGGGATAGTTTTAAGTGAAACTGGCTTTATTTTTGGCAGCCTGTGACTGCTGATACCATTTGGTGCCCCTGCCTTGACTCATTCTAGGGTTCTTTTACACAAATGTAAATAATGCCTTAGTATTTTTATGAAACTAGCTTATTTCTTGAAGACTCCCTGAAAGGGTCTCAGGGACTCCCAAGAGTCTGTGGACCGCACTTTGAAAACTACTAAGACCATTAATAATTCATCTCCTAAAGTTTGGCAAGAAGCTAAGCAAACAAAATCAGAGATGCGTTAGCAAAGAGAAGGTAAAGATGGCCGTTGTATAGACACCCATTGCGCACAAGACAAGTCTGACCTCTGAGACAGCAGGCCTGGGACTAACTCCAGGGCTTAAGCACTGGCTTTTAGTCACTCCTTTTTTCTGCCTCCTGGGAAGTATTGCTAATGCCCAACCCATAAAGCTGTCTCTGAGGCTGCTGTTTCTGGGTCCATACCATCCTCCCAGAACTCATGTCCTCTACTGTCTCTGCATTATATTTCACCAACTTCCACTTTTCAGCTTTAGCTACACCCAACTCATTCCTTCTCCAGTTACCCCTTCCTGTTCACATTGTTCCCCATTCACAGAGCAGTGCTTGACTCCACCACTGTCTGTTGAAATCCTGCCTGGACTAAATACCACCTCCTTCACTTCCTGGTTTCTCCATCAAAGTTCATCTCTCTTTTTGTGACCTCATATTATTATAACATTGATTGCACCTTGCTGTGTGTTACACACAGTTGTGTCCGTGCTGTAGAGGCCACTTTTAGACAGTAGGGTTGAGCAATGGAAGCGTGATCAAGGCCGAAAGGCCCAAAGTGACCCGAACCCCTTAGCTCAATACAGACAGGACCATCAGGGACGCCCCCCCTTAAAATATCCACTGACCAGTGGGCTACTTACAACCAGGCAGTTACCAAAAAAGGGAAAATTCTATGTGTCTCAATGCCTCCTCACCTTCCTGTTTTAAATATGGCCCCGCCCACTGCTTGGTTGCAGTCTCTCCTTTGCTGTCCCATCTGCCACTCCCTTGTGGTGTATTCAATAAACTTCTATCTCCTTTGCTCTGCCTTGAGTAAATCCTTTCACCACCTGCACCGCCGGCTTCCACCAGGTCATTGCCCCGCATTTGGGGACCCGCATCTGGTTGGGAGAGACATGACACACGCCCGTTTCTTCTATTGAGTTTCAGTTTCATTAAGGCTAGGGTCTACAGCTTTCTTCATTTTTATGTATCACATTTTTTCTAACACAGGTCCTGGCCCCTGCGGGTGCTCACAACTGTTTGTTGGGGAAATTTCATCCACAAAATGTCCTGATGCACAGAGCGTGGGGCACATTACTGAATGCCTGAAACGACCTATCCTCTCATTGGCTAGAAAGAACAGAGAACAGTTAGGATTGGCTTTGGTACATATCCATCACTAAGTTGACGTCCGTTGTCTCTTCTGAAAGTTGCTGCATAATCAGATGTAGGTGGGGAAACAGCAATGCCGCCGTTTTATGTATGTATGTATGTATGTATGTACGTATGTATGTATGTATGTATGTTTCCTTTAACATGGTTTATTTCCTTCATGCCAACGTGCACGATGAGATGAGGGATCCTTTTTTGGATGTGAATTCTTGCCTGCCTCAGAGCCTTCCAGGTCGTTGATATGAAAATTTGGCGCAGGTGTGTGATTCTTCTGCTAAGTTAAGCTACTTTATCCGACTCAATGCCTGATGCGAATTAAAACCCCTGAATGACAAAAATTTTTTTTTCAAGTCACTAAAATAAAAGCGCATGGAAAATGAAGCTCTAGCGAGATGAATCCTCCGAGATGCTAGATGAGGCGGCTTGGCGAGTGGCTTGAAAACCATAGTAACGTCATTGGGAAACAGAGGTACAGAGCTCCTCCGTGACTCTCCAGAGCCTTTGTCAAATACAGCTATGAGGAGGACGCCTCACCCTGGGCTGTTACACGAGGGCTCTGGGGAAGGAAATGCTAAACTTGTTTTGAGGCAGGCATATTGGTTTGGTTTACATATAGCAAAAGTCAATCCTTTTCAGGGTACGGTTTTTCGAGTTTGGAGAAGCACAGTTGTGTAATCACCACCGCATTCAAGAACTAGAACAGCCCCATCACCCCCAAATACTCCCTCTTGCTCCTTTGTGCTTAACCCTTCCCGCACCCCAGACCCTGGGCTCCCCACGTATCCATTTTTTTTGCCTCTCTAATTTTGCCTTTCCCAGAGTGTCCCGTAGATGAGATCACAGAGTATATGGATGTTTGTGTCTGGCCTCTTTCCCCTGGCAGGATGCGTTTGGATTTTATCTATGTTGAAGCGGGTATCAGTAGCTTGTCTCTTTTATTGCTGATTGTATAGCTGCACCACAGTTTGTTTCTCTCTTGGCCACTTGGCCATTTGGTTTTAGTTTTGGGCAGTTATGGATAAAGCCGTTGTAAACCTTTGTGTACAGGTCTTTGTGTGAACATAAGTTTTTGTTTCACTTGGGTAAATACCAGAGTGATGTGGCAATGAGGTTGTTGGGTCGTCTGGTATGTTTAGGTTCTGGTGTGTTTAAGTTTGTATGAAAAATACATTTCCTATATGAAAATGATGACTCTTCATGGTTCTTGTGGTTATTTGCAAAATCATGGATCACCTAAACAATACATGATAATGCTATTATCTCTTGGTTTGAATAGACATTGTGTGGTTGCTTTGCAGCAGATTTAGCTTTCTAATTACATTTTGCTCCAAGCTGATGTTTAAATTCGTCAGTGCTCCCTGGGCATCCACCAGTGTTGCAACCAAGAAGAAGACTGTAGGCACGAGGGGGGGGCAACTGGTCGAGGCTATCGGTGGGGCCGCAGATAATCCACAAAGTGGATAACAAGCATGCCAACGATCGATTGATACCTCCACAGTATTCTAATAGTTATGTAATGACAATTGCCTATTTTGCTGGTGCAGGATATTGATTTTTTTTTTCCTCAGAGCACAGTATGAGTCAAGATGATCACCATTTTTTAAAAAATGAAAGTATGAAATTCAGTTTTTCCCAGAAGGCCTCTTCCACATGTCACCTCATCCAAGCCGATCAACAAATGTCCATTGAGTACCCATTTTCTTTTTCTCTACTCTTTGATGGTTGCTGGGGGAGAGCATGGCGTGTGAAAAATGGTATTTGTCCTTAGGAAGCCTTACTTCATTTGTTCAGGGCAATGAAGTTTGTATGGGAAGAAACAGTGACTAACATCCGGTAATCTGTCATTGTGGGCTAAAGCGAGTGGGCAAGAGTGTAAGTAGTTTAGAGTGCAGAGAAGGGCAAACTCAGTGGGATGGTTAGGACAGGCACAACAGAAGGGATGTGGAATTGGAAGCGAGTATAGTAAAGTGATTTCTGCAAAGCTTGGGACCTCCTTGTCTTTGTTGTGTCCCCCCAGTGCCTGATGTGGTCCCTACATTAACAGATATATATCAAATACATGATGGGTAGGAGGCTTTCTTGTGCCTCATATTTTATTACGTTCGTTTCCTCCATATTCTAAGAGTGATAGATACTCATTGCTAGACCACCAAGCATTACAGATTTAGACAGGAAAAGCCTATAATCTCCTTTATGTGCTCTCTTTGAGATGGTCACTGCTAAATTTGACCTTTACCCCACAATTGTTCATGTGCCTGCCACTGTCACACTCGGCAGCTGGACTGTTCTGCAACTTGCTTTTATCACAACACGTTCTTCCATCTCAGGATAGAGTTCTATTTCATTCTTTAAAAGCCGCAGCATCCCCATTGTGGAGATGTACCCAAACTTATTTATTCAACCTCCTATATATGGGCTATTGGGCTATTTACTGGGAGGGTTTAGAAAGGTGGAGGGGAGAAGTGAGAGAGAGCTAGGAACACTGGTGATGGTGGCTCTTGTAGGAAATGGAAAATTTGAGGGAAAAGCCTTTAGTGAAACTTCTACACCAGTGATAGAAGCCATAACGTTCTTAAAGATGAAATAAATTAGAATATGTAAAGCCAAATTATGAAATATCTAGGAGACAATCTAGGAGGATATTCTTATGATTTCAAGGCAGGAGAGGATTTCTTAAGACTCAAAAATGCTAAACATAAAGGAAAGGATACATGAATTTGAGGATATTAAATTTGTTGACAGTTCTTCTCACTGAAAGACACCATAAGGAATGAAAAGCAAGGCACGGATTGGGAGAATTTGCATCACATATAACTGACAAAGGATTAGTACCTACGATATATTTGAAAACTGCTCTGATCATAAAAAGAAGCTAAGATAAGGTAGAATAATGCACAAAAGATAAAAACAGATGTTTCATAGAAGATGTATTTGAATAGCCTATAAACATATGAAAAGATGATCAATCTCATTAGTAAGCTAGGAAATGCAAAGTAAAATATCACTGAGTTATTTCACAGTTGTCCAACCCGTAAACATTTAAAAGTCAGACTGCTAAGTGACGGTGACGACATGGGGGTTTGGGAACTTTCACTCACTGCTGGTTGAGGTAGAAATTATTACCACTGCCGTGGGTTTGCTCTTGCCTAGGGTGTTTATTCTCTACTGTTGTGTAACCCGTTACTGTAAAACTCAGTGGCTTAAAAATCACATTTATTATTCCTCGTTTCTCTGGGTCAGAAACCCTGGCAGGACCTTGCTGGGTCTTTTATCTCCTGGTCTCACATAAAGCTGTTATCAAGGTGTTGGCTTCTGGTCTGATCACAAGGTTTGACTAGGGAAGGATCCACTTCCAAGCTTATCCACGTGGTTGTTTGCAAGATTCAGTTCCCTGTGTATTGGGGTGCTGGTGGGCCTTAGCTCTTTGCTGCCCTCTAGCCTGGGACCTCTACGAGCTCCTTGCCACGTGGGTCTCTCCATAACCGAGGTGGGGAGTGGGGTGGGGAGGTGTGGCTCGCATGACAGCTGGTTTTATCAGAGTGAGCAAGTGAGAGACAGTGAGCAGGGGACCTGAGACAGAAGACACAGCTGTTGTTGTTTTTTAAACCACTTTATTGAGTTCTAATTTATATACTGTAAAATTCTTCTATTCAAAGTATCAGTTCACTGGTTTTTATATTTACACATTTGTGCAACCAACACTATCATCTAATTTGAAACATTTTCATTACCTTAAAAAGGAATCCCATCACAAATACAGGCAACTGATCTTTGACAAAAGAGCAAAGGTAATACAATGGGGCAAAGATTAGTCTTTTCAACCAATGTTTTTGGAACATATGGACATCCACATGCAATACATACATACATACATACATACATACATACATACATAAATGCAGGTACAGGCTTTACACCCTTCACAAAAATTAACTCAAAATAGATCATAGAGCTGTATGTAAAATGCAAAACCAGAACTATTAGAAGACAACATAGGAGAAAATCTAGATGACCTTGGGTATGGTGATGGCTCTAGATAACATCAAACACATGATCCATGAAGGACACGGTTGATAAGCGGGACTTCATTAAAATTTGAAACTTCTCTATGAAAGATGATGCCAAGAGAATGAGAAGACAAACCACAATCTGGTAGAAAATATTTGAAAAAAAAAAAAAAACCTGATGAAGAATGGTTATCCACAATTTAAAATGAACTCTTAAAATTCAGCAATAAGAAAACAAACAACTTGACTTAAAAATAGGCCAAAGACCTTAACAGATACCTCATCTCTGAAAAGACGTTCTATATCCTATGTCATCAAAGAGATACAAATTAAAGCAACAATGAAGGAACACCATACCCATTACAATGCCCCAAATCCAGAACACTGACAACACCAGATGCTGGTGAGGATACGAACCAGCAAGAAGTCTCATTCATTGCGGGTGGGGATACAAAATGGTACAGCCACTTTGGGAGACAGTTTGGTGATTTCTTACAATACTAAATATATTTTTACCACATGAGCCAGTGAGTTTTTTCCCCCTTGGCATTTCCCCAAAGGAGTTGAAAACACATCCATACACAGATTTGCACGTGGATGTTTATAGCAGCTTTATTCATTTAATTGCCCAAACTTGGGAGCAACAAAATTGTCTTTCAGTAGGTGAAAGATTATGCAAACTGTGGTGCACCCAGATAATGGAATATTATTTAGCGCTAAAAAGTAATGGGCTATCAAATCATACAAAGACATGGAGAAAAGTTAAGTGCATATTGTGAAGTAAGCCAATCTTAAAAGGCTACAGAGTGTATGATTTCCACTATCTGACATTCTGGAAAAGCCAAAACTAGGGAGGCAGTAAAAAGATCAGTGTTTTCTATAGGTTGAGCGGGTGGAAGATAGGGGCAGATCAATAGACTAGCATAGTATTTTTAGGTCAGTGAATGATGGATGCACGTCACTATACATTTGTATAAACCCATCGAATGTCCAACACCAAGAGTGAAACCTAATGTAAACTATGGATTCTAGGTGTCAGTGCTGTGCCTCATCAGTCGTAATGAATATCCCACTCTGGAGGGGCATATTTATAATGAGGGGGGCTATGCATGGGTGGGGGCATGGGATATATGGGAAATCTCTACCTTCTTAATTTTGCCGTGAACCCAAAATTACTCTAAGAAAATAAAGTCTTAAAAAATAAAAAGAATCCCGTTCTCATTGGCAGTCACCCCCATCGTTGCCTTTCAGCACCCCCAGCCCCAGGCAACCACCCTGGTAACACTTACTGTTTCTATGGATTTGCCTGTTCTGGACATTTCCCATCAATGGAGTCACACAGTACATGGTCTTTGTCACTGGCTTATTTCACTTAGCATGATGATTTTCAAGGTTCGTATGTGTTGTAGCATTTATCAGTACTCGATTCCTTTCATTGCTTCATAATATTCCCTTGTATGGTTATACCCCGTTTGTTTATACATTCATCAGTTGGACACTTAGACTCTTCCTCGTTTTCACTATTATGAATAACACTGTCAGACACATGTGTATAAAGTTTTTGCGTGGACATTTTTTTATTATTTAAATTCAAGTTAGTTAACAGATAGTGTAATAATGATTTTAGGAGTAGAATTTAGTGATTCATCACATATGTAACAACCAGTGCTCATCCCAACAAGTGTCCTCCTTAATGCCCATCACCCATTTAGCCCATCCCCCCACCCAACACTCCTCCAGCAACCCTTATTTTGTTTTCTGTATTTAAGAGTCACTTATGGTTTGCCTCTGTCTCTCTTTCCATCTTATTTTTCCATCCCTTCCCCTATGTTTCTGTTTTGTTTCTTAAATTCCACATATGAGTGAAATCATATGATATTTATCTTTCCCTGACTGACTTATTTTACTTAGCATAATACACTCTAGTTCCATCCATGTTGTTGCAGTTGGCAAGATTTCATTCTTTTTGATCGCCAAGTAATATTCCATCATGTATATTCGTGTATATATATATATATATATATATATATATATATATACACACACACACACACACACACACACACACATATACACACCACAACTTCTTTATCCATTCATCAGTCCATGGACATTTGGCTGTTTTCATACTTTGGCTATTGTTGATAGTGCTTCTATAAACGTTGGGGTACATGTGCCCCTTTGAATCAGTATTTTTGTGTCCTTTGGATAAATACCTAGTAGTGCAATTGCTAGGTCATAGGATAGTTCTATTTTTAATTTTTTCTTTTAATGTTTATTTATTTTCGAGAGAGAGAGAGAGTCAGAGTGTGAGCGGGGAAGGAGCAGAGAGATAGAGACACAGAATCTGAAGCAGGCTTCGGGCTCTGAGCTGTCAGCCCAGAGCCTGATATGGGGCTCGAACCCATGAGCTGTGAGATTATGACCTCAGCCGAAGTTGATTGCTTAGTGACTGAGCCACTCAGGTGCCCCTATTTTTAAATTTTTGAGGAACCTCCATGCTGTTTTCCAGAGTGGCTGCACCAGTTTGCATTCATGTGGGCATGGTTTTTATTTTCCTTGTGTATATACTTAGGAGTGGAATTTCTGGGTCACATAGTAACTCTGTGTTAAACTTCTTAAGGAACCGCAAAACTGTTTTCCATAAGAGCTTAGCATGTATCATTTTACATTCCCACCAACAATGTACGAAGATTCCATTTTTTCCACATCCTTATCAATACTTATTATTACCTGTTATTATGTTGTTGCCTTTTTGATTACAGTCATCCTAGGGGTATGAAATGGTATATCATGGTGGTCTTTTTTTTAACCTTTTTTTTTTTTTTAAGTTTTTAATTTATTTTTGACAGGGAGAGAGAGACAGAGCATGAGTAGGGGAGGGGCAGTGAGAGGGAGACACAGAATCTGAAGCAGGCTCCAGGCTCTGAGCTGTCAGCACAGAGCCTGATGCGGGGCTCGAACTCACGGACCACGAGATCATGACCTGAGCCGAAGTTGGATGCTCAACTGATTGAGCCACCCAGGCGCCCCTCTCACAGTGGTTTTAAGCTCCATCTCCCTAATGACTAACAATGTTGAACATCTTTCCATGTTCCTGTTGTAGCTCTTATTTGGAGAAGTATCTGCTTTGGTCCTTTGCCCATTTTAAAATCAGATTATTTGTCCTTTAATTATTGAGTTATAATGGTTCTTTCTATATTGTGGATATATGTTCCTTGTCAGATAAATTCCTTGTCAATTATTTGCAAGTATTCCTCCCACCTTGTGGGTCATCTTTTCACTTTGTTGATGCTGTCCTTTGAGACACAAAAGTTTTTAATTTTGGTGAAGTCCAATGTATCTATTTTTATTTTGTAGCTTGTGATTTTCGTCTTGTATCTAAGAACATATTGCCTGTTCCAAGGTCACCTTTTCGAAGCATCCCACCACATGTAGTAAAGTTGAACCTACATTTTCCCAATAAACTGGCCATTTACATCCTCCTAAGAATGAATCCTAGAGAAATTTTTGCATGCATGCACATCAAGAATATTCAGAGCAACATAATCCATAGTATTAAAAGAAAATAGGAATGAAACATATGGTCGTCAACAGTTGAAAGGATGGACGCATTTTGCTAGCCTTTTAACGAAAATAAAAATGAACGAACTACAGATACATACTTCAACATAGTGGATATCTAAAATATCATATGTTTGGTGAGAAAAGCGAGACAGAAGAATCCATGCTGTTTTCATAAAGCTTATTTATAGAAAGTTCCCAATGAGGCACAATCAAACAATATGTATTTAGAAGTAAATACGTATGTGGAAAAACTATAAGATGAGCAAAGGGTGAAGGCAAAATTTAGGATATTGTTTGCCTTTGGAAGAGAGAAAGAGGGTGTGATAAAAAGGAACATACGGGAGGCTTCTAAGACTAGTAACATTTTATTTCTTAGCATGGTAGTTGGTACTTCAATTATTCTTTTATTATCTTTCTTTAAATCATACATATGTATCCCTATATTATCTTTCTTTAAACCATTATTGGGGCGCCTGGGTGGCTCAGTCGGTTAAGCGTCCGACTTCAGCTCAGGTCACGATCTCGCGGTCCGTGAGTTCGAGCCCCGCGTCGGGCTCTGGGCTGATGGCTCAGAGCCTGGAGCCTGCTTCCGATTCTGTGTCTCCCTCTCTCTCTGCCCCTCCCCCGTTCATGCTCTGTCTCTCTCTGTCCCAAAAATAAATAAACTTAAAAAAAAAATAAAAAAAACCCATTATTATACACGCATTTCATAATAAAAAAGTTACAGTTTTCTGATAGATCATAAAAATTTTGAAATGCCCATGGCCTTATTGTTTAACTTCCCACCGAGGGGGAATCTACCATTCCACAGACACTCCGGGTCTTAGTTGGAAGCGTCTAGCAGCAGGGATCGTGTCTAGCCCCACCCTTGTGGAAACCGGTTCCTTTTTTTATTTTTATTTTATTATTTTTTTTAAATAAGCTTGGCTTTTGTTTAAGTCTGTAATGTGTTGAACTGAAAACCGTCTCCCATTGACTTTGCCTACTGGCAGGAGTGCTGTACCCGAATAAGTCATGTAGAACTTTCTTCCTTTTTTTTAATGTTTACTTATTTTGAGAGAGAGAGAAAGAGAGAGAGAGAGAATCCTAAGCATGCTTCACACTGTCAGTGCAGAGCCTAACTTGCGGTTTGATCCCACAAACTGAGATCATGACCTGAGCCAAAATTAAGAAATCAGGAGGTAGAGAGAGGCTTAATCGACTGAGCCACTGGGAGTCCCAGTCGTGTAAAACTTTCTAATCTCTCATTTGATGACTACCCGTAAGTTTTTAAAAATATCTACATGTGTCTTTCCTCTGACACTCAAACGTTCATTACCAAGACTCCTTAGTAAGCATGCTCTGTTTCTTGAAGTCCAGACCAAGTAAAGAATGACTGGAGCCCTCTTTATCCTGGCCCTTTCTTCCAAAGCCTCCTGGTTATTTTTCCAAAAGCCTATAGTCTAGTTGGGAGAAGTGAGATGAACAGAAGAAAGGAATTTAACTGTTAATGTCTGTGGCACAGAGAAGACATACTAAAGAAGTTTAGAAAATAATTCTCAGGAGAAGGCTCAGTCGTGCTTAAAAGGAGATATAAAGCATCTTATTATTTAGTAAATTGTGTCACAGTGTAAAATTTTAATTTGATTTATCTGTTGATAATAAAACTGCAAACCAAAGGCACGTACAGTACACAATGACAATTGAATGTAACTTTGATTTTACAAAGACTTGCCCTTCAGAATTCGTGAAAGATGAAAGATATTAACATTATCTAAATATTAGTTTTTTATCATTAATACCATTAATATTCGTAACAAGATGGGCAAGAGATCTCATGCAAGCATTTAAGAATAGCGGGCCCCAGGGGTGCCTGGGTGGTTCAGTTGATTAAGTGTCTGTCTTCGGCTCAGGTCATGATCTCACAGTTCGTGAGTTTGAGCCCCATGTTGGGCTCTGTGCTGACAGCTCAGAACCTGGAGCCTGCTTCAGATTCTGTGTTTCTCCCTCTCTCTGCCCCTCCTCTGCTCATGTTCTGTCTCTCTCTGTCTCTCTCTCAAAAATAAATAAACATTAAAAATTAAAAAAGAAATAGCAGATTCGTCCCTCCCTGCAGGACAGGGATCTGCCCATTATTTAGTCATCGTTTATGAATTGACACTTTGGGGACTCTGATGTGTTTCAGTTAGATCCCACTGGGAGGGATGCCCAGGCCCTTTCTTCATCATTTACTAGCTGTCATTTTGCTCCTTGGTTTCTCGTCTGTAAATTGGTGATCAGAGCTATACCTACTTCAGAAGTGGTAGTCAGGACAGGAAGCGATGATGCTTCTGAAGAGTTTAGCCCTGGGCCTGGCACATGGTAAACTTTCAATCACCACAAGCTAGCTTTGCTGTAACTTACCCCCCTATGGTCAAGGATTCTCTAGCCCTGGGTTCCACAGTTCCACAGCACCATCCTTGGGGCTTTCTTTTTCTTCTCAAGGACTTCTCCTGTTGCAGACCAAGCTTAGATATTTGAGGTGGTCCCGACATGCCTCCGTGCTGGAAGCTGAAAGGGGAACTTTGAACCCCAAGAACCCCATTCGGTTCGGGGCAAAATAATCATAACTTGGAAAACTTGAAAATTGGGAGATTCCACTTGAAATCTAGTAGATTCTAGTGTCTCTTTAACAACTGCAATATTCACCCCACTGGGACTGTGCTTCCTCCAGACCTGTCCGGCTAGAGGGAGCAGTGGCTTCCGACCTGACACGGGCACACTTTCTCCAGGTCTCCGCCATCGTCAGCCTGGTCACTTTCTCTCCCACTTAACACAGTGGGTTCCTGTGGGCGGTGAGCCTGCGGCCCTTCCTCCTCCTGACTGAAAAGACCTTCCTTTGTGGGGGGCACGGGCTTGGGTTGTGCTCTCCTAGATTTCAGCTTTTGATTTTTTCAGGAGATTTGGAATTTCTTCTTGCTTGTCAGAGGAACTTTTTTTTTTTCCCCCTGCAGCAGGTTTCTTTTTGTACTCTCCAAGAACAGCTTGCTGGCTTGCAAAAAAGAAGAAGCAGGGTTCTTTGGGGAGCTGTCAGAAAGAGCAGATGCAGCCTCAGCATGGCACTCCTGATCCCCGCAAGTGGCACGGAACACTTTATTTGTAAAGGGAAGGGCAGAGAACCTCTCTTCTCCCCACGTCCCGATTTGCATTTTATTAGGCACCCAGTAGGATGGCTTGCACATCGCCATCTTCCCTCACAGATCTCTCTATCAACCCCCAACCTACCAGAGGGCAAAACACAGGGATGCAAAAAAAAAAAAAAAAAAAAAAAGGATGGCGTTAAAAGGAATCAGACAAATGTAGCCCACAACTGTGACTTTTTATTCTTCTTCAAAAAGTGCCTTTTGTTGATACGATTTCCGCGGGAGATAAGTGGTCTCTGCGCAGAGACGTGAAGGTCGTATAAGGTTGAGCAGAGGAAGGCTGCCATAGGGCAGAGAGGCAGAGAGACCGGGGTTCTGCGATTAGCACCTCCGTTTGCGGGCTCTGGGTTCTGGCATAAACGACATCATGCCGCAGCCTCAGTTTCCACACGGCCGTTTTCATCCGCTGGCCTGCTTGCCATGGAACAGCACCAGTAACTTCCCTGGCCTTCTCCTTGTGCCCCTCTTCCCCTCCGTCTTCACACTTTCCCTTGTCCAGGGTTTCCATATTCAGCTCTGCCTAGGCCAGCTCTTCCAAAGAAGAGCTTTGCTTGACGTCTCAACCCAGTCAATACTATTATTTTAACCATTATAGTGAAATCCTGCTCTTGAAAAAAGGGGAAAAAAAACCCATTCCCCCGCAGAACTTTATTACATAGAAGACGGGAAACTACTACAAACAATTATGATTACCTTCAACTGGGCACATGACCTGGAGAGTATTTTGAAACCTGGCAGAAAGACCAAGTTGTGTTTGGATCGGTTTATCCTAAATATGCGTTATGCCAAGTGGACAAATGGTATATGTGACACTTCCTTTGTTGTCAGAACAGCGTGGGACCTGGCCGTTCTGCAGTTAGCTGAGCCTACCTTTAGTACAATTTGGATTTTAAAAAAGTGAAGCTGTCAGCTCATTGCTGAGGACATTGGGAGGTACAGTTGAAGTTTGGGATCAGTGTTAACTTGTTGTCTTTTTCTTAAGTGCAATAAAAATATTTCATGAAGACTTCCCATTTTCTTGGTTTGATTTTCATCGGTGCATAGGAGATGGCTTCGCTGTCGTTCTTTCATTTTTCCAGGATAATGAGAAGGGACTGGACTGTTCAGTTGCTCTCAGAGTTTAACCTGCTGGATGGCGAAGTTAGATGTTCCATATCTCTGGAAGGTTGAAGGCGGTGATCTCTGAGTCTCTTCCAGGCCCATGGCTCAATGAGGCACCACAGGATCCATTCTATAGGCTGGCGAAATTCATGGCTCTTGTCTTTGCATCTCTTATACCCCTTACTATGGAACAAAGACCATCTCCTCTGCAGTGATATCCTCTGTTATCACAGAGGCATGCCTTAACGCCATGTCAGGAGCTTCATTTCAGCACTTAATACACTTCATTGTAATTATGTTTATGTGTTGTCTGTGAATTTCCTGATGACAAATACCAGGTCTCATTCGTACTTTTATTCCTGGCACTTTCCATAATAGGCAAGTACTTGGTAGGAGGCAAACCCAATACTGGTTGAATGAAATAGAATGAATGAACATGCCTCTTGCTGCAGTCGTAAGTCTGGCCCACCTTTTTCTTAGTCACATGTGCATACACCCAAAATAGGAAAAAGTTTGGATAAACAGAGAAAGGTTCCTGGGAGGGAAAAGACTCATCCATATTCCAACTCTTTGACACAAGCTTTGCCACTGGGGAGGGGATGATGGGAGAGGTTAATGAAACAGGGTTCAATGCATAAAGGGACTTACAAACAACACACAACCTTGGCTTTCATTGGTTTGTCTTGACCATCGTCCTGGTGAGAAACAGACCCCACCCCTCACTTATCCCAATCTTTCCCAAGGTAAAGGTTATGGTGGAGATGCTCTACCTTTACCACCAGTACACCCCTCAGATGTCCAGGCTTCACCTTCTATACCCTTGATACTATAGTTGTCCATCATTATAGAGAAATCTCCTCTTGAAACAAGAGCAAGAATTGTGTACATGTAGAAAAAGACTGGGCAAAATCTTGGGTATCAGGTCTAGTCAGTTTTCAGGCAGAGCTAACCAGCTACTGGCAAAGGGAAATCCTTCCCAGAAACCGGAAGTAAGCAAGGTGGGCAGAGTCTCTGAAGCAGTGACTCTGGAGGGCACTCAGTGGGCTGGAACCGGGAACCTATGGGCTACCCACTCAGCTGCCACAGTGAATGTTCCTGGTGGGGTTCTCTGCTGAAATGACCTATGTTCCTGTGGCCCGTATGTGCTGATCCTTTTTCTCTGGACCCTGTCTGATCTCTCTTCTCTTATTTCTTTCCACTTGTGTCTAAGCTCTCTCTTCGACTCAGGGAAATCTTTCATAATTGGAGGTAGCAAACTAGGCCCTGATCTCTCTCACAGTGTTTTTCCCAAATATTTCCCCAGGCCATCTGATACCTTCTGAAATGTCTAAGGATTTGCACCTTTGGGAAACAAAAAAAGGAACACTGCCCCCCCCCCCCCCCCCCCGCCCCGACCCTTTCTTCCTGGTTTCACTTCCCTTTCCTGAGGCAATATGTGTGGCAATGGCCTACCTGACTTAAAGGGAGTGGCAATGGGTGATTGGTGGAACCTAAACCACCGGCTGGTAGGAAAGAAATGGAGTTACGGATTGAAAAATACCATCTTGCTAAATTTGCTGTGCTGTGGCAAATTCACCATATAGGTGATGGGAAGCCATAGAATTTTGAGCAACATAACAGTGTTATCAAAGTTGACCTTTATGACTGGCTTGTTTTTTTTTTTTTAATTTATTTTTTTAATTTACATCCAAGTTAGTTAGCATATAGTGTAACAATGATTTCAGGAGTACATTTCTTTATGCCCCTTACCACATCCCTCCTCCCACAACCCCTCCAGTAACCCACTGTTCTCCATATTTAAGAGTCTTTTATGGTTTGTCCTCCTCCCTGTTTTTATATTATTTTTGTTTCTCTTCCCTTAGGTTCATCTGTTTTGTCTCTTAAAGTCCTCATATGAGTGAAGTCATATGATATTTGTCTTTCTCTAATTTCCCTTAGCATAATACCCTCTAGTTCCATCCACGTAGTTGCAAATGGCAAGATTTCATTCTTTTTCATTGCTGAGTAATACTCCATTGAATATATATACCACATCTTCTTTATCCATTCATCCATCGATGGACATTTGGACTCTTTCCATACTTTGGCCATTGTTGATGGTGCTGCTATAAACATTGGGGTGCACGTGCCCCTTCGAAACAGCATACCTGTACCCCTTGGATAAATACCTAGTAGTGCAATTTCTGGGTCGTTGGGTAGTTCTATTTTTAATTTTCTGAGGAAACTCCACACTGTTTTCCAGAGTGGCTGCACCAGTTTGCATTCCCACCAGCAGTGCAAAAGAGATCTTCTTTTTCCTCATCCTCCTGGCCTGTTTTTTATTAACTCATACAAGGAACTACCTTGTTCTCAGTATTGGACTAGGAATTATGTGGGGGAGGATGTGAATAAAAGGCAATGCTCATGACTTCAAAGTGCCTTGAAAACATAATAGAATAAAATACTTTATCCATAAATAACAGGCACTCAGTTATGTATATACATCAGTACTCTGAGTGATACAGAATGGACTGTCAAGTGTTACTGGGTGGATGGAGGAAAAACCTAGTGGCTTGGGGGAAGTCTTTTGTGGAGAGGTTGTATATGAGTTGAGCCTCAAAGGATGGATGATCAAAGTTTGATTGACAAGAAGAGTGAAGGGAAAGGGCATGTGGAGGGAGAAGTTGTAGGGGCTCGGCCTCTCTGAACATTTCCTCTTCTACCCCTCTCAGGAGTCCCTGGCTTTGTTTATGGATCTGCATGGTTCTGGGAAGTTTACTCCACTCTTACTTCTAGGAGCAGATCACATGGCCTAAGCCGGTCATCATTCCATCACTCCTAACTCTTCATCCCCAGGCCTTGGCAATTAATTTAGTCTCTTTAATTAATTCAGTGTTCCTATCAGTATAGTGTGCAGAAGTGAGGCCCAGAACGGCTGCGTGAGAGAAGCCATTTGTAGAATGATGCCAACACAGTGTTGGGTATATTCAAGGGAGTCCAAGAAAAATAATGGAGGACATCTCCAGATCATACTGAAGCCTACTCCAACTCTGAACTTCTTAGTTACATGATATGCTAAATGCCTCTCTGAAGTGGGCTTTCTGTGCCTTGTACTGACACATATTAACTGAGAGAGCTGATTGTCGTATGCTGGCCTATGATTGGAAATAATGAGTAGATCCTTTGGAGGGAAGGTTTGAGACTGCAGAAGGAGGAGATGATGAGAGGCAGACATTGGCTTGTGGAGGTAATATTGAATTCTGGAAGATCTTGAAGGCTACACTGAGGCAGATACACGTGGCCTTATTGATAATAGCAAGAAGTTACTAAACATTTTATAAAGATATTAGAATGATATTGGCCACTAAAACCCAGGATCAGAAATCATATAATGAGCCTGGAGAAGACTCTTATCTTAGAGTTTCTCTTTTCCCAAAAAAGGAAGACCCATTGGGTCCAATTAATACCTCCCCAAGCCTTTATTTTGCCAGCTACGATCTTTATACCAGGCTTCTAGAAGTGCTCCCATAAAGTTTAAAAGTTAGTGTGTGTAAGTTTATGTGTTTCCTTGGAAAATGCATTTGCTGTACTGCTTCTGCTTGAGATAAAATGTGTTTCCAAAGTTATAAATATGAAGTTTAGAAGAGAGCATATTTCTTGGGAGGGATTTATTCTCTGTGACACGTTTTGAAGTCTGTTTTCCATTTTTTCTTTATCTCTACTCCTTCAGAACGGTGTTTGTTTTTGCCATTATGCAAGATTTGCAGCCAGCCTCTCTATAGTGTTTGTATATTATTCCTTAATCAGATAAGAAAATCACTCTAAGCTTTATCTAGAAATTTCCATAGTAAGTATGGTTAAAAAAAATTCAAATAATACTGAGAAAAGGACTAAACCTCGCTAGGTGTGAACGCAATTGTCCATAGTAAACACGAACTCCGAGCAGATAACAGATAGTACGGGTTCATATGAAACTCCAAGCTCAAAGACTACATATTATTTACATTTTCAGGTAATATTACTTAATAATAAGGAATATCTTGCACTTTGTGATTTATTTCAAAACAGAATGTTTCTACTGAACTCAGTTTAATAAAAGTTTATAAATAAGAAAAAAAAACCAGACTGCTTCTTTTTACTCTACATCATTGGTGTGGTGGGGGAACAGGGTGATTTCTAAGCACCTGCTGCCCGCAGATGTTGCTTAACACACCTCCGTGTACAGCACATACGAGAGGCTCAGCTCTGGGTATCCCAGAAAGATGCTGCTGACCTTGGGAGAATTTGGGCTGAAGATCCGAGCATTAAGTTTACTCGGACAGTTACAGCTTAGTTTTCAGGGGCAAAATCAGTGATCAAAGTTCAGTTTTCTGAGTCTCTTTGTTTTGTTCTCAGTATAGTCCCTTAAAAACACCAGTGATTTTTTTTTTTAAATGGGGAAGAGGGAGGGCTGAATAGGGTTATTATGGAAATCGAAGCAGAGTGTACATATGGAAAGCTATTACACCACTCACGCAATCATTTAGCCACTGATAACAACACATGCTGAGGGCTTCGTTTCTTTCAAGAACCAAGTCTCTCACAGAGCCCCAGAATGCTAAACTGGCTACCAATCAAATTAGACTTAGTCAGACTATAAATGTGGATCCTCTCAAAGGGGGAAACGTTGGAGTCAGGAATCAACAGAGGTGTTAGAACATAAAATTATTTCATGGGGGAAGAGTTTTCTTTGTCAATAACAGTATTTTCTAGCTGGTAGATCACACAATACATGTTAAAAAATAACAAAAGCAAACAAAACCCCACAACAGACTTTAATGGTGGGTGACCGTCTCTCTCTCCTGTCCCTCCATGTTCTGTTAATTTGCTTAACCTGATAAGCTTGTAATATATTAGCAGATTTTTATCTGATTTAACACAGCATTCCTCAAAGTATGTTTCATAGAACACTACTCTTACAAAAATAATCTAATAAAAAATGTTGTGGGATCGGCTAAATGTGGGAAGGTCTACAAATTTTAGACCCTCCTTGGAAGCATTATCTGCACACTAAAGGCTCTGAGAACAAGACTTGTTTAACTGTCCCAGTTTTCTCCTACTTACTTGATCCATGCAATCATTTTATGCCACCTATGATTATGCCTTTTCCTTTCTATATTTCTAGGAAGGTCCACATTATTGAGCATGGACAAAGATAGGCAGTAGGCAACATGGTGGCTCGGACACCAGGACAGCTTACACAGGGCACCAGGAGAGCAAGAGCCTGTGAACTCTCCTGACCAGTCAAAAGAGGCAAGACAATGGAGATTGGCAGCTATATGATTTACTGTCAACAGTGACCCAACCAGACCCAACAGGAAAGGCAACAGGTCTATAGCACATAAGAAGTCATCATACAAATGATATTTACAAATTCATAATAAATAAGACGTCTTCCTTGCTTTGTCTCCTTCCTCTGCCCTAGCCAACTCCCTGCCCGGGACTCTAGAACCATCTCTACTGCCATCTAGCCTGGTGCCACATTAGGCTTCTAGTAGGGACTCACTTTTACTTTGATTAGACCAACTGATTCCTAAGCTTGATGACACAAGCACACTTTTAATTCCTTGTTATTGTTTAACCTGGCACCACTAATAACAGAGCCACTATGGAACATCGTTTTAGTAACAGAATTATCACCTACAAGTGTTTATTGCATACTTTTGCATAAAAGACCTGAGAGGCATAGGTAAGTGACACTTGTGGATCCTGCTTTCAAGCAATTAGTAGTCTAGTTGAAGAGACATCAAAAGGAAGTGACAGCCATCTTGTTGGGATGTTTACATGTCCAATAAAGTGTTGCAAACTGAGGTAATGAGGAAAAGACTTCAAAGCAGAAGAGGTACCTCCATCAGAGCTAGAAAGGAGGGTGGAGTTCACAGTGAGAGTGTTAGAGTCGGTGGTGCCCATAATCATCACTGTGGCTATGCCTTTCATGCTGTCTCTCTCCAGGAAGGTCACTAGACTTAACAGTGCAAAAGGACCTTGGCAATAAATCCCTCAATTTGACAAGGCACAGAGATGTGTTCTCTTTCCTGGGAGGTCACAGTATGGTGGGGAGGGAACACAGGAAATGCTAAGTGTTATGACAAGGAGAGGTAATGGATATTATGGGAGTACAAAGGAGGGAACCCAGCTTAAGTTGGGAGTTAGGGGGAATCAGAAGAAGGAGCTCAGGTTTGAAGGATGAGAAGAACTCTACTGACCATTGACTAGAAACATCTGTGCGAAGGTAGAGAGAAATGAGAGATTGTCGCTCTGGTAGGGGACCCAAACTAGAACATGGGATCATGGTAGGAGATTGGCATTGGAAGGTGGGCAGGGCTCAGATGCCAAAGTCCCTTATTGTGTGTCAAGAGAGCTCATATTCCTTGGTCCAGGGGGTCAGAAGACCAGGTTCCAGTTCTTTGCTTCCACATGCTGGTTAAGCAATGCTGGTCACTTCTTTGTGGGCCTCAGTTTTCTAATCTGCATTCAGGGAAGATTAGCCCCTTTGAAGTTCTAGTTTTAATGATCTTTGTGGTAGAGCGTTTAATGAATCATGGCCTTTCTTCTCTCCCTGGTCTGCCTTCGTCAGAAGTCCTCCATTGACCAGGGCCTGTTGGCTACCTGTATTCATGGGCAGTAGTTTTCCACTCGAGCACATTAGGAAAAGTCCACTTTTCCTTAGAGCCCTTGGCCTTTGTGTCCGAGTAGAACAAAGACGAGTTGCAATGCCAAACTGGAGTGATTATTATTCAGACTTTTCCCTCTTCCATGCTGTGTGGTCTTTTTCATGTTTGTACGACTTTTCTGTTTTCATTGGACCAAATACAATGAACTTAATGCACTCTTTATTAAATTCCATTTCGTACAACTGGAAAGAATTCTATCTCCTCTCCACTTTATAGGTTTGTACATATTACTAAATACTTGGGCTTTTAAAACATGTTTGTGTCTGTTTTCTATTTTGTTATGCTTTAACTTGGTATGAATATTTTTGAGAAATTAAAAAATTAAGAAACTGGAAAAATGTAATTAACATTTGTTTTCATCACCTAGAATTAACTGCTGTTAAAATTTGTCAGTATTTGCTTCAGGTTCAACTTAAATGTTTTAATAAGATAATAAAGTCATTTCAAATGAATGTAAAGTTTCCTTTGATCATTGTCAAAAACCCCCAGCGTGTGGCCCATCTCCAAATTTGTAATGCCTCCATTTTAACAATATTTATCCAGCACCACCTGGGTGGCTCAGTCGGTTAAGCATCTGATTCTTGATTTTGGCTCAGGTCGTGATCTCATGAACCATGAGATCGAGCCTCATGTCTGGCTCTGCATTGACAGCATGGAGTCTGCTTGGGATTCTCTCTCTTCCTTTCTGTCTGCCCCTGCCCTACTCTCTCTCTCTCTCTCCCTCTCAAAATAAATAAATAAAAACTTAAAAAAAAAAAACAAAAACAACAAAAAACCCAGTATTTATCCAAAGTAAAAGCGTCCAATTTACATGTGCAATAGACTTTCATAAATTATATTAGTATTTTCTAGTGTTTTAACTTTTTAAAACTATATCCCCCAAAACAAAATGGAGAATTAAACTGTCATCAAGGGGAAACCAAGTAAATAAGGATTAAGAAAATGAGCTGAGGTCACTGAGGTGACAGGAGAAAGTAGAGGGAATGGTCAATTGGCCATTGGATTGTTCCACTTGATGTGTCCTTTGGCCCCACGTTACTTTTAATTGGCCGCTACTGTGCTAAATTGGATTTTGCCTCATACCTGTCAACATCAGCTGTGGGGCCATTTGTCTTTCCTTTATCTTCAACTCAGTCCCCAGATCGTCTTCTCATTTAGAAGGACACTACTCAATGGATGAGACAGGACTCTGCTTTCCCTATGGAAATAAAGGGAAAGATTTTTCTTGTTTCCATCCCTTGAGAGCTGGGGAACGATGGATTCAAGTGACCCCATTCAGAGGTTTGAAACTTGGGAAAGAGGCAAAGTCTCAAGGGCAGCTGAGAGATTATTCATGGTTGGGCCTATAATAATAAGAGTTGACGATTTCTTCCATTTATTTTCAATGGTATGTGTCAGGCAGGTGCTGTTTAAGTAATTTATATGTAATATCTCATTTGATGCTCATGATAATGTATGGAGTACTCTTATGTTATTTGCTTTACACATGGGGAAACTGAGGCTGAGATTTTAAGTGACTTGTCCCACCTTACCAGGCAGGCATATTGCTGGACAAAACCCTAAGCTTAGCACCTCAATCAAGCATCTTTAGCAAAAGTCCAGAAACATACATATCCACCTGTTCCTATTGCATAACCTAACTCATGTTTCCTTATGTCCAGCCTCTCGTGGTTTCTTCCCAAAGTCAGAGCTGAGCCATCTAACCTCCCATTGATTTATCAATGCTTGGATCAATTTCTTTTCTCCTTAGCTGAAGTTAGCTGAAGTTGGATTGGTACTTTTGCAACTAAAAGCCCTGTTGGTCCATAGGTTCTGCTTCCATATTCTTAATTGTGTAACATTAATCTTTATTTACTTCCAAGAAACTGCTTAAAATACTATGTTAAGGACTGAGCCTGATGTTACAGGTTAGATTTACCTTCTTTGCTTCTATTCCATATATTGTTTCTGAGTAATGCATTATTTTAAAAGAGGAATCAGGGGCACCTGGGTGGCTCTGTCGGGTTAAGTGTCCAACTTTGGCTCAGGTCATGATCTCACGGTTCATGGGTTCAAGCCCCGCGTTGGGCTCTGTGCTGACAGCTCAGAGCCTGGAGCTTGCTTTGGGTTCTGTCTCCCTCTCTCTGTGCCCCTCCCCTGTTCGTGCTCTGTCTCTTTTGTCTCTCAAAAATAAATATATGTTAGAAAATCTTAAAAGAGAAATAAATTCTAGTTCCACTTATTTTTTTTATTTTTAAAAAATCTTTATTAAATAAGTTCCACTTATTTAAAATTTTTTTTTCAACGTTTATTTATTTTTTTTGGGACAGAGAGAGACAGAGCATGAACGGGGGAGGGGCAGAGAGAGAGGGAGACACAGAATCGGAAACAAGCTCCAGGCTCTGAGCCATCAGCCCAGAGCCTGACGCGGGGCTCGAACTCACCGACCACGAGATCGTGACCTGGCTGAAGTCGGACGCTTAACCGACTGCACCACCCAGGCGCCCCAGTTCCACTTATTTAAACAGTTAGTTGATGTGGCTCCCTGATATTTAGGTCTCACCTTCTGGGGCCTGTAATTTATATGGCAAAAGGGACTTTGCAGGATCTTGAGATGGGGGAGATTATCTTGGATTATTTGGGTGGGCCCTCAATGTAATCACAAGTGTCCTTATAAGAAAAGGGGATGGGGTGCCTGGGTGGGAGTGTCCAACTCTTGATTTCGGCTCAGGTCATGATCTCATGGTGATGGGATTGAGCCCGGCGTTGGCCTCCGAGCTGAGTCTGGAGCCTGCTTGGGATTTTCTCTCTGCCCCTCTCTCTCTCCCTCTGCCCCTCCCCCACTCGTACACTCATATGTGCGTTCTCTTTCTCTCTCTCAAAGTAAATAAACTTTAAAAAAAGAAAGAAGAGGAGGGAGACACAACTTCAGAAGACTGAGACAATGTGATGACACAAACAGATTATTAGAGAGATGTGTTTTAAAGGAGAGAAAAGGTCCCCAAACCAAAGAATACAGGTATCCACTAAGGAGAAGTTGAAAAAGGCCAGGGTTGGGATTCTACCCTCGGAGCCTTCAAAAGGAACCAGCTCTGTCAACACCTTGGTTTTAATCATTGTAAGACTCTTTTCAGAGTTCTGACCTCCAGAACTATAGGAGAATAATTTTGTGATTTTTTTTTTTAAACCACCAAGCGTATAGTAATTTGTTACAGCAGCCACAGGAAACTAGTCATTGATGAGACAAGATCATTTGTAGGTTTATGCTTGGTTTGTGAAACAGTACGTGTTGACTCTGTTATGTTTTCAGCCTGGGGATGATCCATGGCTGCTCACACATGTGCACTGTAAAATGTTCAGGCAGTTAGAGAGAAATCGTGTCATGATTTCTGTTGTGAGGAAGGCAGAGTACTCTTCCAGTCAGTGGATTTTTTTTTTTTTTGAAAGGCGAATGATATGAAAGGACCAGCTGGCAAACGCCTGATTAATTGCAAAAGTTTATATTCCAAATTAATTTTTTTTTTAATGAAGCGGTGTTAACAGTGTTTCTACCACCAGCTTTTTTATTAATGTCGGGAGACATTCAGAGTTAACAGGAGCAGTGGCAAGAATTAAGTTTGGTGCACCCATGTAACATGACTTACACCTAAGGAAAAACCCTAGAGAAAATACTGGTGCAAAATCAAGCTCTGTGTTTTTGTTCTTTTTTGTTTTTAATTTTTTTAATGTTTATTTTTGAGACAGAGAGAGAGACAGAGTGTGAGTAGGGGAGGGGCAGAGAGAGAGGGAGAGACAGAATCTGAAGCAGGCTCCAGGCTCCGGGCTGTCACCACAGAGCCCAACGCGGGAGCTCGAACTCACAAACTGTGAGATCACGACCTGAGCCAAAGTCGGACGCTTAACCAAACGAGCCACCCAGGCACCCTTGTTTTGGTTCTAAGTGCCATTTGCCCTTTAGAGAATGGAAGGGTAAATTAATCACCATGGCTGAGTCAGTTGAAAGATCACAAGGCTTGTAGAGTATAGTCCTGTAAAAGCTATGTCTCTTGAAGACGCTATACCTGGAATAGGGTTTTAGAAATTTAATTGAAAAAAATGTTACCAAGACTCTAAATGATGGTAGGATCCTTTGTTAAGAAGGGAGATTAAAAAAAAACAACAACCAACCAACCAACCAACCAACCAACAAGCAGAGCCCTGTGATTCTTTTGAAAAGGTGTGTGCATGCACACATGCGTGTACATGTGCATACTGAGGATGGTGGGGCGGGATGAATGAATACCTGTTAGAATTCCTTTGAATAATGTCTCAATACATTGCCATTGTTAATAAAATTATGGTTGGTGCACCAAGCAGAATAAATTTGAAATAAATAGCTTCTAAACTGATATTACCCAGATTTTCAATATCAACTTGTTTCTGTTTCACAGTGTGTAGATAATAGGAGGGGAGACACGTCTAAAGGTCATTGCTTATGCTGTAGTTATATGTCTCACAAATGCCTGACTGATGTTTTTAAAAGAGTGGCTGAATACTTACACCATCCAGGATGGATATTCTCTCAGATGCTGACAAACACACATCTATCTAGATAATGGAACTGATTCTTATTTTTTTTTAAGTGTGTGTTTGTTCACATAAATATAACACACAGAGCATTCAGCTGTGACTCATGAATAAATTTTGAAGATGCATGAAAAGACACAGCATTCAAGTTTGATTTTCAACTAAAAGTAAGTGGGGGGGGGGGAAGCTCATTCCATGGGAAAGAAAGCTATTTTATTAAATTCCTTTGATTCCGCTGGGGACGTAAGGTTGTACATCATGGAGAATTTGTATGTCTTAGAGTCAAACCTTTCTCATAAAATCCGAAACGTTTGTGGTCTTGTTCTTATCGCTCTTGTTACCATAATAGCATCATGTTCTTTGCCATCTAGTCCAGAGGGAAGACCATTTTGCTTAATTCAATTTAATGAGTTGAATCCACATGGCGCACCGAAGGTGTGCTTCAGTTCAGTTCTGGAGGATTAAAGGAAAGTGATGGTTCCTTCCCACAATAAACTAGAGAGGCAGAAGAGTAGAGTGAGTGAGGCATAATTTTCAATTAGCATCAGCAAAATTTGGCACACCTTCTTGCCACCGTCCTCTTCAGCGTCCATGGTGGACCTTGTCCATCACTCAGCCCTCTCCTTTCCCTTGAACTTGGATGCCGCTTCTCTTCTCAGCCTCATACTTCAAGAAGCCACCACCAGTGGACTGAAGACGACATTCTCAGTAAAACTCATTTACTCTTCTTTTCATCCCGAGGAAGGTGCCTTTGTCAGTTTCGGCTGCTGTAACAAAAGTGCCATCTGCCAGGTGATGTAAATGACAGATACAGCGAAGCACTGGATGGAGATTACGCTTTACTCACATAGAAGAGGGACAGAGTAAGATCACCTTCAGTGGTGGATGTCAGTCCCCCATGCTCGGTGGTCCCTCCCACCGGCTGACACAGGGCATTTGGCCTGCCCGTACCCATCTTGTCCTGCAGCAGAGGGACCTTGTTCCTTCCCTGAAGAGGACAGAAAGAGCAATGTGGTTGAGTGTGTGCCATGTGACACACACGTTTAAGCGGAATGGAGGAGGGTGAAGCAGGGAAAGATGTTCTCACATAAGGTGGGAAGTCCAGCATAGGCTGTGAGGACTCTTCATGTCTCGGTAAGGAAGTGTTACAGGTGCGAGGCCCATTGTTATGTGGCCAAGTGGCTGTCAAAAGGCTGCAGGCAAGAGGGTCTTTCCCAACGGACTCTAATCTTACCATGGGGGCTCCACAGTCATGACCTAATGACCTTCCAAAGCCTCCACCTCCTAATACCATCCCATTGGTGGTTGGGGTTTCAGTAGATGAATTTTGGGGAACACACACATTCAGTCCATAAAACTAAGGTGATCCCATCTTATTGGGTGAGCTTACTTATTTACCTGAAAACTGAGGATAAAAGTATCTACCCTCAAAGGAACTAGGGGAATAGTTGAAACTTCCGAGGTGTTAATAAGGCAGCCAAAAGTGGGAGATGTTACCTTCCAGGTGCCCAAATGAGATCTGTAATTTGAACTAAATAATATTTGATTGTGAATAGTACTGTGATCAGTAACAGCTCTTGGTAGGCTAGAAGTTAGTTTTAAAACCAAAATCCTACCCCAAATGGGGAATTTCTCCTTCCTTCCTTCCTTCCTTCCTTCCTTCCTTCCTTCCTTCCTTCCTTCCTTCCTTCCTTCCTCTCTCCCTTCCTTCCTTCCTTCCTTCCTTCCTTCCTTCCTTCCTTCCTTCCTTCCTTCGATAATTCAACAAAGAGCATCCCTACTATATAGGCCAGCACCTGTGGTTTTTTTTAGGAGACTTCAGACTAGTAGAAGGAGAAATGCCCATGATTTACACTATTTTGTATCTCAGATTTGTCTGCAGCTCTGGGACCAATTAGCATTTAATTTCAATAAATAGGGCAAAAAGCTCTCCATGCTAATCCAGTTTGTTACGGTCCTCAGCTCACCTGCCTTGCAGATCTTTCTGGAAAGAACAGAAGATGGTAACAACATAGCGTTGGATGCTCAGATGGGGCTTATGTGACTTTTCAGTGACTTTTCAGACAACTCAGCATCTTTTTTGCTCAGCCATGGTAGCCTTCACTGGGGGACAAGAACCATCATTCAGCATATTGGAAGTATTCCTCTGTAGCATTTGTTTGGCACCTGCTACTTATGCAGGTCTCTTGATAAATGAGCATTTAGGAAGCGACATGTTTAGGACAACAGTATATGCCAAATATCTTAAGTAATTGTTATTTCAGATGCCTGGTGCTTTTATGGCATTTTGGCTGCAAGACTCAAGTGGTGTTGGGACTCCTTCCGCATAGGTGAGCCTGGAGTTAGCTTTCATGACACGTGAGTGGCGGCCTCATTAAAGATGCTCCCAGGAAATGATGACAATTTCTTTTGATATCTTCTAGTGAAAGTAGAGATAAGGGACAGGAGAGGAAGAAAGGGAAGAGGAAGCACATGAGAAAAGGACATCTGTTTAAAAATGACAAAAAAACCCATTTCTCAGTTTACCCTCATCAAGCCAGGGTCAGGGAAATGTTCTGCCTTATGGAATTGTTTTGAAGTACTAACTGGGTACACGATTTAAAATTCCTTGGAGGGTAAGAAAACACAAGGAGTGTCCCGCATCCCTCCGGTTCTAGCTTAAAGGAACATAAGATAAATGTTTAGTCACGGAAAGCAAGATGGTGTTGGAGTTACCAGGAATAGTGCTCCCCCAACCTTTTCGCATCATTGTACTCAATGAATGTAACAGCATAGTAGCCAAATGGGTGAACAGAACCAGGGCTGGGGGGAGGCACTCCCCACCTCAAGTCTACCTGGTCACTTAGATGACTGGGTCAGATTCTTGGCATAACTGTCACCTGGAGGTGACTTTAACCGGGATGCTTTTGAAGCCACGTTTCTGGATCCATCGCTTCCATGGACTCCATCCAAGGTCCTGCACCTAATTTGGAATCCATAGGTTTTTATTCGTTTACTTTTAGGTTTCCCAAATTCCAAACTGATTTCCACCCCTGTTTGTAACCCGCGCATGGCACACTTCCTGGGGAATTCTGACCTGTAGTTTATGCTGGGCTCTACAGTGGCAGTTCATTCAGGAGACCCGATGATGTCTTGGATTAAAGGTGATGAGCTTTTCTACACATTTGCTAATTCGAAATAAATAAATGCATACTTGCTGACATTAATTAATTAATGTGCTTTTCACAGCACCAAGCATATCTATATAGAATTCTAAAACACAAAACTCATAATCCCTTTGGAGGAAGGGTTAGAGAAATAGAATGATAATGTATGTAACGTGTAATGTATATAATAACAATAATGTATCCGATTTTAGTGTCCGCCGAATAAATCTGTTGTTGCCTACTCCTAGTTAAAATAATAAATTCTGTATTTTAACGCCTCCTTACAGAAGTGATGGGAATTGAAAGCAGCTTCATGGTCTGTGACTCTGAAAGATGTTCGGGACTTAGAGGTCTCAGCGATATCTTAGGGATCTAAATGCTTCACAGCCCTCACTTCTAGATGCCACTTGATAGGATATGGTAAGGGACTCTGTGGCTTCAAGTAGGTCTTCTCTCTCTTTATTCAGTTGTTCTCTAGGCAATCTTACTTTATGAAAAATACGAAGTAAATAGAGTTTATCTTTGGTGTCTTCCCCGTTTTTGTCTCAAGCCACCCTCGATTCTCTAAGCATCTACCTTGTAAATTTTGTTTTCAATGCATAGGGAGATCTGGGAGTTAGAGAGCAACTTAAGAGTTATTGTAGGCCAACCCTTAGCTGATTCTCAAAAGATCTGTATAGCATCCTTGACAAATGAGGCCATTTGCTACCTGGACACATCCAATGATGGCGAACCCACTGCCTCCATCCATTTGATTTTGCTCTGATTGTAGGGAGGGTCTTCCTTACATTGGGCTCAAATCATTTTCCTTTTCTGTGCATTCGAACATCCTACCTCTCTTTGTTCAGTGACTTCGTGGCAATTCTCTCCTTATTTTGTTGGCATTCCTACCAAGGTGCTAACTGATGATTGAAGCTCTTCTATAAGGACTATTTTATCAACAGGAAATTTTAGAAAAAATAGTATATAAAATCTTGTAATATCCCTGGAGAATAATTAAAAGTGATGAAATTCCAAGATGTGACTTATGGAAAGGATCTTATTACTCGCCCATCAATCACATCTAGAGGATGCTACCCCGCTCCTTTTTTTTTGGTTTTGTTTTGTTTTTGTCTCACAGCACACTTAGGAAGCCCTAAAGGGACACCTGGAATGTCCACGAGGCACAGAGGATCGATCACTGGACTAGAAATTGACAGACTTTACAGTGGGTGGGACCTTGATAAGACACAGTTTCTCTGATAATTCTCTGTATTCCCATCTGTAAAATGAAGAGGTTCATCTCAATCTCAAGTGCCCTCCAGCATCAAAGTAGATTTGGGGGTGCCTTAGTTATTATCTGGCAGTGCCCTTATTTAGATTTACAGGTTACAGAATAGTGGTTGTTGCCCGTTCAATACAAGTAGGACACCGATCCTGTATATTTGGGTGAATTTAACCTTTGAAAACCATATGCTTGGAAAGTTGCGTTTCTTTAAAAATCACATCATCTCTTGGTAGATACTAGTTTGCATTTGTGGTAAGTGCTCGCCAAACCATTTCAATCCTTGTTGGCCCTGGATTGGTAAGTATCACAAGAGAGCTGTCAGAGAGTTATGTGTGAATAAAATGCATATAAATTACAATAGTTTACCTCTAAGCAGTCTATTAATATAGTCAGAGAGCACTTAGAAGTCTTTTTTTGCACCTCGACTGTGTTAAAGCAGTAAAGATTAGAAACTAATTATGCGTACGTTGTCAGTACCAATATTTGTAATTAATTTGATTCACAGTACACTAAATAACAAACTGGGTTAAGATTTTAACAGGTTATGAGAATCGTCATTAATGCGTTCCTTTTCTATTGCCTTATTCATTTTTAGAAGTATATTCAATGAGTTTTAATGTTTTTAAAAGCAGATTAAAGGCATGTGCAGCCCAGATAAAGCCCAGTGAAAATGATTATTTAGCAGCAATGCAGATTGTCCTCACAGCCTTTTCCTTCAGCGCATTGTGATACTGTGTATTTCAGGACATGAAAAAAACTCTGGAAACAATTAACTTCTGTGAATTGGATTCATCCATTAGGACAGAGTCTGTCCTTGGGAACCATGTATTGTGATGAAAGGGGTGGACAGTGAAGGTGCATCGTGGGTCATGTTCCTTCCAAGAGGGTACAAAGCAGTGAAGTCATGTAACTTCATGTGTTAGTGGACAGAACCAACTTTGAGAGGCCATGTTTGAGTCCCACTAGTGACACTGCATGACACCAGTCCAATACAGATGACCCTGTGGTGTTCTTACTCCATTTCTAGAATGTAAACATCCCCCCTCCCCATACCCTCTTCTTGGTAACTCCATAATTGTTGATTTGTTTCTCAGTGCTGCAGAAGGACCCAGATTATTTACATCATAGTACCTAGCAAGGTGCTGGTTTCATTTTTAGGTGCTCCACGGTTCATTATTGAAGGAATTGTGAAGTGAATTAGCACTAAGTGATTCTGTGGTGCCCTGATTCTGGTGTCCTAGGCCAACCCAGAATCATAGTTCTCTCTCTAGCTCCTTGTTTCCTGTTGCTTCGCCTTCGTCCACGTTGGCTATCGTACAAGCGAAGACCACCGTTCATTGTGATTTGGCTTGGAGGCTTCCTTCTGTCCTAGGACTTTTGGTTGCTCCAGTGGGAAGAGTTCTCTCCTTCTTCCACTCTTGTAGCAGCTCTGCAGCTGTTTGGCATAAGTAATGATGTGGCACACAGATGACCATAATACATATCAGCATTTTCAGTACTGAATTTAACAGTGTAAAGAAAAAATGGCTTGTGAAACACAGTGACCGGAGATAACAGAAACTAAATTTCTGGTTCTTGCAAAGATTTTATTACAAAAATAGAACACACCTTGCATATATTTGGGAAGAAAAATCAACTAGTATTAGGACTGGTGACCAAGCAGGGCTGCTCAGATACCAAGCAGGTTTGCCCCAGACTCCGGAACGTTTCCTACAATACGAGAATGTGCTATCATTTTTTCACTGGAGCGTGCCAGTGGCCAGCTCTTAGGAGTAGTGTGGTGTGGTATCACCCTGTAGGGCCTATAAATGAAAGACAGAACAAAGAAGGAAGGGGTCTTGATTTCGTGAAGACTGAATATTTAAGTGGATGTGTAAGAACCTCTCTGGTACCTACTTCTGTTTCTTGTTGCTTGGCCGGCACCCATTCTCTCCCTTTGCATCACTGCGAGGATGCTGCAGAGACTGCATGCTGTGTGTGCTTATGAACTGCACTGCGATTGTAGGACCCGGCAGGCAGTTGCTGTGAACAAACTGCCGTCCTCTTCCTTGCGGCCACTGGGGGAGAGGCAGACCCGCCATGGAGGGGGCACACGGGATGTTGTCAACACTGTCTTACATCATTCAATATGTGCATACAAATAATAATGAAAACAGCAAGCGGTGCAAATGCTACTCTTTTTTTTAAGGTTATTTTGAGAGAGAGAGAGAGAGAGAGAGAGAGAGAGAGAGAGAGAGAGAGAGAGAGCATGAGTGGGGAAGGGGCAGAGAGAGAGAGGGAGAGAGACGATCCCAAGCAGGCTCCACCCTGGCAACACAGAGCCCGATGTGGGCCTCGAACTCATGAAACCGTGAGATCGCGATCTGAGCCGAAACCGAGTTGGATGTTTAACTGACTGAGCCACCCAGCTGCCCCTATAATTACTACACTTTGTTGCATGCTTACTGTATTTCAGAGTTCCAAGAGGTAAAACTTGGATTTTTTAAGAAAAATACTCACTTTGGAGATGAGAAAATTGAGGTTCTCCCAGCTTATTCTTTAGGATCTTTATCTGTTCCACCTCAAGCCTTCTTCTTCTAGACATAGAATTCTTGGGGTGCCTGGGTAGCTCAGTCGGTTTAGGATCTGACTTCAGCTCAGGTCATGATCTCATGGTTCATGGGTTCGAGCCCCAGGTCGGGTAGGGCTCTCTGCTGTCAGCACAGAGCCTGCTTCAGATCCTCTGTCTTCCTCTCTCTGCTTCTCCTCCACTTGCACTCTCTCAAAAAGAAATAAACATTGGGGCTCCTGGGTGGCTCAGTCGGTTAAGCGTCCAACTGCAGCTCAGGTCATGATCTCATGGATTGTGAGTTCAAGCCCCGTGTCGGGCTCTGTGCTGAGCTCAGAGCCTGGAGCCTGCTTTGGATTCTGTCTCTCTCTCTCTCTGCCCCTCCCCTTCTCACCTCTGTCTCTATCTCTCTCAAAAATAAACAGTAAAAAAAAAAAAAAATTAAAAAAAAGAAAGAAAGAAACATTAAAAAAAAGATATTTTGGGGGATAGGGTCCTATGTTAATGCATCTTGATAGCTGCGCACCAAGCACATGCTACAGTTGATTAAAGCAATAGCTGAAGGAATGTTCTTCTCCCTCACCCCTTTTATTATGAAATTTTTTTTTTTTAAAGAAAAGTATAAGGAATGACATAAGAAATGCTAATCTACTAAACTAGTAGTTCTTGACCCGGGGTGATGTTGCCTGCCCCGCTCCCCTGGGACACATTGCCAAAGTGTGTGACATTGTTGATGGTCATGACTGGGGGAGGTGCCACTTGAGTCTAGTGTGCAGAGGCCAGATGCTGCCACACCTCTTGCTATGTGCGGGATACTTCTCCACAGTGAAGACTCATCTGTCCCAAGATGTCGGTGGTGCAAAGGTTGAAAAACTAAATGCATGGTTTAATAAACCACACATTTTGGAAGCCTTTTTTTTTTTTCAATGTTTTTTATTTATTTTTGGGACAGAGAGAGACAGAGCATGAACGGGGGAGGGGCAGAGAGAGAGGGAGACACAGAATCGGAAACAGGCTCCAGGCTCTGAGCCATCAGCCCAGAGCCCGACGCGGGGCTCGAACCCACGGACCGCGGGATCGTGACCTGGCTGAAGTCGGACGCTTAACCGACTACGCCACCCAGGCGCTCCTGGAAGCCTTTATAATACCCATTCTTGACTTCTCCTTTCTTCCTGATGTAGGTGCCTCTATGCAGGCTTTTATGTATCTACTACAAATATAAGAATTTATAAGTTATGCAATCAGTTGTTTTAATATTGTTTGTAATCATCATTCAGCAATTTGATATTTTTCACTTAAAATGATCTTTTTGAGATTTATCCATGTTCATAAATTTAAACCTTGTTTATGGATTCAAATAGCAGACTGTTGTGCTATTGCATGAGTATACCACAAATTATTTATTTGTTCACCTTTTCATAGAAATTTAAATTGTGTCTGATTTTTTTTAATGCAGGGATGCAGTAAACGTCCTTGCAAATGTGCGTATACACCAGAGCTCCTCTAGGGTTTATACAGAGAAGTCACATTTCTGGGTTGTACCAAAATGAATTTCCACCAACAGTGACTGTGAGTTTCCATTTCCTCATATCTACTCCAGGGTGTGATATTGTCCGTTGTAATTTTGGGGAGCAATTCCTTCTTTTACACCTTCTGCTAAGGTGTCCTTAATATTTAATCTTCTTAAAGGATTATCAGATCACTTTAACATTGGATGTGGACAGTCATTAATATGTCTCATTTCTGTTGCCTTCTATTGATGCTCAGAAGCAAAGTAAATGAATTCATGTGTGTGTGTGTGTGTGTGTGTGTGTGTGTGTGTGTGTTTAGTAGGCTACATTACCTTTTATCCATCTGCCAGTTACACAGTCATTCCTGAGGTAGAACATCCAAACTTAAAGTAAAAAAAATCCCGGAGTAACTGCTGAGTCTTCTTTATCCTTGACCACACCTAGGCCTTCAGTCTTAACCTTCTGAATCTGCCCATCTCTCTCTGTCTGCACTGCTAATCCCTTAGTCTGGGTCCTCAATCATGTCTCGTGGAATTTCAGCAACAACACCTTAACTGACCTCCCTATCTTGATACTACTCTTCTCTCATCTGTTTTCCAAATATAGGACAGAATAATCTTTCTAAAACCCAAGGCGTTCTCCTTAAACCCCTTATTGGTTCTTCCCAATGGAGTTCAAACACCTTAGCATGGTCTGACACCTGCTTGCTGTCTAGTCTTTTTGCTAACTACTCTCCCCTCCCCTCCTGCCCCCACAGTCTATTCTACATTCCAGTCAAATAGAACTACCATCATTTCCTGCAAAGCCAACTCCACATGCCTCTGCCCTTGTGCACGCTGCTCTCTGTGCTGTGATGTCCTCGGCAAACTCTTTGGCCAACTACTCTTACTCATCCTCTAGGTCTCTAAGTAGATGTCTTCTCCATTAGGATAGCTTCCCTTCCACTTCCCCTGTCCTAAACAGGGTAAATGTCCTTCTTTGTGCTGCCGACACTATGTTATACCCCATTGATCCCATGTTGTTGTTGTTGTTGTTGTTGTTCTCTTTTCTCATCTGGTTTCCTCACTAGGACTTCATCTCCCTGAGGAAAGACTGTCTTTTATTTGTGTTATCTCTGATTCCTAGAACAGAATAGGTGTTCATTAAATGGATGGGGAACAATAGTATAAGCCTTCTTAACTTTGAAGTATCTTGATACATTCCTCTGAGTCATGAGCCTAAAAAGGAGTTCAGAGAGTTGACTCTTTCTTTGAAATCTCATGTGAGGTGTCAGAAGATCATTTGCACAAGAACCAACCTGCCATGTTGACCTGCTTCGAATGTCCTACGTATTTTAGGTTCACCATATTGTGCAGTGTGTTTCTCCTAAGGTATTTCCATTAGTTTTTAAAGCCCACATGCATCCTAAAGGAAATGTAAACCATATGTTTGACATTCATTTACACTTAACTATGTTTTTTTTCCCTATAAAAGAGAAAAATGTAAATTGATGTTCAAATGCCTTTGGGGCTGTTTAATAAATACAACTTTCAAGTTGTTTTTCTTTCCATGGAATTATTACAAAGGAAAATGCCTTGAACAATAGAAGGTCATGGCTCGGTCCCAAACTCTGAGTAAGTGGTATTTTAGGAGGTTCCAGACTTGATTAAAGTCCTTGTCCCAGAGCCCTGACTCACAGAGTCTTAGGTACATTTGTTCTCTTCATCTGTCAGAGGCAGAAACAGAAGGTACTGACCTTTTATTTATCTTTGCATCTTTAGAGTGTAATTTGTTTGAGGCAAGCATTCTGTAATTAGAATAGGAACATCCTGGTTCTAGTCTTGACTCACGCTAGAAACAGGAGTGACATCCATCGTTCTACCTGCTGCATGATGTTGGTCGAAGCATCAAGTGACCTGGACACGAAAGTGAGTGGACGCAGTAAAGGACACCACTCACAACCTGTCATTGGGAAGGCCAATTGAAGAAGCCTCTTGAGAGGGAAATTTGGCAATGTCTACAGGAATTCTAAACCATGCCCATGGCCCCTGATGAACAAAATCTGACTGCTATATATTTATCCAATGCAGATATGCACACACAAAAAAAACTGTGTCGAAATATATGCATACAAACATTCACTGTGTTACAGTTTTTGATTACAAAAAAAAAGGATATCATCTGAATTAACATTTTTGGGAGCTAGTTACATAAATTAATGGAGTACTAAATGATTATTGAAAAAATACACACGCACACACATAAATGCTGATATGGAAAGAGCACCAAGATATGTTAAAAAAAAAAAAAAAGCAAGGGGTATGTCAGTGTATATTGGATTGTCCCCTGAAGGGAGGAGAATAACATAGAGGACCAAACAAAATAAATGGGAGGAGGAAACATATATGTACTTCATTAGCCAATGCAGAATATTATTTCTTTGTAGGACACATAAAAAATATACAAATGGTTACTCTGGGGACAGAGCTTGGGGAATGCTTTTAATTTTCATCACATACTGTTATACACTTGGGCTTTTATGCCATGTTCATATGTAGGCGGTGGGCTTATGGGACATTTTTGCTCTCTTCTTCATACTCTTTTTTACACACATGTATACACATGAACATACACATGTACACACACATGAATATTTCAATAATTCTGAAAGAAAAATGAAAGTATATACTCCCTTAGCTTATTAATAAAAAGCACATGCTTCCGAACAGGCAGATCTGGGTGTGAATACTAGCTAAGACCCCATTTTAGTTGTATCACCTTGGGAAAACCATTTGGACTCTTGTTTTCCTATATGAAATTGGGGGACAATAACCTACCTTTTAAGCCTACTATGAGAGTTAATTATATAATAAATAATGCATAAAATTGGATATAACTTGCCATGTGGTAAAAACTTCATTAAGTTATGTTTATAGTTCTTGTTTTTGTTACTGTTATCACAATAAGATAGCAAACACCTTTAAACCTCATTCACCATGAAGAAGACCAGTTCAAAGCAATTTAGTCCTCAGTCTTGATTTAGGCCTAGTTTTCAGAAAAAGAAATGTGAGAGTGGGCTCCTGATAAGGCCTAGCTGTTATAAGCAAAGGCCTCAGGCGTTTGGATGTGGATAAACCAGGTGTGTTTAAACAGCAGGTTTCATTTGAAACATATTCCCCATCTACTGTGTATGGCCCTAAATGTCAACACCACGTCCCTTGGAATTCCCAGTTGAGATACGGCTTCTTAACCAGCTCACAGTATCTAGCTTTTCTGTTTCCAGAAGAAGCCCCAGTGCCAGGTTCAGATTCTAGAATCCCTGGTTTCCAGCCTAGTGTCCTTCCATGGAACCATGGTTTTGTGCATCCCTAGAATAGACTTTTCTGAAGTTTGAAAAAGTTAAAGTGTACTCTTGACCCACAACCATTTCTTGATTCTGAAAAGAAATTGTTCCTGGAAGTGCTTCAGGGGAAAGATTTGGAGGAGCAGCTTTCCATTTTGACTTGAATTGCAAACTCACATTAAAAAACATTAAGGATAATAAACTGGAAATTCAATTACCAGGCTTGAAGCCAGAACACCGCACACTCGATTTGGATTTGCATCTTAACTTATAGCTTGTTCTTGCCAATATTACTTACAATTCAGACCTTTGCTCATGGTAAAAAAGAAGCACTTAGTGCACAGATGATTTCTCACCAAGTGCTTTTTGATGGACCTGCCCAAATGTCAATTTGGATATGAGTTTAAATTAGAAGGAAATTTAAAATATTTCTCCCTTTTATTTTTACACTTCTGTTATTGCACTTCGGGAACCCACATGACGAGGATTTCAAATTTCCAAACAATGTCGAATGTCTCCTCTTGGATACAAACTGAGGTTTCTATTAGGCTTACAATCTAATTTGTTTACGAGATACTCAGTTTGAGATGTTAGACACCTGCTTTTATGAAGATGATTCCTACTAGGGGGTTGGAGAAAGCAACTGGAAGAGTATGAGTTTTTGGCTTGCCTTCAGTTTTAAAAATAATTCAGGTGTCCAGATGAGGACTTCCATGAATCTGGACAAGTGATCCTCAAGATGGATCTTTCCAGTTCCTGTCTGAAGAGTGGCCTGACTTAGCCATGAAAGGCATAGGCAGTAGCAAGTATGTTGTTCACATTCTCTAGGTGTGAATCGAAGCTCGATCTTTCATTATTTGTGTGCCTATGGACAAGTTACTTAAACTTTTTGTGCCTCAGTTTTCTCATCTGTAAAATTGGGATTAATGAAGAAGACAGTACCTATCCTATAGGGTTGTGTCATGATTTAAAAGAGCTAATAATGCACACAAAGCTCTTAGAATAGTGCTTGGCAATAGTAAACCCTCAATAAATATTAATTTTTATTATTATGAGGTGTGACTCGTGAAAGATGGGAATAATTAGCTTGTTATAGTTGGTGTGGGGAAAACAGTGGTTTCTTTTCGGATGCTTCCTGGGATCTTGGCCTCTGTCTGTAGCAGTGAATCTCAGTCTTGGATGCACATTCGATCACCTGGTGTCAAAGTATAATTTCAAAAGTTGAAAACTTGACTCTCATACAAATATGCAGTCAGTACTTGCCAAAAACTTGTTTGATTCATTTAATGAGAGAACCAGCAGGGTACGTTCAAAGAGAATTAGAAAGACCAAACAGATATAGGTCCTGAAAAAAATGCTGGAATAAGATGGCTAGGTTAGACATAAAACTGGTTAATGTCCTATGGAGCAAAAACAGCACTGTAATCTTGGAATTGGGCAGAAAGTATTAGCATCTCTACTGGAAAAATGTGTTTGCATTGTTATCAGACCCAAATCTATAGCACTGCTGTCAGACTTCGACAACAAAGTTGTCACACTTGGGCCTGTGTCGTAATCACCTGGGAACTTGCCAAAATTACAGAAACCCAAACTGTATCCTACTTAAATAAGCCTGGGCTTCTGTATACTTTATTTTCTTTCTGGGTAACTCTGTTATATAGCAAGGTTTGAGAACCACTGTTCTAGAAGGCATTATCTACTCTTACAGAGTTGTGAAATAGCTGAGTAAATAGTAAATTAAATGAAGGTATGTTACCCTGAAGAATTACGTACTCTTTGGCATGAGCCCGTTGAGCAGTGCTCCACCATGACATTGAAAGGCTATGTGGTTATCCTTTTGCTTATTCCCAAGTTTTGGAATTGTTTTCTTAATACTGGGCAGTGTTAATAAAAACTACTTAGGGCTCGGTAACCCCCAGCTTCTGATTAATCGATCTGAAGTGCGGCTTGGGAATCATGGGTTTAAAAGCTCCCTAGGTGATTCTGATGTGCAGTCAATGTTGGAACTGGGAACTTCTGGTCTTTAAGCTTGACAAAATATCCTGACTACATTCAGTGTTTTATGCAGTGTCAAGAACATGGTGTGTGTAAAATATTATGTATTTAGTTAAAGAGATAATAGAGAGTTTGGGGCGCCTGGGTGGCTCAGTCATTAAGTGTCTGATACTTGATTTTGGCTCAGGTCATGATCTCACGTTCTGTAGGTTCAAGCCCTGGGTAGGGCTCTGTGCTTGAACCTTCTTGGAATTCTCTCTCTCTCTCTCTCTCTCTCTCTCTCTCTCTCTCTGTCTCTCTCTCTCTCTCTGTCTCTCTCTGCCCTTACCCCACTTGTGCTCATGTGCGTGCGAGTGCACACTCTCTTTCTCTCAAAATAAATAAACTTTTAAAAAAAGAGATAATAAATTTAATAAACGCAGACCAATTTGGAATGGCCCAATTTAGAATAGACAGGTTTATCTGGCCAGCCTTGAACAGAGGTGGATGCTTCCACAAGGAATAGCTCCTGTGTTCTCAGTTTCAGGAAAACAGCATAGAATTCTCGAGTGAACACTCTTTCATGTCCAGAACACTGCTCACACTGCTGTACCCAGTTTACAGGTCTCCTGGATGTGACTAACCTATCTTTTCCATCCCGGCTGTTCTAGACAAATCCTTCTTGTCACACACATGCATTCTTCTTTTCTTTCAGTCATTTGCAAAGTCTTAGAAGAGAACCTTCTAAACATGAGATAAAAATAATTTATTTTGGCTTCTGTCTTACTCTCACAAACTCAAAGGTTATTGGAACAACTCACCTGTTTTCAACCCCAGGCTTCCATGTCTTCTCAAGATGGCGCTTCTAGATGGCGTTGCTACTGGTAGCAAGTACAGTGGATGACTTAGGAGGTAGACCCCTCAGTCATCATTCCCTCATTATGGTGTATTTTAAGGAGTCATCAGTCTTCGCTTGCAGTTTTTAAAATGTCATTCTTTCCACTCTCTGCCTTTGTTTGGGCATTCTGTAACAGGGGTGAAAATTATCTTCATTACTCTCACCCAAATTCTTTTTGAGGAGGAAGCTGCTTTGTGTGGAAAAATAACGTCAGTAAGTGCTGGGATTCAAGATGAGACTCTGAGATCACGAGAGTTGGTTGGGACTCAACCCAATAGGATAATGGCTGACCCTCTCTACCTGAGACAAACAAGGTATTCGTTTCTGATCCTGGGATGGAGGAGGAGAATCCAGAAGGAAATGGAGAAAAGACAAGGTGATGGTAGAAGGCTGAGCAGCTATATGAGGTGAAGGCCAATGTAAAACCTCTGGGGGCAGGGTGGCTGCAAGGACACTTAAGAACAGACCGGCTTTGCTTGCAGCTCTTGGGACTGCTGTGGTGTGAGTGCCACCTTTGTGCAACCCTGCTCCCCCCAAGTCTTTAGGAAAGTCTCGTTCCCACATAAACGTGTGCATATGTCATTGACAAGAAATAGCACAGAATTTCATGACTAGATCAAGGCAACCCAGTCAATATACAGGAAAGCAACAGCCAAAGCCAGAAGGAAAGTATAATTATGGAAATCTTGAAGAGGACTTTAGGTACATGGGGTTCTGGAATGGGGTTCAGGGCAGTCTTATGTGTCTCGTTCATGGGTAGGGTTACATTGAATTCACTCTTTCCACTATGATTTAATGGAAGGATGAAGAATGTGTGGCTCTCTCTGCTGTGCAGAGTCTCAAGACCACACAGATGTGCCTCATCAAGGGACCAACAATCGAGTCATGAAGAACCAGACCTTAACGCCAGGGAGATTCTGAGTGGTCTAGAAGTGCAAAATGAAGGAACGTTAGTTCTCGGGAGAGAGGGCTTTCTTCTGACTGGGGAAACTACCACAGGCCCCATGGAGGAGATGATGTCTGAGGTGAACTTTGAAAAATGGATGGTGTTTAGATCCAGAAGAGAGGGCATTATAATAATTGCTCCCACTTAGACAGGGAAAAACACTCTCATATTACCTTACTTCCATCAAGAAATACAGTATCTTTGTCACCTTAGAAAGTTTCCTGTTGCCCCTATCCAAGAAACACCCATGACCCTTCACTCTAGGCAGCCACTCATCTGGTAAATACTCACTTGTGTTATCTCATTTGATCTCACAACAGCCCTTTGAGGTAATTTCAGTGACTGTGGCCACTGTGTGCATGAGAGAATAGCCCCTTTTGGTAAGAATTTTCCTCTAAATCCCACAGCTAGAAGATGACAGCTTGAACTTGAACCCAAGGATAATTCCAAAGCCTAAGCTCTTACACAACAGCGGGAGTAACGTGAGCAAGAAGGAGGAGGAAAATGTCACATCTGTATGGTTACTAGTGACTAGTTTGACTACGGGATAAGTTACATGAGGGAAAGTAGAGGGAAGTTTTCCACTAGAATATTGTGGTTTTCTATGGATCTGTTTTCCACCCAGAAGAAGGGTTGTGTGTACTTATACGCCTGCCTCCTGAGCCTACAGGATTAACTTACCTTCTAAGTGATTTTTACATGTCAAAGAGTGTCCAATTTATGAGGCTGAGGATAACTCCGGGGGGGGGGGCTGTGAAATATTAAGTGTCAACTTCATAGAATTTGGGATTATTTATCCATATGCGTGTACACATTTGTACAGAAATAAATACACATTGTACACATGGGCATCTGTGCCGAAGTATGCAGCCAAGTGTCAGCACATTATCAGATTTAAATTAGCTGCCTGACTCTATTAATAGCCCTGGTTTTCCAGTTTCTAAAATAAAAGATCCCAGAACAGCTGGACTAAAGTCTGAAACAGAATGGAAGAATACAACCCTGTATGCGGTGGTAGTCTGTCTGTAACTGCTAAATAAAGTGTGTAGCTTCAGAGATTTGTGGAGATGCCTATAAAAGAACCCTTGAAATGCTAAGTGCTTTTTAAAAAACAGCTTAATCTCCAGCCAGTGAAAGGGATTGATTATGCTTTATCAATCACAGGATTTTGAAAACCTCTCTGACATCCCATTACAATTTGAAAGCAGAGCTAAATCCAGGTGCAGACAGGTTCCACCTTGGCCACATGGCTCTGTGAAAGGGTGGCATGAAGGCCACCACTCCCCCACGAGGATTTCTCTCCCAGCAGTTTATCATTTCTCGAATCTCGCGACTAAACATTTGTTCTTTTAAAATGCAATGCTTTACACAGTCCAGTCCAATATCCCTTCTCATCTGGACTCCCGGCCCCTCCACACCTGTCTGTACCCCTAAGTATCGTGTCCTCCTCCCTTACTGCTACCTGAGCATACCATAACACGGTGCTCCTCTGGTCACCTAGTTCATGCTGCCCCCTCCACCCACGTGTCCTTCCTTCCTCCACCTGGAAAAATGCTACTCACTCTTCAAAGCTCATCTGAACAGCCCCTCCTCATGACACAAGACGTCCCTCCACTGCCTCCCTCCCCAGGCAGAATAAATCCTGTCCCCTCGCTCCCTGTTGTTCCCATAGCACTTGGTTTTAGATCTATGGTGAAAACACATCCTTTCCTGGTGTCTGCCCCTGGCTTGAGGGAGCGCCTACCTCCTTGTGGCCTTAAAGCATGATCCTGGGCCCGGCAGCATTGGTTTCACCTGGGAGCTTGTTAGAAAATCAGAACATCAGACTCTGTCCCAGATACACTGCATCAGAAACTCACTTTCACAATATCACCAAGTGGATTTATATAAACATTAGCATTTGAGAGGCTGTCCTAAAGGACAGAGATGATGGCTTAATGAGCCTGTAATTCTTTGGTAGCACATAGCAGTTTATGTATTCACTCTCAACAAATAGAGATAACGAATCATAGGCCAGACATTGCACGTACAGCCAAGAGATGTAAAGATGCGAGAGCATTTACAGATATGGCTGGAGTTGAGGGTTCTAGAGATGAGGTAGGAAAAGGCCAAGTCTGTTGGAAGCCGTGAAAAGGTCTTATGATCACATTAGTTCTGAAAAACACAAGACTGGAAATTATTCCGTAGACTCCTTTGCTGGGAGTCTTTTCAGAGCACTTAAATGTCACTGTGTCTGTGTCTGTGACTCTGTAAGATGGGGGTATAGTTAGTGTGCAGTGTGACCTGAACTTATTTGATCATAGAATCTTTCTTTATTTGCTCATTAAATAGGGCCCATTTGGTGGGAGTGATGCTTTTCAAGGCATTGGGCATCACTGGCCTATTCCTGTAAGTTTGGAATTCATTTTGTCTGGTCTGATGACAGTGTTTGTATTGTCTTATCTTGTGATTTAACTATTATATATCTTTCTAACTTTCCTTCTCAACTGGATTGTAAATTCTTAGAGTAGAAGGGGGAATCTTATGCTTATTTGTTTTTCTACTCTCACTTCACATTGTCAGTCAGTGTTTGCTGATGATTGTCTTTTACGTCTACCTTGCAATCAAGCAGAGGCTGAAGGCATGGTGGGCGCTTGATTAATATCTGGTTGGCCTAAGGGGGATTTAACATAGTAGGGAAGACATTGGATGAGGATTATAACCTTGGCTTGGACATTAGCTGTGTTGCCTTTCAGCCAAGCATCACCCTCTCTGGGCCCAGCATTCACTTCATCAGCCAAGCACATCCACTGGGTGACAGCCTCCTATGCACTCTGGATCTGCAAGCTTCTGATTCTTCAAGTAGATGGAAGATACCAGTGGAGAGATTTGAATTTAATTTTAGGGAAAATTCTATACTCTGCTTTCCTGGAAATAGTGTTTGAAAATTAGAGAAAGTCAATAGTTGAGAAGAATTTAGAGGAGATGCCCAACCAAGGTCATGATACAAAGTCTTGAAAGGGATTTTTCAGGACTGAAATTCTGTGATCTATAAAATGAGAATGACAATGTGTTTCCCTCTTCCATGCGTCATTCTGAACTTGAATAAATCTGAGATCTAGACTTACTAATTTTAAAAGTAGCTGTCGGAAATATAATTTGATCGTAACCACCGTGACGAAAGAACCTAAACGTGTTGATCTCGCAAGCATTATTAACAGTAGGTTAAAAACATAGTACCTTCTGCTTATAGAGATGATTCTTCCAAGTGGCTCAAAGCACTTCACACTGAAATGTTAATGTCCTCATTTTGTGGGAAGGGGATCAGACGTCCAGAGTGGGGCTGGCTGACCAAATTCCCCACTGACATCCTGCTCAGAGCCAGACATCACCCTGGACCCGATGTTTCCCAGGATGGCCTTTTCCCCATCACCAGATGCGCAGAAGTGTTCATTTTGATCTCCAGCCTGGTTGATAAAAGCTGTCTGTCTTCCCTCTGAAGTATGCGGTACGTATGTGGTTGCTGCACGTTTATGTGTCCCATACAAGACAAGTGATTTGTTGAAACCTGCAGATAAACAATGATAATTGGAAACGGACAGTGCGCTTTGGCAGATTTGAGATACTGTAATACTGAATATGAAGGCTGAATGCTTCTTGCAGCCTTCACTTACCCGAAATCAGGGCCCATGATTAACCGGCGATTGGCTGGTATTAATTATGAGGCGCGTCCTGTAAATCTCCATGCTGACGGGGCCCCTGGCAGGTCTGAGGCCAGCCCGGGTCTGCGGCGTGTGGACTTTGGAAGCATAGGCGAAAGCCTTGAGCTCTTCCTCCCCAGCCCGCGTTTGCTTCCTAGTTCCTGGCAGCCCCGATTGCAAGTACATCAAACTCCATTTCCATCTCAATGAGGTTATGTCCAATGTGATTGTACCTTCCCCAGGCAGGGCCCATCCACCAACCTTGCTCTTTTGTCTCCCCCCTCGGCTTCTTACATTGGAGAACTTGTAGCTCCTTATGATCTGCTGAACATTAATATTCACTAACTTGCTCCAGGGAGCTACGCTTCGCCGAGCGCATTTTCACCTGAAAGGAGTTGTTTAATATAAACATTTGGTTAATATTCTGTACATTTGAAAGTATTTTATCAGCATCGGTGTAGGACCAAAAGTCATTTAAATTCAATGGGAACTGATTATGTGCCAAGAATCGGTCCTTTCCAAAAGAGTATGCCTCCCCCCCTACTATAATGTATACATTATAAAACTCACTTACACGGTTGATGGGAACACTTTGTGGACAGACCAGCAGGCCTGCATTTCATCTGACTGCGTATTCATCAGCTCTGACGCTGGTGTTAAACGGGGGGAAATATTATACAATATTGCTTTAAAAACTGTCTAAATATAATTATCAACATCTTTGGAGTGATAATAATTATCATAACAAGAGCTCATCAGAGGAAACACACAGTTTGATGAGGATCCTCTACTCCCAAGTCTCTGCCCCCTTGCAGAAGAAGGATGAAAATTCTTCTTCTTTTTTTTTCCCCCCTTCCTAAAAAACCCTAGCTCTCTGAACCCTTCTTCTGGCCACTCTACAATTTTTCTTTACATGTGTCTCTGTGAAACTCATTATCCCAAGTAGTTGTTAGGTAGGCAATACAGGCAGCTCCAAGAAAGGTTGGAATAGATGAATGGAGCATGCTCCTAAAGTTTGTCTGAATTACATTCCGAGCTTTTGGATAAAGTCTTCACCAAAACAAACTTAAGACTTTCTACTTGAGGCATCTGTTGGATACAGATTTTTCTTTAAACTTTTTTTTTTCTCCTTAAATAGAACTTACTGGAGAGTGGAGTGTGTGTGCGTGTGTGTGTGTACATATAATAAGTAAAAATCTGTGTGGCCACCATCCAGGTCAAGCACTCGTTTATGTGTCTTCCCGACAACAGCTCCACCCTCCCCCCGAGTTGACCATGTCTTCAAAGTTTGGCTGAAGTTCGTTCATATGATCACTAAGTCATACTATTTGCATTTCTTCCATTGTATTGGATAATGCCCAGCTGTTTTCCACAGTGGTGTTACCAGTTTGCATTCCCACTAGCAGTATGAGACTTCCGGATGCCCCACATCTTCCTCAATACTTGACATTGCCAGGCTTTTAAATTTGAGCCAATCTGGTGGGCGTGTAGTGGCATCTTATTATAGTTTTGATTTGCATTTCTCTGATTATTGGTGAGATTAAGCATATCTTTGATTTGTTAGTTGGCTGTCTGGAGTTCTTTTGTGAAGTGCCTAGTCAAGGCCTTTGCTCATTTGTTTAGTGGATTGTCTGTCTTTTCGTTATCGATTTGATGCCCTGATAAAGAAACAAAAGCCCTAGCATGGTGTCTATTTAGAAAGTACCCAGCACATAATTTAGCCACGACAAAGACAAAAAAATAGTGTAAATGCCGAGGTTGAGTCTTCTGTTTCTGAGATTCCTTTGAATTTCTAAAGTAAAGAAAATATGAGTCATTAAAAAAGGTCATTGGGGCCATACATCTCAGTGCCAGGAGGCCTTTCCTTGTAGTTGGGTTGTGTTGGAAGGGCTCTGGATCCTTCAAGGATCATTTAGATTTCTGCTGCAGGGATTTAATAATGCATGCCATAGAGTTCCAGAAACAAATAAATTCCTCTACCAGTGAATAGCCAATTTGCTCACAGGACCCTGGAAGAATACCAAAAAATAAGCTCTTGGACATTCAAAACACTCATTAGTGTGCTGACGGTGGAGATAGCCACACCCTAACTGGCAACGTAACCACATCCATGATTGTTACCTTGAGTCAGACCATGGAACAGCCAGCCTGGAATTCTTCAAAGAGAAGGAGTTTGGGCAAGAATGTGCCCAGCTCACCCTCTGAGATGTTGCCTCAAAGGGTCCAGACACCTTCCAACTCTAGGACTTGCTGAAGATCTATCTTCTATGATTAAATACTTCTCAATTCTGTTTGGGGTCCCAAATTCACACATTCCCTCTACATGTCTCCAGTCCCTGCTCTCAAAGAGAGGGCAGTAACTGCTCCTGTCTCCCCTCCCACCAGCAAGGAATGTGTCCCTTTGTGGCTATAAATCTTTACTAAGATCCCCTCCTGGGCCATTTTGCAAGTTATAAACACTTCATTTGGGTTAGGTGCTGATCAGGCTCCTAGAGCAGTGGCTCATGTGTGAGAATCCCTTGCAAATGTGTTTGCTCTGAAACCATGGCTGTGGCCCATATTCTTTCTCAGTCCCAGAACAGAGGCTCATATGACATCTCAATGCTAACTGGAATTTTGGGATAGGTGAAGCTGTGCAGCCCCCCCTCTGCGCTCTCCTCCTTTTGTGATGGAATCAGTTGACTTGAAGCTGAACATATGGCAACTACCATCATAACACAGAAACCGTTCCCTCTGCCATGGCAACCGAAGAATCAACGCATACTTATTCAATAAATGTACAATGTATAGGAGGGTTTTTTTTTTCTTTTATAAAGAAGATTTCGGAATGGCAGCAGAGAATTAAGATCTTTCCTTCAAACACACCTCATAAGTCCTTCTGTGGAGAGGGGTGTTTGGAATTTCTTACGTATCTTGTTCTAGTTCATTACTGCAGGAGCTTCATAATGGGACTACATTTTGTTTCCAAATTTCAGGGATGTTATTTACCCCTGAATGAATTGGATCGAATTCGGTTTTCTCCCAAAGATCTTTGAAATTCATTCGCCAGTATATTGTTCTTAAGTTCTGCACCTAACAGATAGTATTGAGATTAGAACTGTCCTGATGTATCTGACATCTACAGACTAAATAGTTTGGCTCCACATTGATGAGAATATCAGAGGCATGCATTCTGTCTACTATTTTAAGGGCAGGTGTCTTAGTTTTGTTCCACGGTTCATCTTGGTGTATTCTCTCCTTGCCCAGACCTGGAAGTTAATGGCATATTATTGTCTGTATCAACGTGGTTCCATTACATAAATAGTTGGAAAAATAGTTTTTCTGTGAGAAAGCGTTGCCAGGGGCTATTTCTTGAGACTTCACATAACCTCATTCCAAGAAAAGCCGTAGAGTAGAAAGGAGCGATAACTGAGACTAGGAGCCATGAAAGTTTGGTTTCTACGTCTGTCCTACTTTGGCTGTCTCTAGCTCCTCAGATGGAGCGGGTCGTACAGACTGTGGTTCGAAGGGCCCTTCTGCATGAAATCCATGTTCCCTTAACTCTCGGCCGTGTGTTGTTTTCTCTGTGTCGTGCTCACCCATTAGCATTTTAATTTAGCTTCATATGGCACCGTTCTGCAGACGGATTTGCTTTCTTGCTTTTGTTTATTGTACGAGTGACAAACATGAGGGCATTTTCGTGATGTGAAAAAATGCCGTGAAGTTGTGAAAATGAGGTGACTTTCCCTTGCCAAGCCCCAAGGAATGGTAAAGCAGAGATGGCTGTGACAAGGAACCGAAACGCTCCCAATATTAAAATGTTCAGGAGTCTTGATCTAATGGAAATGAGAAGTTTTGGCAGAAGCCTAGAGACTCAGACATGACCTTGTACTTCTGTCTGTTAAATGGGATGTGGCTGGTCTGACTCTTCAGGAAGTCACTCAGTCCTTTAATGGGCACAAAGCCTTCTTTCTGTGGATTTTGAGCAGCACTTGGAAATCAGATAGCTACTGCTTTGGGGGCATAGCGGTGAGTTGATGGTGAGGATTCTGTTTTATGGATCCATCACTCCTTGAGATCTGTAAATTCTCATTGGAGGGTTTTAGGTAGGAAAATGACAGTTTTGGGGAAGGGAAGCATAAGAAATTGTCTTACGAAGGTTGTCTCCTATACACTGGATATTCTTGAGCACTTCCCTTCTTGTTTAATATTTGTCCAGACTTCTTAGGATAAGTGTACTTTTTAAGGCAGAGATAGCCAATACCTGTTCAACATAGAATCACCAAGCCAGAGTTCATAACAGACATCATTAATCAAGCCCAGAACTCTTTCCTGCTGAACCGAGAAATACACTTTTCAGAATCCTTGTCAGTGCAGCCCTACTGGCAGACTCTACTGGTTGATCAGAGCTGTGATACAAGATGAAACTGACCTACCCTCTCTGGTCTGGGCTCAGCCAGTGATGTGATTCCTGTTAGGATGAGTAGCCATATATAACAGACAATTTTCTTCTGGAAACTGTGAGTAGTATTCAACTCTTTCTGCAATTCCTGTCTCCCTCTGACCCTAGTGAAGCTCTTTTGACAGACAGATACAGTGTAAGAGGGGCTCCTTTGACAGACAGATACAGTTTCTTCTTTGTCTCATCTCAGGTCACCTTCTCACTTATATTTCTGTGCCTTCCCTCTGCATTCATCAGGGGCTTGGCATGCTCCTTTATAGCACGTCCTTTAATGTCTGAGTCCTGGTTCTGCAGGTGTGGTAGGCAGAATTCTGAGATGGTCCCCGAGATTCTTGCTCCCTAGTGTTTACACTCTTTATTCTCATGTTTAGGTTGATGATATGACAAAGGTGAAGAGATTTTGCAGGTGTCATCAGGGTCTCAAATCAGTTGATTTTGAGTTAATCAAAAGGAAGTCTATCATGGGTGGGTCTGATCTACTCAGGTGAGTTCTTAAAAAGCTGAGTGGGCCCTTTGTGAAGGAAGAGACAGAAATTCTCCTGCTATCCTTGAAGAAATGAACAGCCAGGTTGTAGCCTGCCTATAGTGAGTGCTACATGGCGGGACCCTGAGAGCATCCTCAGCCAATAGCTAGCAAGAAAATGGAGACCTCAGTCATACAGCATCTGGAAAATATGTTCTTCTAACCACCTAAAAGAGCTTGGAGGCAGATATTTCTCTAGTTGAATCTCCAGACGAGGATGTAGATGGCCAACATTTAGTTTTCAGCCTTGTGAAGACCCAGTTGAAACATGTTTGGCTCCTGACCCGTGGAACCTGTGAGATAATAAATTTAACCATGTTAAGCTGCTAAATATGTGGTAATTTGTTACAGAGTGATAGAAAACTAAACCTCCAAGCGAGATGCAAATTAGGGTACAGGATTGTCCACTTGGCCCTTTCTGCTGCCTTCCAAAATCAGCAAAAAAAAATCATTTTGATGGGGATGTAGGTTGGGGGGGGGAACGGGCGAAATAAGTGATGGGAATTAAGGAGGACGCTTGTTGTGATGAGCATGGGGTGATGTATAGAAGTGTTAAATCACTAAATTGTACACTGGAAACGATATCATACCATTTGTTAACTAACTGGAATTTAAATAAAAACTTAATAAAAAAAAACACACCCACATCATTTTGTTTTGATGGTCTGATTGGGTTTTTCTTTGGGAAAATAATTGTAGTATGACCACAGTTACCAAACAGTGATACTGTTGGGAGAATTAAAGAAATTTAAAAACTCATATGTCACAGTAATTATTTCTAGTCCATATGGAAACAAACAGAGATAGAGCCAGTCCTCCCTCACTTCCTCATTCCCTCATGGGTAATGGAATGGATGTGGCCCTTGCCATAGGAAACACCAGTAGTGATTTCTGTTGAGGCCTATCTTAGAAGGAATCTGAACACTCCCCAGGGGCCTTCCTTCAAGAATTCTCTTATTTACACGACTTCCTGCTTTCTCCTCGGGGGTTTGATGGCACTTGTACCCCGATATTTATAGCAGCACTTTCAACAATAGTCAAATTATGGAAAGAGCCTAAGTGTCCATCAACTGATGAAGGGATAAAGAAGATGTGGTTTATATACACAATGGAATACTACTTGGCCATGAGAAAGAATGAAATCTGGCCATTTGTAGCAACGTGGATGGAATTGGAGGGTATTATGCTAAGTGAAATAAATCAGGCAGAGAAAGACAGATACCATATGTTTTCACTCATATGTGGATCCTGAGAAACTTAACAGAAGACCAAGGGGGAGGGGAAGGGGGGGAAGTTACAGAGAGGGAAGGAGGCAAACCATAAGAGACTCTTAAATACAGAGAACAAACTGAGGGTTGATGGGGGAGTGGAGGAGAGGGGAAAGTGGGTGATGGGCACGGAGGAGGACACCTGTTGGGATGAGCACTGGGTGTTGTATGGAAACCAATTTGACAATAAATTATGTAAAAAAAAAAAAAAGAAAGAAAAAAGAATTCTCTTATTTACAAGACTTAAATCTATTTACCCTTCTGTTTCCTTCACTTCCTGTTTACTTTTTCTGTATGGACACCTCATCCTCCTCATGAAGGCAGGCAGCTTTCTTCAAGGTATTTGGTAGAAAAGAAACATTCATCATTTACATTTTTGAAAAGTTCTGGCCCAGAGTCTGTGTTCTCAGTCTGCAATTGCCCATGAGAGGCAGTTTACCACAAATAACTTTTTACCATACCATTTCTTCCGCAATGAATAAAAGGGATCCCCTCCCTCCTTTGCAAAGGCCTCTTTAATTCACATTTTTATTTGGGACTTCCATTTATTTATTCTGAAGAATGCAGGGATAATAAGAATCTTACCTATTTCATAAGGTTTTTGTGAGGATTACATCTGGAAATACATGACAAGTTCTTAGTACCAGAAGGCACATAGCACATGCTTAATAAATGTTAGCCATTATTATTATAATTACTAGTATAAATCTATTATGTTCCCAGCAATTTGCAGGATCCTAAAACGGTAAAGAAAAAACTCCTGTGTGCCATCTGACTGCAACACAGTGGAGACTCTCAGATGAAACCTCACAGTGGCTTCTGGTCATTCAGGAGTGGGTGGGGCTTGGGAGCAGGAGTGAAAACCAGGGGACCTGAGCTTATTGAAATCAGACAACCAAGCTCTCTCAATCAAAAGGGGCTTAATCCAGAAAGGTAGAGTGCAGGATTGAGATCATGGTGGAGGGAGGGAGGCGGCAGTTGAACAAAGTCTCTATGTGGGAGGTTTTCTGGATGAACAGCACTGGAAAGGAAGAGAATTGAGTGAAAAGTCACAGAATCTCAGAAGCAAGATGGTTTTTAAATATTAGAGCCACAATTGAGTATAAAAAAATAGGGTGTGGGTTATGGGTTGCCTGAAAGTATGCCAAATCAGGAAGCATTAGGTTCCTGTCAGAGTCTTTTTCTAGGCACTCAGAAGAACCTAATTTGAATTATTAAGTTGTAAGTTGTGTGTGTGTGTGTGTGTGTGTGTGTGTGTGTGTGTGAGAGAGCATGTGCGCATGCATGCATACATAATATACCGTAAAAACAGGGCAGCCTAGCGGACTATAGGACCTTAATGTATGTTTCTGTATCCTTGCTGTCTGTTCAAATTATAGGTAAGCTCAACAAAGGCTTCTTTATAAACCTAGGGAGTTTCCCTTTTTCTGCTATTTGGCCTATATCATTCTTTGTGTTTTACAATTTTAGCCCTTTAAAAAAGGTCACTCTTTTCCCAGGGTTCGTCTGATCATTGGGTCAGAGGCATCTGAGTCCTTGTCATCAGTTGTGCCTCGGCCATGCTAGAACTAGCTGTAGAAGAATATCATAATCCCAGAGTGATACAAAGACCTTTCCGAGGAAGATGAGATACCCGGAGACTGGAAAGGAGGATTTGACCACATTAAAATGAAAAGCTCCAGTTCAGCCAAACACCAGAAACAAATTCAAAAGATACAACACACACCGGAGAAGCCCATTCTCTCAACGCATCTGACCGTTCACAAAGAGTAACTACAGTCCAACGTGAAAAATGAACAAAATGATAGGGAAATGGGCAGGGTGCACTGAGGGGCAATTAAGAAATAGCGATGCCTAATTAGGTGGCAAAAATCTGTTCAATCTTAATAAAGAGTGAAGATAAAGGCTTAGTAAAGATTAAGGTTTCCTGAAGATTGAAATGACCCTTCTGCCATAAATAAAAACATTGTTGGCAACATAGTGGGTAATTGGGCATCCTCCGGGGGGTGTCTGTACGGGAGCATCCACTAGGAATGGCGGAGAGCAGCACTGGCTTAAGCACTGCCTGAGTTTGTGGTTCAGAATCTGAGCCAGGGTCCAGCAAGGTGGAGGCATCCCCCGTGTCCTGGACCCCACCTCTGAGGTTCGAACGAAGAATGACTTCTTTTGGTGACTTACCTCAAGTATAGGAAATATTTTTAACAGTCTTCTAGTGTTCATTTGGTTACATCTGAGGCTAAAATTCTTCTTTACGTCTTTTCATACCTGCATGTTCTTATTTACTTGCTTGTTTGCTTGTTTGATGTATTATCCTTGAAGTTCATTAGCAAAAGGTCTTGGTGTTTCCCAGGGTATGAATAGGCCTTTCTAGTCTCGACTGGGCCATTAATTCAGCAATATTTTCCTTTTTTGTGACTCATTTCTCTTTTTCTGTCCTCTGTCCCTACTCCATAGGCTGCCAATTACTCCATATATTAGATCTATTTTGTATGATGCCACGTCTATAATCTCTTTATTTTGTACCAGGGATTTTTGTCCCCCGGGGAACATTTGGCAATGTCACATGGTAGAGACGAGCTACTGGCATCTAATGGGTAGAGAGGCCAGGGACACTGTTAAACATCCTACAATGCATAGGGCAGCCACAGTCACAACAAAGAATTATCTGGTCCAAAATGGTAGTAGTGTGGAAGTTAGGATACATCGCCCCAGGACCAAGCCTGGACCCTGGTAGACTTGTAGTTTTAAATTATTTCAAATGATGTAGAAGAAATCCAGAACTTCTATAGAAGTAATATGTAGATGATATTTCCTCTTGTAGGTAATATTTTTCTATACCAATACTAAAGCTGAGAGCACTTAGGGGCATACATATGAATATTTGAAGCACAAAACCAGAGAGCTGTTTCTCTCTACATACATTTATATATAGCTTATAATTTTAAGTGATACTATAACAAATCTTGATTAAAACTTGATTATCTAACGTGCTAAGGGTTTGTGCTATTTGTGTGGGTTACATTTTCTAGTTAATGGAAACTTAACCTCAGAATATTTTTGTCTCAACCTTTGTTTTTCAAAAAGGGTGGCATCTCTAAGCGAGGTTCTTGTAGTGCTTCCAGATTATCAAACAAGTTGAAAAGTCTGTAATCTTCTGTAAATGTAGGAGGGGAGAATTATGGTTATTAACACCGTTTCTCCTAGATATGATATTGGACTAAAATGATACTGAACAAAATACATTTTCTAAAAGTGATTTAAAAACATTCAGTATCTAGCCATATTGAGTTCCAGTTACTTGACGTCTGACTGGAATTTTATTTACTGCTTCAGTCACATATGTACCTCAGTCTTATCAGGATGGAGAAATTCCACGGGACTAATGAACTGACCCAGACCCACTCTATCTCCTTTTTCCATAAATACACATATTTGAGTGCTCCCTGTTCTTATTGTTGCAAATTCATTTGCATGATTTCTCTCAATATTTCATAGAACTTAGAAAATTAATTACTTGATCTCTGTAATAATAACCACCCCATCTCCTCCCTTTCTGTATTAAAGCTAATTTAAAGGGAGGAATTTAATTCAGTAGTCTCATTGTTTACTCAAATTACACATGCATAATGAGATCTCAGTAGGAAAGAAAGCAGAATGCCACCTTTAAGACTCAAATCAATACCTCGGGGCAAAAATATGATAGTCTAACCATGCAGTTATTAAGAGTTCCCAGATTATAGCATTTCTTTGATCAAACCTGTGGTTTTTTAGGGCTCTCTCAAATCAAAGATGCCAAAAAGATTCAGAAGGGGGTGGGGAATAATTTCAGGAGGCAGAAGTCACCAATGTCACACTGCAGTGAGCTGCATAGGTTTGCAAATTTCCAAAAACCACTACACTTGATAAAACGATGTGACATCTTCAGTTTATTTTCAGCTTCTATAGCCATTCCTTGATGTTTCCTAATAGCCTCTCCACAAAGGGTTGAAATAAAACACTAACAAAACTGATGCCTACGGTATTGTCCATATGGACCAACTTTTGGATGCCATTTTCATTTCTGTCTCTCTGTCTCTGAGCTCAGCAGTTCTAAGGGGTTAACCAGAGCAATCTTAAATGAAGTTAAAGAAGTTTTAACAATGACCTACTTTTCATTTGTATGGGCATTTATTTCAGAGGTCGTTCAACCCATGGTCTCTTTGGAAATTGTACTTTTTATTCAAGGTTAGTTTGCTTACACCTAACCATGTTCCAGAAAGAGTTTAAGTCAGCTTACAAGGATGCAAAATTAAAACCATGCCGAGTTCATGTTTTACTACACCATGCAATCCCAAAGGCAATCACAATAGCAGCTAGTGCAAAGAATCTTTTGGTCATTGTGGGCACTCTCTGAAAACAGTATAATCAACAAGCAGTTTGTTTGGTGTCTGCTGTGGGCTCAGCACTGAGTTGGACACTGTAGAGGTTATAGAAGACATTATCTGATGGATATAGAAAACCATACCTCGTGGGCAGGAACATTTCCTTTATCTGGAACTTAGCTATCTAGGAAATTTAGCTATTTAGAAAATAGTCAAGAGAAAGAAATTAAATCTTTTATCAGCCTAAATAATGAGATAGCCCTTCTAACGCTAACGGACGACCTGTTTACTCATACTTTGCTTATAAATCTAACAATCGTGATTCTTTGATTTCCAAGTTCATAGCACTTTAGGAGCAGTGAATTGGAAGGTGATAGATTGCTGCTGCTACAGGCTGGTGGCTGAAAACTTCTGCAAATAAGAGACAAGAGATTTGAAAAACCAATAGATAAAAGTCAAAAGTCTACAGAGTGTGAGGGCACTAAGTACAAAAACATCTACTCGTAAGGTACAATTCAGCGATGGGTGGCAAAGATGTACTTAACATATTGTTTATTTAAAAAGACAGATACATGAGATATGCCATAAACGTGCTTTCTGCCAATATGTCTATACTTTTTAAAAAACAGGCCTAGGAAGAAAACCCTCGATTGCCTGGAAAACTCAGGCACTCTGATGGACTTGTTTTCTGGAGACCTGAGATTTTGGCCTCGTTGATGAGGCAGGGCTAATAGTATACACAGTAACAGGATGCCATCAGATATTGGGTTGTCTGCTGTCTGCTTTGATGGATGCCAAGATGAAGTGAGTGACTATAAGCTCCATGAGTTGAAAGGATGGCCAAGGATTTGTGCGAGGCCTTGAAGGTGGAGTAGAATTTGAATAGATGTTGGGGTTTCGTGCTGATTAAATTTGAAGTCAGTACTTTCTTGGCCTTTTATCACCACTTTCTCTTTGGAAAGTGATCCAAGGAGATGGACCTCTTGGGGGCAGAGATTCCAGAAGGGGGCAGGTGGTGGTGCCAGAGCACCTTCTGTCTTCACCATTTTTCTCAGTGCCCACTTCTGTCTCCCTGACCACCTTCCTTCTTCCAGCCATCCTGAGTCAAGTGATTCTGTTCCAGTGTGAAGTGGGGAGCAGAGCAAGGCATTAAGAGCCATGTTCTAGGTTCGCATTCTGGAGTCTTTATACCTGGATGACCTTGAGCAAGATGTTGAACCTGAGCTCCTAGAGATGACACCAGTACTCATATAATCACGAGGATGAGTCAGCAGAACAGTGCAGGTGATGAGTACTTTCTAAACCTCGAATCCCGTGAGAAATGTCTCAAGTGTTTGTTTTCCATTGGGCGATGAGATTCTTCAGGATTCCTAATTTTCTCTTCACAAATCTAGGGCCTCAGGGGCCTGATTTTGGGCACAGACTGCTCTTTAGGACTTTAAATAACTCAGTGATAGCAGTGCTGCAATGAGTACACGTGGTCTAAATCTCAGCATGAAGAGCAAGTGGTCAAAAAAAACCTCTTCCTTTCCAGCATTTGTTCTAAGAAAGTATCTCAAGATGGACGTTGTTTGGTTGATCGAGTGACGTGTGCTAGGAAAGTATAAAAACGTAGATGGCAAGGTTGAGAGTGGGAAGAGTAATGGGTCCAAGTCCGTCTGTCTGGAGGTTTGTGGAGAGTCTGATAGTGATCGATGACTGCCCATTTGAGCCATTATGCCCTGTTAGGTTCTAGTGCAACAGGCTGGAAATCCTTATCAAATGAGACAGGTGGTGTGGCCACTTACATATGATGAGCCCTTCCTGTATCCAAACCAGCCTGTTTACCACTCCATTTACCAGGAGCAAGGCCTGCTGTGTCTCAGAAGAAACGTACTCTACTCAGGTTTTACTCCTAATGAGAAAGAGCTCATTGTTCTCATTGGTTTGAGAACTAATCCCACCCCCTGAACCCTGGGGAAATCTTCAATGCCCAGAGCATCACCATGAAGCCTCATCCCTTTGAATCCCTCTTCACCATTGGGATCAGAGTGATTTTTCTAAAATACAAGTCTCTACTATAACACTGTATACTAACTGGAATTTAAATAAAATTTAAAAAAAAGCCAGTATAACTTCTACTCCTCCAAGTCCTCTAGTAAATTCTGAATTCTTCAGCATAGACAGAAAAGCCCTCTGTGATCCGGTCCCTAGGTCGGTGATACAGCCTTACCTTTTGTCAGTCTCCAGCTAGCAATTTATGCTCTAGTAATGCCAGAGTACTTGAAATCCACTCCCCTCTTACTCCTTACTTTGCCCTATTCTTTACTGGAACACTCTTCTATGCCTTCTTACCTGGCTATTATTCCTCAGCTTTCCAGACTGAGTTCAGACATCTTTTCCAACAACCCTTTCTTATAATTCCAAGTGGGGTACATGGAGGGTTGTGCTCCGTGTTTGCATTCAACTTTGTGCCTGCCTCTCTACTTATGGTACATTGAAATGATCTCTTGTGTATTTTTCCCATTAGAACATGGGTTTTTAAAAAGCAAGGACTGTACTTTGTTTCTATCTAAGCCATGAGCGCTTAGTAAGAGACGTGGAAGCCTACATAGCAAGTGCCTGTCAAGTAGAGGCATGAGTTGTGTCTCTAGAACATCCCTACATAGAGGTACATCTGTTGGTCCATGAATGGAGATCTACCTTGATGACTGGATGAAGGGGAGAATGGAAGTGCTTACCAAGCCAATATTGGATAAGCTGGGTACAGTCTACAGTTTCCGCTGAAGGAATATCCCTATATTTCAAAAGTCATTTTAGTATCTCCTCTGTTCCTTAATAGGCATTATGAGGATGCATCAATGACCAGAAAGAGCACCTGTCCCCAAAGGATTTGTTTCCTAGGGGCACAAAGCTACATGTGTGCTCTAAGAAAAGTCACAGCCTTAGGGTTTCAGTGAAGAGACAGACTACCTACTCCTGAAGGGGTCAGAAAAGACTTTGTAGGATAAGGGAGACACCAAGTAGCCTTGGAAAATGGCAACGATTTTGAAAAGTAGAGATTGGGAAGAGGTAAAAGGGGGAGTGGGAGATGAGGCATTCTAGCCGGAGGAAATATCAAAGGCAAAGAGATCGAAAAGTATTTGGGAAACAAGAGACACAGATGATGGTTCTCACCTGGATCCTGATGTGATTCGTGTTCCCCCACTTAGCCCCACTGCCATGCCTCAGCCACCCCAACTCCTTTCTCTGGCCCGGTGGTTCACAAACTCGAGTGAGAATCACAGTTGTCCGCAGGGCTTCTAAAACAGATCGCTGGACCCCATTCCAGCTACTAAATTTCTGGTTCAGCAGGTCAGACGATGATGCTGTGGTTTGGGGCCATATTGAACAACCGCTGCAAAACTTTCCTGTGGACGCCACCGTGGCAAAGACCTGAAGACATGTTCCTCAGTCCCACTCGGGAGACTGTGGGAGACAGTGGACGTTAGAGCTCACCGGGAGCCTTGGGCCTTTCGGTCTCTGGAGGAGCAGCTGCCCCTGGAAAGCCCAGCCAGCCACCCATCGGCACAACGGCCACCACCATTCAAGCTGTGCAGCAGGCAGCATTTTCCCAGCATCCCGGCAAATGAAAGACTAACTTGAACCATCTGGTTCTGTAACACCCTCCTACACCACTGCTTAAAAGCAGCCAAACATATTTTCTCTTACATTTTGTCAATAAAATATTGCTCCCCGAGGCTGTCGGCTTGTCATGTTTGCAGCCCATAAGCAAGGCTGGAGCACTTAGTGGTAGAACCCGCAAGAGGAGAGACGCGGGAAAGTCCCTCAGCCTTTTGCTGCTGACGTCCCCATGCACCCCCACTTCTCAAGCAGATTCTCTGAACGGATGCCCGCGAGTGTTTTTGTAAAAGTGGAACCAAAATGTGTCCGGACCTTTGCTGGCCACTCCGCCCTTTTCTGGCCTTGCAATTTTGCTTTGCCTTATGACAGTAAAGAATCAACGTGCAGCATTTCCAACAGCCAGGTAGAGTGTGTACACATTTATTAAGATTAATTAAAAAGTAACAAATTGTAAAGGAATAACATTAACAGCCAGCAGAAAAAGTGTAGACATTTTGACAGTCTTTTTGAATTTCATTAAAAGATGGTAGTGACAAAAACCCCAGAGACTATTTCTACTTTACTAAAGAAATAGGTCACAGATTCAATTACAGTCACTGAAGCATGGACTCAATCTATCATGGCAAATTAAGTACATTTTAGCAACCTACTTTCCTTTAAAAATTTTATAGACACTTTCAGTGGAAGAAGAAAGACTATAGGAAAAAAAAAAAAAAGAAAGAAATTGCAAAACCAAGTCCCACCCTTCCTCCCCCCCTCAGCTTTTGAGTAAGCATTTGGCTTATTTGCTTTGGGTATAAGACAGAAAATCATTAAGAAATACTCGGCTCGCTCACAATTATTACTCTTCACTCGTTCATGGTTTAATGATGCAGATTTGGAATTGGGAGTGGGAAACAGCTCCAAATTAGAATCGCTGGTCTTCAAAGGGGGGCTTTGTTCTACAGGATGAGCCCCACCCCTTTCTTTTAAAAGAGGACTATTTGTACTTTACAGCTTTTTATGAAATTTTTGCGCTAGACTCTCAGAGCAGACATGTTGTGTTCATTTGGGGAAAGATACATAATTAAATAAAAAAGTGCTCATTCGGCCTGTGGATATGGTTTAGCCAAGTGCAAATATTAAGACAGTGAAATGGCTTTTTGCCCATGGCAAAGCTGATTTCATGTTGACAGCTGGAGTTTACAGAGGGCCTCTGGCAATGAAGCAGTGGGGACCATCTCTTAGACACTAGCAGCAGCAGCAGCAATGGCAGAACATGAGATGGTGAGACCTTCGTGTTTCCCCTTTGGCAAGTAAGGACCTAGGGCCAGCATACTCACGAGCCAGTCTTAGGAGTCTGTCGAAGCTTCGGAAAGCCATGTGAAGTCTTGTGCCTCAAAAAACAGTGCCGCCAAAGCACCTATTGAGTTTAGGGCTTGTGTTGCCCCCTCGCTCCCCAGTCTTGCCTTTTCCCTTAGAACCCTGGCTAGCTTTCTCCTGACGCCTCTGGGGAATGGGCTCAGACTTGAAACGAGTGATTGCCTTTGCTTCCCAGAGAACTGGTAGAGATGCTGCACGCCTCTCTGAATTATCTTGCTATTGAGCAAGAGCCTCTCTTTAGCCAGGCAGAAAGGAAGCCCACAGAACATTTCTGCTTTTGATTGCAAAACTGCAACTTCCTCAGGGCGTGAGGCGTCACAGTAGCTAGTAAGGTGAAGCTCTCACATGGTCAGCATCACACCCTTCAAAATACCTCGGATCTATAGGTAGCCACGGCTTATGTACGTGGTAGAATATAACTCTGTGAGCTAAGAAGCCTGTGGATCTTTCTTAGACCACAAGGTCCTCCGAACTACGGAGGTAAGATAAATGTGAGCTGATGTGTCTACCTTGTGTGCTGTGAGAATCTGATTCCCCCCGGAGAGGGAGACTGGTGCCTAGGGGGGTGGCTCATGTGACCAGAGTGGTAGAAGATTGCAACACGCTGAGGCTGTGGGTTCTTTATGTAAAGGTGATGAACACCTGTTGGTGTTTGTGTGCAGGAGCCGCACTTGACCTAAACGGATGAGAGGGCCAAAGAGACTCCATGCTTACACGCGGCTGCCTCCCCTACCGAGGAGATCAAAATGGTATGACGGCCCCAGTTCCTGTGCCTGTCCTTCAGCTCGCCAAGTGTAGCTGTAACATCTGTTGCATCTGAGGCTGTTTCCCACTGCCATGGTGGCGAAATATATTTACAAATGTAGGATATATACAGTAATGTATAATATAGAAAAAAATCATATGCTAAATATGATTTTGCAGTATATTTTAAATTCAACTCAGTGCAGTGAGACGCTTCTACTCTGCGAGGCCACTGGGAACCGAGACCAAAGGAAGAGCTGTTCCCATCTCAAGCGCGTTTGCGGAGCGTGGAAAATGCCGGCAGTGTTGAGAGCAAGGCCCTGCTCTCAGGCGTTTGGGGTTAAGTCCTGTGGGGTGGGGAGCTGAAGGTTTGTCAGGTGATTCGAATGTATAGCCTTGGTTGAGTGCCACGGATTGAAATTATTTTTCTTTCTCATTAAGTATGTGTTGAATCTGCCTACGTTAAAATCAGTTTCCGCATGACTCCCTTACGCTGCTGTCTCCTGTCATTTGGGGAGCCATCAACTTCCAAGACCATCCTTGTTGCTGGAGAAGCATTCTTCCCGAGTGGGAGGGGTAAAATGGTGCTAAGCCTGCTGAGTCTCCACATGGGGCCCCTCGCGACTCGAGAGCACACAACTTGCCCAAACCGACAGAGTAGATAACAGGTGGGGCCACCTAGGAAGACAAGGGCTTGGACTTGCAGTCCTGAAACTGAATTTAAACCTCTGAGATCAGTGTTGATACGATGGGTATTTGAGTGCAGCCAGAGGAAGTCAAGACCCAGTGGGATCATCTCTGGAAGTATATAAGGGACAGCTCAACGCTCTGGATGAAAATCCATCTTTCTCTTGTTCGAGTTTTTAAAAGGTCTAATCAGATAGTGCACCAAGCTTAGCATCCTTGGGAGATAGTATAGCATCATGGCAGGGGCCATAAATGGAGCAGCCAATTTACCTGTATTGAATATGCATTCTGCCACTTGCTTGGTGATTTGAGCAGGATACTTACTTAACCCCTATGTGCTTCAACTTCCTCATCTGCAAAATGAGACAATAACTGTACCCACCTTACAGGGTTGTTCTGAGGATGACACGATTTAATGCACGTGCATTGCTTAGCTTGGGGCCCGGCATGGTGTGTGTGCTGAAGGAATGTAGGTATTGTCATAAGTACCGTCATAGGCATTATGTAGGTGGCCCTGGTTTGGGGGATGGCCCATTCTGTTTTTAATTACATTTTCTTGTCTTAGCTTAAATAATGAGAGACAAAAAGGTCTATGTTCAGAAACATAGTATTGATATCTGTCTCTGGTGGACCATTGCCAAGACAACACAGGAAAGTGGATTTGGAACCAGAACACCTGTACCTTTTAGCTTCATATGAGTGGCCTTGGCCAAGTCTTTGGAACTTTTTGAATTCCAGTTTCATTAAGTGCAAACCTGGAGATTCTCTATGTTCCTTGCATCCTTCGATGGGATTGTCATTAGGACCTGATGAGAAATTCTTCATAGAAACACCAACATAGCATTTGTTTTAACGAGCGTTTCTCATAAATCATTGCATTTAGGCCTCACACTAACGCTTTGGGATACGTATTCTCGTTCCCAGTTTGCAACTGAAGCGGAGGCTGAGAATTTCCCAAGGCCACCAAAATGGTTCAGTGGCAAGTACCTAAGGCTCCTGGGTTCAGCAGTATTTCTCATAGGCCATGAGCACACGATTTTAGATAAATGATCTCTGGGAACAATCTCCTTAGGACACGATAGCATGTGATGTGAATGGTATGTCGTATTATTATTTGGAGATTCTCCCTTTGATATTATGTAAAGAGAAAGGTAGACAGCACAGAAGCAGCAAGCTTAATTCCAAGAGCCATCCATCACTCGTTAGCAGTGAACTTGGTACCCAAACAGCAACTGAATCCCTGTATCCGGGGTTGACTCAGGAGAGGCATCATACTGTTGATCCCTTTTCATCATTTACCCTTCTTTGCCGCTTTTCACTTCAGGGTGACACATAGCTGACCTACTAAACAGTCATCTTTGTCCACGTGGAAATTAATTAGCTGATAATTGTCTCCCGGATATCGCAGTGAACTCGAGCTCAGGAAGTCAAAGGAAGGTCTCTGGAAAGTAGACTAACCAGGGTTTCCTGGTTGAGTTATTCCCTTCCGTCTGAATCTCCTTCTGCCTTCCCCCACGCCTGCTCTCCGAGAAGCTCCATCTCTTGATGAACTTGGCATAATAACCACGCACAGCTGGACTGCAATATGGTTGGAGAAGAAGCACACTCACAGCCTGTGATGTTAGATGAGCTTCAATTTGTTCAAACCACTTGCTGTGTCAGTCTGACTCCAGGCATCAGTGTGAAAAATGGGAAATTTAGTTACCTATATAGATAGTAATAGCAACAGTCATACCTTGAAATTTTGTAATATTTTTCAAGTTACTATGCACGCTCACACGTGTTTCAGGCCATTCTTACAACAATTTGGGGAGACAGATGGGATGATTATTCCTATTACGGAGTAAACAAACCTGAGACTTGGGGAATTTTTGACCTGTTCTCTTCTACGGCTGGTCAGGGGGCAGACTCCTATCTTTACTCATGTCCTGCCTCTTTGTTTTGTCTGTCCAGGGCCACCTTTCTGAAAATAGGCTACTTTTAATTTTGGGAACTCCTGTGCTCCCAAACATTTGTTTGCAACCACCACGTTCTTATCAGGCCTTTTCCTCCTGGCCATACTTGATTGATCCAGGGTTGGACAAATGACACAATGTGGGTCCAACTTTCTCTAGAATTTTTCAAATTGGAAATGGGAGAGAGGGTCAGGAGGTTTCCAGTAAAGGAAACGTAGCCATGATTTTTGCTATGTTAATAAAGCTGATTGGAGGGGAAAGAATGACACTGACAGAAAAGCAGAGCTGGTGGAAAATGAGAGAATCTTGGTGGCAATGATGTCCCTGGTTCCAACTGTTATTTTTGTGGGGTTTCTTGGAAATGTTTATTAATTTTTATTTATTTATTTTGAGAGAGGGAGACACAGAGAGAGAGAGAGAGAGAGAGAGAGAGAGAGAGAGAGAGAGAAAGGGAGGGTCAGGGAGAAAGGGAGAGAGAATCCTCAGCAGGCTCTGAACTGCTAGCACAAAGCCCGATGTGGGGCTTGAACTCATGAATGGTGAGATCCTGACCTGAGCCCAGGTCAAGAGTCGGACGGTTAACTGACTGAGCCACCCAGGCGCCCCTCGGACCATTCTTAAAGCAGCATCCTTTGGGAAAATACTCTTTCAATAAGTTCTTTTTTTTTTTTTAAAGTTTATTCATTTTGAGAGAGGCAGGGGGAGAGAGAGAGAGAGAGAGAGAGAGAGAGAGAGAGAGAGAGGCAGAGACAGGGAGAGAAAGAATCCTAAGCAGGCTCCGCACCATCAGTCTGGAGTCCATGGTGGAGCTCGAACTCACGAACCGTGATATCATGACCTGAACTGAAATCCAGAGTCGGATGCTTAACTGACTGAGCCACCCAGGTGCCCCATACTCTCATATTTCTAAATGAATAAAGTGACAGACTCTCACCCTAAAAATCATCTTGATTTGTGTCAAAAGATGACTCAGGTTTTCATGTTTGTCCGTGCTCAGTAGCTATCTATCTAACTCACCCACATAGTTGTGGACATTATTAAACATGATACAGAGAATTGAACAGGGCTGCTCATTAGTTAAGCAGATCATACGTATTTAAGATCTCACCATTGAAATTGGCCATACACAGACAAGTATCCCTTATCCACCTCTGCCAAATTGGTATCATTCAAAACCATGTCAGCTCTCTCTTGACTTAAGCAGATAATCACTTTCCTGAAGAGATTTTAGAAAGGTTATCATGTCTCTGCTTTTTAAATCAAGGTTCCAAATCCTTAATGCCATGGTAATATTTTTTGATTGGTGTAGAGCTCAGAATATGGAGCCAGATTGCCAAGTTAAAAATCTCAGCTCTGGCATTTACTGTCTGGGTAACCTTGGGTACATTTCTTTATGTCTCAGTTATGCCATCTGTAAAATGGGCCATAATGATAGAGCCACGTCCTGTGGTTATATAAAGGCTAAACAAGTCAATATGTATAAAAGTGCTTAGAATAGTACTTGAGCCTGATGCACACTACATACACAAAGCTATTATTACTCAGTGAGTTTTTATTTTGGAATACCTCCCACACATGAAGAACTCACTGTAGGTATTATAAATGAATATGTTACAGTTTTGCTTGCAAATATAAAGAATAAAAGCAGGACTTCTAAACAAAAGAACATTTCCAGATACTTCTCAGGAGGTAAGTAAAAGATATTGAGAAATATAGTTAATAATGGATATTTTGAAGTGGTTCCATATAAAGAACATTCCTGACTCTACTGAGTAACAAAGACATGTTAGAAGAAAAGAGATTTAGACGAGGAATTCCTGAAACTTCTGTGTTTAAGATAAGGATATCTCTAAGGGTAGGAATTAAGTATATGATCACATGTTTGCATCCCAAATACCAAGCAACATTTCTGAAGAACAACGCTGGTTCTATTTCATATTAAATGTGAAAAAGACTTTTCTCCTTTGATTTCACATTGTGGTCACAGAATACTGGTGGCAGAGTTCGCTGGTGGAGGTGAGATGGAAAGAATGACATCCTAACTCTGGTACAGTTAACCAAAGATTCTCATGCCCGGAAAGAGAAAGGGGAAATTTTTCATATTCTTTCTTTAAAGCTCGGAAGCATTATGGGCATACAATAGTGATTTCTTATAGAACCCCAGACACTAAGAAAAAGAAAATGATGGAGCGGACCATTCTTATGTTAGAAAAACGTAAAAGACAAGTTAGTGATGACCACTGAGAGATAAAGGGATAGAAAATGTGCCTGTGTGCTTAGGAATTCTATTTCTTTTAACTCTTGCTCCTTGCGTAATTCTTTATTTGTTTATGTCCCACTCTCCTAGCGGGTAGTTACTTGTCATTTCTATAAATTGCTGAAATTAATTGAGGAAAAAAAAACAATGTTTGGACCGTGATGCCCCATCGGCTATATCCACGACCATGTTTCTAGTTCTGTGAGCTCACTATCTCTAAGGTAGAGCTGCTTACTGATACCTACTGGCCTATCATAAAAGACATCCCAGAAGAAATGAGACAGGTACTCTTCTAGAAGGGTATTCTTTCAAATGCAGCTCCGTTCAGCAGTGGCAGGCGTTGCATTTCAGAACTTTTAGCTCTTTGACAAAGTGTTGCAGCATTTTAGATTTTTACTTGATAATTCTTAATGGTCTGCTCTACCAGTGGGGCTGCTTAGCCAGCTCTGAAAGCAAGTGAAGACACTTAGCGTCTACAAAAAGCTCACTGTACTATGTGGAGTGGATTTGGTGAATGGAGAGATTTGAGGTTGATGGAGTGGAGCTAATGGGAGATTGGTGTAAATGAGGTACATGTAACCAACAGCCACCTATTTGGGAAAGGTCAAAGGAGAACCTGTTTTCTGGCAGACTCTTCTTTCTTTCTCAGCGACTTAAAACTATAAATAAAATGTCCAGCAATTCCGTTTTTACATTTATGCAGCATTTGTATGAACAACCCGAAGAACATTATTTTAATTCTCACAAAACACTGTAAGTGGGAGTTCTTACCACCCCCAGAAACATGTACTAATGAGGGAAGTGTAGTTTGGAGAAACAGGTGCTTGGGCAGACAGAATACACTCTGAAGTTTAAGAAGATAGCCCTTCTCCTCGTAGGTGTTTATGTAAGGGACCTAGCAAGCTTCCAGACTAAGTAGATTTTCTGTTCTTACATCCCCCCCCCCATTTGTAACCTCTCAATACTTACCTGCTCTAGAAGCCCGAGCTCTGCAGGGCTACGGAGCAATCCTCTGCTTTCTAGGCACCACGTGTATGAATTTGGTTTTCAGGTTTTCTAAAGCGAATGCCTGAGGCCTTCTTTGGGACATTCGATAATCGATTCCCTTATAATTGTGCAGCCATCAAGGCAGACCTAGGAACGCTCACAAATTTTTATTTATTCAAAGGGGCAATGCTTTATAATTTATTAAGTTCCAGAAAAAGGGAGGATGTACTTTGATTTCCCAGAATCCATTTCCTCCTTCTGGCTGTCCTTTTGGGTAATGTACCATTGACTCATTCTTAGCAGTGAGAGTTTGGGGGGAGATTAATGCTACTCCCACCTTCAGTGTGGGGATCCTGGTTAGATTAGGATAATAGGTCACACCCAACTTCCTAGCTGAGACTGGTTCGGACATGGATCCAGTCTGAGCCAATAAAGGGTGAGTCACAGGTGAGGGAACTTTAGGGAGAGACACGATTTCCTCCGAAACAATGTGGGTCAGTGGGACTTTATGAAAAATGGACCTGCTTAGAGTATTTTGTTACCATGAGGAGATAGCCTGAGACTGCTGAACCTGGTATGCTGAGGTCGGTGAGGCTGGCAGATGAACCAAAGACCTACCTCAAGGACTGGGCCCATGATGACATCCTTTAAGCAACTAGGGCTTCTTGACTTTTCTAGTGTGTGAGCCAATAAAGTTTCTCTGTTATTTAAGCCAGTTTGGCTGGGTTTCCAAACTCATACAGTGTGTATTTGGCCCTCATACACATGCACGCTGCCTCCCTTCTAATAAGTCCTTTCTCCCCTTTCTATCCCCCCCCTTCCCATCTATGGAGTCGTAAGACCTGAGTTCATGCCCACCTCCAGTACTTACCTGCTGTGCATATTGAAAAGGTAGATATCCCGTATTGTTGATATCTGAAACAGTGATGATGAAAACGATATTTAACCCATAGTGTTATTAGGAGAATCAAATGAGCTAATGATGATTAAAAACACCACAGAAATATTAATTACCTTTTTGAAGAACGCTAATTTAATCCAGAAATGACTATCAAGCCCATTTTCCCCAAGTTCTTTCCAGGGATACATTTATAGTGATCTGGTAACAGATCTATAACCAGGTAGAAGCAGGAAGGGTTATGTGCAAATAGGTCATAGGTAGAAAAGTAAAAGTCTAGTTTTATCTAAATAAAACTCTGCTTTTCTGGTATCATAATTATTTTATGTAGGGCCTGATTTAATGCATTATGGAATATTCCACTGAATGAAATCATTGCAGACTTTAAGCAGCAAGCTAAGATATTAAGAAGCAGAAATCGTACATTGTGATTGATCATATTAAAATAATTTAGTTCAAAGTAGGCATCATTATAACTCATCTAGAATTTCCTCCTAATGTGAGGCAATGTTTCCGCATGGTAAATTTGCTCAATTTTGCAGCAGCTGTTCCTGAGCAGGAGACCCTTACAGCTCCCTGGGGCTGGAATGCTAGGGGTTCTGGAAGCTGGGCAGTGTCCCTTTGACCTCACTGTAGAGTGGCATGTGCCCTAGGCTCTCTCCTCCTGCCTAAATCTTGTCTGCTCCAGGCCAGTCTTTTTAGACAAGATTACACAGTTGCATAAACAAGTTCAAAACTGGGTCCATTTTTCTGGTCTCACCAAATCAAGCTGTATAAACATGGAAAAGGCATTCACGAGTGCCTTTCTAGTTGAATTCGTTCCGATTGCCCCATCTTGTGGAAGAAAGAAAAATAGCTTTTTTTCCCCCCTTTGGGCACCTGCCCCAGAAGAACAAACTCAGCCCATCTGTCTTCTCTATCTCTGTCTGTAATCTCGTTCACATAATACATTTCAGATAATTTATTCTGAGGAAAGGCCGGCATTCCTCATATATTTGCAACCTGACCTCTTTTCTTTACTGATAAGGATCAGTACATGATTTCATTCACGAGTGCTAGATAGAAGTCTGTTGCATGGAGGACTCCAGCCTGCTACCATAATTTAGATCCAAATCAGAGTGCATTCTTACAGGTCTCTCAGCCTGATAAGTTCGCAGGATTTGCAGAACATAGCGATCATCACGCTTTCAGTTATCCGAAAATTTCACAACTATTTCCACACTACCTTCTATGCACTTTGTATGTGGAACTCTCCGTTCAGAGGAAGAATAGATGGAATCAATTCATGCATTTGTTTGTTTACCAGTTTTCTTATTCATTCACTCATTCATTCATCTGTTTAGCATTTATTTATGAGGACCATCTATATGCCAAGCACTGCTAGGTACTCAGGAAGCAGAGATAGGCGAAACAGCCATATTCACTACTCGGATGGGCTTTACGCGTTAGTTGAAGTTGACTGCATAGACGTTAATCAAACAATCAGACAAATATAGAATTGCAATTGTGATAAGTCTATGAAAGGCAATTAAAGGGTACTATAAAACGATAAAAGAGGAGACCTGACTTATGTCACCCGACCTTTCCTGAAGAAGGGACACCTAAGCTGAGATCTGAAGAAGTAGGCGCTAAGAGAATGGCAAGAACATTGTACGCAGAGGTTTTGAGTCCAGAGGGAAACAGAGTTCTTGGAGTAGAGAGAGAGAGAGAGAGAGAGAGAGCAGTGGCTGGAATAGAGAAGAAGGAGGAGAGTGGCTCCCAGAAGAGGCTGCAGAAGCAGGCAGGGGCCAGAGTAAGTCAGGCCTTGAGGACCTGCTGGGAGCTTGGCCATCTGACCACATTACTTGCTAATATGGAGCACGGTCCATTAATCAAACAAGACTGATCTTCCTCTGTTCTCGCCCACAGCAGGAGTCAGACCAGTACTTTCAGGATGTCTCCATCTCTTTCTGGGCCGTGAGTTCCACGGTCCATCCTGCACTTACTCATTCCAGCCCTTGACTCACAGATGCAGTTTTAGAAGGGGCTGTGTACATTATCAAATCGGTTTCTTTGTAGTGAACGTCTAAGATTTATCTAGCACCTAAGAGTGTTTGTGTTCATGTGTATAAATGACTGTTGATTCTGTCTCTAAGCGACAAAGACCAGCTTGCCTCCTCAAGCAGTCAGCCTGAAAGTTGCACAACACTGACATCTGGTGCTTGCGTGTGATGTGAGATTGTACAAGGTCAGAAAGAGGCTTCTGAGACTAGTCCACATTGCAAAATGTAGCAAGGCTGAATGTTTGAAAATGTGAAGTAGAGTGCACACACCCGCATGTGCACACGCACGTGTGCGCACACACGCACACACACGCACACACACGCACACACACACACAGCCCGTCCACAGTCTTTTGTTTTGAACTAATTCCGACTTTCCAATAATACGCTTGCCAAAGGCTAATTTCAACATGATGCTTTCTTACTGGCATTATTTGCCATGGGACACGGGGTTCACATGATGGAAGGTGAGGTTTTGCCTGGGTTTGGGAGAAAAGCAATTAACAAAACAAACCAGTGTTCATTTAGTATACATTAATGTAAATCCTAGGGTTAAGTGGAAAAAGAGTCGCCCTCGTAAAAACAATGTAATAATGGTGATTTTATGTATGATAAATAATATTTGCGTAGTAATTTATAGTTTCTGAAGCATTTTAGCATATACCTCCATGTTCCCCCAGTCATTCAATCATTTATTCATTCATTTAAGAACCATTTATTGAGTGCCTACTCTGTGTGAGTGATTGGTCTAGGCTGCAAGGAATCTCTTCGTACTGGCAGGGCAATTAGGAGAGAGTAATAGTGTAGTTCTTAACCAAGTATGCTTTGGATTCAGACTTAGCTGCTCTAAGTATCTGAGTCCTTGTGTGTTAACTGGCCAGTGATAATAAGGGTGCCTGTCTTATTGAAATGTTCTTAAGATTAAAGGAAGAAAGTCAGTGTAAAACCTTCACCACAGCCTCTAGCACATCACAAGTTACCAGCAAACTATGGCTTTAGGTATGGCAAGAATTATTTTAACTGAGAATAAACTGAGGGTTGATGGGGGTGGGAGGGGAGGGGGGGTGATGGGCATTGAGGAGGGCACCTGTTGGGTGAGCACTGGGCGTTGTATGGAACCAATCTGACAATAAATTTCATATTAGAAAAAATAAAAAAAATAAACTTCCTATAGTTGCTTTTTATTGTAAAAAAAAAAAAAAGAATTATATTATTGCGTATTTTCAGTTTAGGAGACCAAAGACTTTCAGCTTGAATATGCTCAGCAATGGAAAAAAAAAATGGGTATGCCGTTCATGAATTTATCAGTTTAGGAAGATATGAGGATTAATGGAAATACGTAAGTTGAAAAGGTTAGAAAAGAGGGCTGGCCCTATTGTCAAGGAAGTTTGGTGTCTAAAAAGTTTTGATTTCTTTCTATGGGGACATTTGTTGGAGATTATGTTCTCAGAGTATTTCTTTGGGAATTTGGTCATTGGGGCTGAATGATGGGAAGGGTCAGAGATGGAAAGCAAAACCATTGGTTAGATAAAGCCTTTCCAAGGGTCCTGGTCTGAACGAATTGGACCTTGATGCGCACCACAGATCATGGTGGGCATGTAGAGGAGGAACTTGATGAAGGTTATTGTGGAAAATGAGCCCAGATGGGATGTTGTCTGTTCATCGCATATTGGCCTTTTCATAGGATGGCTGCATTGTCAGCTATTGGAATCTCATTCCTGGGAAATACAAAGCAGTCTATTTCTTTTACCGGTTTCCTCTTTGTAATTTGTGGAGCTTGAATTCTACCTCAGAAAATTCAGTGTATCCAAGCAATTTATTAATGCAGTGAACACTTAGTGGGTTCCCTGTCAGTGTATGACCTGTGGTCGTCAGCACAGTCAGACTTTTTTTTTTTTTCTGGGAAAGAGAACCAAGAGGGACTTTGCAAAAATGATGTGACTGGTCTAGTGTCTGGATACTCTGGGTTTAGACCTTCCAAGAAAGAGTCTCTAAAGAATGCTTCTAGAAAGTGTAGAGAATTGGTTATTTAATGAAGTGAAAGTAAAGAGAATGCTAATTAGTAGGTGGACACTATTATCTCATTTAATACATACATGTAACATTTTTTCATCCGTAGCAAATTCTTTTCTTATGACTAGAAAATGTGTCCATATTGATAATATAGTCGTAAAGAAAACTGTATCAATTCTAAACTATAGGAGTCTTAGAAACATTCGATCCCAAGCTTACAAATCATTTAGAAAAGCATGTAGCTCATTGTGAATATTTTAGTTATTAAACAAGAACTATGTTTTAAAAAACTCAAATGAACTCAAAAAAACTTAAATGAATAATTAAGAAACTAAAGTTAACATCAAAGCAATCCAAACAAAGGTATGAGGCAGTCGATGATGATGGAAGCCAATTTAATGGAAACAAAATGTAATTAATAAATCAAAAACTTCTTCTTCTGAGTGTCAAGGTGACCCCCTCTGCCTTGAGAGTCTAGCGGAGAGAAAACGAGATAAGAGAGAGCTAAAACCTTTGGGGAAAAAAAAAGAAATGTAACTATAGATGTAAAAAGTTTAGAAGAAGTAAAAGGAATGTTTTATGCAACCGTATGCCAACAAATTTCAAATGGATAGCTTCCAAAAAACATGAATTATTAAAATTTGTTCAATAAAGGTAAATATTCATACTATTTCAGTAATTATAAAAGTAAACATTTGCTAAGGCTCACAATTTGAAGAGCTATCAGGATTATGAACAACTCCTATGATAACCTTGGTGGAATAGACCAATTCCTTGAAAGTCACACCTACCAAAACACACAAGGAGAAATAGATAAACTGCAAAGGTCTATATCTTCTAAAGAAATTGATTCAATAATTAATAACCTTCCCAAACAGAGAGCACCAGGCCCAGGTGGGTTCACTGGTGAATTCAAACAAATATTTAAGGAAGAAACAATACCAATTCTCTTCCAGGAAATGGAAACAGATTCTATTTTATGAAGCCAATGCTTGTATCCAACATATACAGATAACTCTTAAAACAATAAGAAAACAGCCTAATTAAAAACTGAGCAAAACCTAACCAAAGAAAATCTACTGATGTCAGATATACACAGAAAAAGAGGCTCACCATCCTCCTTCATCAGAGAATTGCAAACTAAAACAAGATGCCGCCACACACTTATTAGAATGGATAAAATCCAGACCACTGACAATACCAAATACCGGCAAGAATGTGGAGAAACAGGACGTCTCATTCATTCTTGGAGGGAACGCAAAGTGGTACACCTACTTTAAGAAGCCGGCTTGGCAGTGTCTTAGAAAAATGAACATACTCTTACCATACAATCAACAATTGCACTCCTTGGGATTTACTCAGGTGAATTGAACATTTATGTCCACACAAACCCTGTACACGAACGTTTATCCCGCTTTATTCATAATTGTCAAAACTTGGAAGCAACCGAGGTGTCTTTCAATAGGCAAACAAATAAACAAACGAGCACATTCATACGACGCACTATTACTTAGCAATAAAAAGATGTGTGTTTTCAAGCCCCAAATTGACATGCAGGTGTGTCAAATGCATATTGCTAAGTGAAAGAAGCCAGTCTGAAAAGGTTATATAGTGTATGATTCCAACTATATGACCTTCTGCACAAAGGCAGAACTAGGGAGACCGTAAAAAGATCAGTGTTTGCTCAGGGTTTGGAGGAAGGGAAGGAGGGAGGACTAGGAGAGCACAGCAGATTTTTAATGTAGTGAAACTTTCTGTATGATATTGAAATGATGGATACGTGTTTTTATACATTTGTCGAAAAACCATGGAATGTATGACACAAAGAGTGAACCCTAATGCAAACTATGGACTTTAGTTAATAATAATGTGTCAATATTGGCTCATCAGTTCTAACAAATGTACCGCACTAATGCATGAGGTTAATAACAGGGGAAACGGGTGGGGGACGGGTGGGGAGTAAGGGGTCCCGTGTGCTTTCTGCTCAATTTCTGTGTACTTTCTGCTCAGTTTTTGTATAAACCTAAAACTGCTCTAGCAAAGTCTGTTATTTTTTAAAGTTAGGAGATGCAAAATAAAAAAAAAAAATAAATGAAAGATACCAGGGTTTAATGGTTTTATAGGGCACACTTTCTAAACTGTTAGGGATGGCTAACACCTAAATTATGCAAATAATGCTAGAATACAAGGAAAAAAGCAAATCTTTCCTCTGAAAAATTATCAAAAACGAATAAAAATCACACTGAAAAAGAAAACTATATTCCACTCTTACTGTAAGTAAAGATGCAAACATCCAACACAATATTAGTGAAGAGAAGACCGTCGTCATGTATTAAAAGAAAAAAAATTACAGTGTTGTAGATTTTGTTCTAAAAGTCCCACAAAAGATCACTATTTAGGGATTATCTTGAGGGGCATTCTACCTCAAATCTGCTTAGGAGATACACTCTTGGCAATTCACCATGCACACTAACATATCAAATATTCCGAAATTTGACAGAAAAGAAGCCTGTTTTAGGCTCCTGGGTGGCTCAGTTGGTTAAGCGGCCTACTCTTGATTTCGGCTCAGGTCACGATTTCACACAGTTCGTGAGGTCGAGCCCCAAGCTGTCAGTGCAGAGCCTGCTTGGGATTCTGTCTCTCTCCCTTTATCTCTCTCTGCTCCTCCCCTGCTCTCTCTCTCTCTCTCTCTCAAAATAAGTAAACTGAAAAAAAAAACGATTAAAGGAAAGAAACCTGTTTTAGTTTAAAACAGTTTTCCCAAATATTTCTGTTACTCTGATAGCATGGTGTTCCTCTGAACACCCCACTCAGTACAGAAATGCCTTCCTCCTTCAACTTGTATTAGGGACTGTGTAGACAGACAGACTAAAGATCCCAAGATGCCCCTGTCCCATTCCCTGCAACCTATGAATGTGCCACTTTACAAGGCCAAGGGGGATTAAGGTTGCAGATGGAATTAAGATTACTGATCAGCTGACCTTCAGATAAGGCAATTTTCCCGGATTGGCTGGAAGGGTGCGATGGAAAACACAAGGTTCCTTCAAAATGGAAGGAAGAGAGAGAAGAGAAATCAGAGGAGGAAGTGTGATGATGGAAGGAGGTCAGTGATGTGAGAAGGACTTGGCCTGCCCTCGCTGGCTTTGCAGACGGACAAAGGGGCCGTGAGCCAAGGAATGTGGACAGACTCTAGAAGGCGGAAAATACAAGGGTATAGATTCTCTCCTAGAGTTTTCAGGAGGAAATGCAGCCTCACTGACACCTTGATTTTGGCCCGTTGATAACTGTGTGGGACTTCAGGACTGTAGGGTAATAAATTTGTGTTACTTTAGCCACCAAGTTTGTAGTAATTTGTTACAGCAGCGATCGCGAATGAATACGGGGACTGTCTTAACACCTTTAAGAACCCAATTACACAATTTTAGGACTTTTATTTTGCAATGAATTCGATGAAATATACGTACTAAAGATAGAGGGAGTTGGAATTCACACAGAATCAAAGTTTTAGAGTATGCTGAGAGTATAATTGTGATGTTCTCTTCTGTGGCTCTGGTATTGCTGGTAGGAAATAGCATTTGCAGTTTTAATGCTCGCGTAACCTCGGGGAAACTTTTTCTAAGCTCTGTTGGTGCTTGCATAGTTATATCACGGAGCTCTTGTGAAGACCTAATAGGAGTCAGTTTTGGAAAGAACTTGAAATCTGGGCTGTAGAGGAACCTGGTGGCATTTGAAACCTGGATGTGGTCCTTGCTGGCCGAGATTTTGGTAAATTTCCATGAGGCTTACTCTGTCTTTCCCCATTCTTTCTTTCTATTTCTTCTACCTTTCCTTTTCGTAACAGACTTTGCACAGATAATATACACTCCCATGTGTCTAATGCCAATAAACTCATTATAAAATTTCAAGCAGTGAATTGTCTTTCTCTTAACCTTGTCCTACCTCCGCCCGGCTCCTCCTAAAATACCTCCCACATGCTGTTCTTAGTTTCTTATGTATTTTCCAGACGCTACCTTATGAGATTCAAGACAAAAATATAGATTCATATTTTCCCATTGTACTTAAGACGTGCCACTTTATACACATGATGCTGCACTTTTCTTTCTTCACTTAAAATTATTTTGAATACTTTTCCCCATCAGCATGTGAAAGTCTCCTTTATTCTTTTAGCACGTACAACAATGCTTCAAGAACTTACCTAATGAGCAGGTTAGAGTTCTTAGCAGTTAGCATATTTTTTTATGGGTTCATTATGCTACTAACTTGCTTAAAATGTTTTTTTTTCTCCTAAAATGTGCTAAATACTTTCCCAATTACCCAAATTATGACAAATTGAGGAATAGTGGACTACTCTAATGGCAAGTTGTTCTTATTCTTTAACAGAATGAAAGCCACATTTCAGCTCAAACAGCCCCGGTTGAAAGTTGTCCAAAGGTGCAATGAAAAAAGATGAAACCCATGTTGGGGGAAAATGAGTTTCCTAGTCATTAGAATGGTCAGTAGATGTGTACCTAACCCTAGCAATGAATATTTCAATGGGGAAAAAAAAATCTCCACTCAAACAATTCAGTTCTTCCATGATTAAGCTATCCATAAAGTAATTTGAAAATTGCTAAAATGTATATAAACTGCATATCCTATATATGTTTACATATTATATGGGAAGAGTCTGTTGTATACCCATCATTATTTTATTCATTCAGAAGTTAATACTTGCTTTTTTGCTATGCATTTGCAGAATAATATTAGGGGTCACTAAGTAGATAAAAAATGCAAAAATAAGAACAAATACCCGTCTGTAATTAGCATGTTATGAAATTTTCAATTTAGAGACTTTATTTGAATGTCACAGAAAGAAGTTCTGTGGCATTTTGACATAATGTACTGGACCAGGATTTAGGTAACTTCTTTGATTTTCGGCTTTGATTACAAAGAACGGAAACAAATCATATTGGCAGGATATGAGGGCATCTCATGGAACCCAAGGGCAAGAATTACAATTGGTTTTTATGAGGGCCTGCAAATGGAATTTACTTATCAGGAGCTCTATTTCTACAGGTTTTGTGGTCCCTGCTCTCTCTTTGCTGCCTTGACCAGCTTTCTTGTAATATAATGGGTTTTAACTAAATTATTTTGAAATAATTGCTACTCCAAAAGGGTATCTTCCTACCCGCAGCTCCTTCTACAGTTTCAAACAAAGAACTCTCTAGAAACATCATCACAAAACAGAAATTCACAATGGAAAGAGTATTAGCCTAGACAGTTGTCAGCCATCCAGGGTCCCAGGACTGTCTCACCCAAGGTCTTGCTGCGTGAGGAAGAAAAAAACTCGTGTAATTACTTTGACCCTTAGTCTTTGTCCTGCCACATTGCAATGGTACTTCCTCCCCAAACTTATCTCAAATAATGCCTCTTCTTTCCATCCCTCATACTGGAGCCTTACACTGAACATGCCCATTGTGATTGCAGCCCAGTTTCTCTCTGAAGAACTCACTGCTGGAGTGATATTGTCAATAGACTGGGAGAATGAAGATTCAAAGATGTTTGCATTTTTTATCTGGGCAATAAGCTTCATCATGGCATCTTGAATAGAGAGCTATAACATGGTGGAAAGATGGTCGGTAGTGAGATGGATTCATTCTTCTGCATATCAGAGTCAAAGTTGTGATGCAAAACCTAAATTGACTTCGTCTAAGACTTAGCAGGGAGGTCTACAGGGGTAGATTTGGAAATCATCAGAGTGCACGTGGTGGTAAATCCATCGGAGTGAATGAAATGCCCCAGGGGAGTACATACAAAGAAAAGAAAATCCAAGCAAATGATTTGATGGATGTCTTGTACGAGGTACTCCACCGCAGGAAAACCCCAAAGCCAAAACCAAAATAGTTTAGGACCTTGGTTTCTAAACAGTTTATTTTGGCAGGACATAAATGTCCTAGAGATGGGTGGTGTGATGGTTGCATAACAATGTGAATGTGCTTCATACCACTGAACTTTATGTTTGAAAATGGTTAAGACGATAAATTTTATGTCATATGTAATTCACCACAATAAAAAAAAAAGAGGGTGTAAAGTAAAAATCGCTTAAGCTAAATTAAAAATAAAGTATTTAAAGCCAAATTTTTGACTACCCAACATTACTTTTTTAATCTTTATTATTTTTAAAATTTTTCAGGTTTATTTTTCAGAGACAGAGAGAGAGCATGAGGAGGGAGGGAGGGGCAGAGAGAGAGGGAGACACAGAATCTGAAGTGGGCTGTGCTGACAGCTCAGAGCCCGATGCGGAGCTCCAACCCAGGAACTGCAAGATCGTGCCCTGAGCTGAAGTTGGACACTCAACCGACCGAGCCACCCAGGCCCCTATTTTTAAAAAAAAATTTTATGTTTATTTATTCTTTGAGACAGAGAGAGAGAGAGGCAGAGAGAGGGTGAGAGAAGCCCAAGCAGGCTCCACACTGTTAATGCAGAGCCTGACGTGAAGCTTGAATTCACGAACTGTGAGGTCATGACCCGAGCCAAAACCAAGAGTCAGATGCTTAACCAACTGACCCACTCAGGCGCCCCCACCCAACATTATTCTTTGAACCCTGCAGAAGGTGTCTCATTGGAGACCCCCGTGCAGCCATCTTCTCCAGTGTGGGACCAGGCTGTTGAGGGCCTGATGAAATCGTTGGCCCTGTTGTACAAACAAACCCACTTGTCTTTGGACATCAGGATCCTAGCAACACGGTGAGATGCTCTGTGAGAGATCCAGAGGGCCTGGGACCCAGTGAGAGAATGGCAGTATGAGAATTTCATCTCCTCCTCACTGCAGGCAACATTGGTTATGTAGGACGCTGGGCTGAAATGTGGCCTTATTGAAATGTTTTCTTGGGGCGCCTGGGTGGCGCAGTCGGTTAAGCGTCCGACTTCAGCCAGGTCACGATCTCACGGTCCGTGAGTTCGAGCCCCGCGTCGGGCTCTGGGCTGATGGCTCAGAGCCTGGAGCCTGTTTCCGATTCTGTGTCTCCCTCTCTCTCTGCCCCTCCCCCGTTCATGCTCTGTCTCTCTCTGTCCCAAAAATAAATAAAAACGTTGAAAAAAAATTAAAAAAAAAAAAAGAAATGTTTTCTTATTCCCTCTTTCCCTTTCCTGAATACGTATGGTTGAATACACGCAAGTAAAATGAATATTTGGTACAACGCCACTGGAATAACCATTATTTATCAATATTTTACAGTGTGCCAGGCATCGTGCTTGGAATACGTCATTCACTTTTCACAACCAACCATGACAAAGGTCAATTTGCTGAGTCCGCTGCAACCTCTGTGAGAACATACAATATCAGCCACACACTCCGTGCCTAACTGCAAAAGATTTGACCCACGTCCAGGTTATGTCCGCCACTAAGTGAATTAGGAGAATTAGAGGTCATTGTCAATGGCAAGAGGGGCTGGCGCACTAGGGCCTGTAGACTCATGCCCTGGGGCTGGTGGCCAGGTGGGGCCATTTGTAAGTAGGGGCCAGTGGGGGAGAGAGAGGAGGCTGAGAAGCAGAAATGAGAGAGACCCACCTGAGAGGCGGAAGGAGACACTTCTGTGACTGAGAATTTTCAAATTTCCATAACACCTGGCTGCACTTTGACCTTTGTGTTCCAAGCAAGTCCCTCGCGTATGTTTCGTCTCTTTTATTTGAACTAGCTTGAGAGCGTTGCTGTTCTTTCCAGCTTTGATTAGAGCCTAAGCCTGCATTACTGAATGCCAGTTGCATTCATAAATGGTTCATCTACCCTCTAAGAACAAAGAGCTTTGTTTGAAGGGAAGGGCCAAGAGCTAGGGGTCGGAAGGTGTGTTTTAGTTCTAGTACTACCGTTAACTGGTGTGACCTTGGACAGTTTACCCTTTCTGAGCGCGCCAAATCCTAACCACTAGACCACCAGGGAACCCTTTCCCCTTTCTGGACCTCAGTGTCCTGATCTATAGAATGAGGATAACACTGCTTGCTTGATTTCCTAGAATACATGTTCACAGCATTTTAAAAGGTTAAAAGCCATGTGTAAACATGCAAAGAATGACGATTACATTTGGCCTAAATGAAAATATACTTCTCTTGAGACTTTTCCCATGATAATGGAAATTTTCCAAAATTTCTGAGAGCTCATCGGCCACTTCAATGTCAGGGGCAGTTCCCAGAAGTGGTCTGACTGGTATGGGACCAAGAGACCATAGGCAGTTGTCTAAACGTGCAAAACCTCGTGCTTTATCTCGCAAACTAGATTTTAAAAGTACAGAGGGCGGGAACTCTAGAATATGTTTCTTTCTTTCTTCCTTAGGACCAAGTGCACTGTAGATGCTTATAAATATGTGTTGAGTGAACATCTGACTAAAAGAAAAGGTGCATGGGTGCTATTCTAGGAGAACTTCATTTTCTATGGAAATTCAAGATGAGTTTTCAATTCTGTGTGACTTCTGTTCTAAGAAAACAAGGGGAAGAATAGGAAAAAACAGTTTGCCAGTAGGCATGCGTATTGCGTGCGGTGGATACCCATTTCATGGATGATCTTACCCTGGGGCACGCAAATGAAATCAGTCTTAGTGATCCTCTCAGCTGGGTAAGGAGCAATTGTACAGTTGAAGTTCATGCACTCACTAGTATGAATGTTCTTAGGAAACCCTGTACAATACTGCTCAGTAGAAAAAAGTTTCTAGTCTTCTTGGACAGAAGGTGTTCCCTGTGTCAAGATTTCAGTATTTGGCAATGTATCAAGTTGGTCTTCTATCAGTCAGACAAGGAGAAATCTAGTGTCAAAAACACTCTAAAACACGCGCATGCCCCTTGATAAAGACGGGTGACTCGTGCAGGCGTGAGCTTCCTGTCACTGGACATATTGGAGCCGCGACTGGGGTAGTTTCGAGGGCAGGATTTTGGGAGGGGAACAGAAAACAGTCTTGATTCCTACTGATAGTCCTTTTTTCATCTTGGATTCCGGAATTAAATTGCATATACTTGAGATTTACGGCATGTCACTATATAACCTGTTGGGAGTAATGCCCAAACGCCCTGGAGTGCGTATTCCAGAACAGGGATCAGCAAACTAAGGCCACAGGCCAAAATGACCTGTCACTAATAATGTTTTATTAGAATGTTACCATGCCCGCTTATTTATTTTCCTCTGGCTGCTTTTATACGACCACAGAGTTGATTGGTTATCACAGAGAACATCTACCTGCAAAGCCTAACAGACTTGCTCGCTGACCCTTTACAGACCCTTAAACCAGTCCCCATACGAAGTAGACTGCAGAGTTTAGTACATGCTTCCTGTATACCCTCCTCGGGTATACGGTATATTAGAACTTCTCTGTATATTTATTTTTGTCTTATTTTTAACTTTTGACCCTTTCTAATGTTTATGTTCTTCGTCTCTAGAGCGGGGATATTATTAATACCTACTCCACTGGGTTGTTGTGTGAGGATTAAAAGGGGTGATTTGTGTGAAATCCTTCACACAGCTTGAACCTGAACTCCTAACCCTTACACTGTATGGCACCAGGACGAAATAGAGGGCAGTGGAGTAGGTGAGGTCTGGGGAGGTGAAGGAGGTCTTGTTGTAGGAGGTGTGAATGGACTTGTCTGTTTGAAGAGACGATGAAGACTGGAATAGGCAGGGGGACACTGTTCTCTCCCTCAGTTACAGGGAGGCTGGCTAAGGCGACCTCTCATCTTCCTAGCAAGGGTCCTCCCTCCCTTCCTCCACACCTCCACCATGTTTTGAAAGGCCAGAGAAATTTTTCAGCTGCTAGTTATTCACCTGCTCCAGAGAAGTAAGCGCCTCTGTAATTTCAATCTGTGCTTTCTATCACTAAGATAAACTAGTAATGATTTGCCAATAAGATGCAATTACAGTGCCTGCTGAGGTCAATATTCAATCAGTGGTTCCATTCCGAGTGCTGCTTTGATCAGTTGGTCAAAAATTTCCTTTCTTCAGATGCTTTGTAAACCATGATTGATCGAGAGGTGTAGGGGTTTAAGAATGGGATGTGATTTCATTTTTAATCCAGCTTTTGAGCAGCACTTCAAACTGACCCAATGTGACAGGGTCTCCTTTGGGAAGCCCCCACCCGCACTGAGACCAGACTTGTTATTTCTTCGCCCTGCTCCTAACCATCTCCTCTCCTTCCCCCATGGAACAGTCAAACTCTAAAGTATCATACATAAAATAGATTGTTCTGGAGGTGTTGTGGGGAGATCAGGAAGTCACATTGGTCACCCCATAGCAAAAACTTCATGCATTTTTAAAATTTATCGGGCATTTTTTTCAGCTCTTTCTAGTGTCTCCCCATCTGCTTGATTGTTGTTGTTGTTGTTGTTTTAATCTTTTATCTTTTCTTCTCCCCTACATAGCCTCTTAGACTTTTCTCTATCAACCAGAGCAACCTAGCTTTTCCTCTCACTTTGGAAATCTCACTCAAAGTAATGAAGTCCCTATAGATAGGCAAACAAGGCCACTGATGATGCCTCAAACATGCCCCTTGGGAGTACCAGCCCAGATCACCACACTAGGAGATCTTTGGCTAATTTTTAGGAATAAAGCGAGATTTGGTTGAGAATAAATAAAACTGAAACTGAGAAATTTCATCCCAGAGACCCAAGATGATGGTACTTGATTGGATTTTGGTGTTCTGCTTGGTAATAATCAAAGTAGACAGCTTAATGTTTTGGGGGCCTCTCTGTCTCTCTCTAACTGAATTTATCTGCATGTCTGATTTCAGATTCCTTTAAAGGCAAACTTTTCATGCTGGTTTTGATATGGATCCACATTTGCTTAAGATATAATCAGGGACTTCAAGTAGCTAGTGACAGTGCCTCTGTGGAGCTAAGATTTTACTATTTTATGTTTGAACTTAAAATTTTTAAGCCTTCTGGACTTAATTTTTCTAATGTGACAACATACCTTAAAATTCCCATTTAAGATATATGTAGATTTTATGCCAGAAATCCTTGTTGTGGGAATGTATCCTAATGACATAATAGCCCTAGGACTTATAATCAAGGACATTTATCACAACATCATTTGTCAAGGAAAAAGCAAAACAAAACCCAAAAAGCATGATGTGCATCAATTTGGGAAAGATTGGGTAAATTCTGGTATAAATCCTACTGTGGAATATTAAATGTTTGCTAAAATAGAGAAGTTGAATCTCTATCTATTGATCCAGAGGACTGTCAATAATGTATTGTCATGGGAGAAAGACACCAAATGACAGCAACAACCCCACATCCCATATCTCAATATTCATTTTTTTAAAAAATGTAGCAAGATGTGACTAGAAAAAACACCCGGCTGGTATATTTTACTTTTTTGCGAGCTGCACACATGTATGCAGAGAACAGTTTTGTGTGGTGTTCCGACCACAGTCGACCTTCTTGAGAGCTGGGACAGTTCAGGTAGGGAGAGGGCCTTAGATGTGAATTGTGACGGGAGAAATCCTTGAGCCATTAGTCTTGAATTCTCATGATTTTGCCTTTATTTTTCCCTCTGTGGACTCCCACTAGCACTCAATTCCCCAGTGACTCACCTGCCATTTAACCCATTAAGGGTTAACATGATTCCAACCACACAATATCACAGCAAATTTTTAACCTGCCTTTTTCCTGTTGCCTTCTGAATTTGCGTTATCGTTCAGCTTTTTAGAGAGAAAAAGGGATTAGATGTAGAAGACTCAAGACCCAGGTTTGAGTTGAGCCTCCTGGCGCCATCTCTGGGACCCTGGGTAAATAACTACTAGTTTTAGATTTCTTCCTCAACACAATGGAGACCTCTTCAGTAGACCTCACTAAGCCTAGCGGGAGGCCTAAATAATGGATGATGGCTGTGAAAATACTTTGTAGTCCTTACAAATTGAAAAACTGTAAATTATCTCATTTTTCTATGATTACCTTCCTTTTGGGAAAAAAAAAAAAGTTACGTCTCTCTTTTGTGAGGGTCCCAGTTGGAAGTAATGTTGGACTTCTGGTCTTTCTGCCTCTCCTGCTTCTGTAGTAGAGAGTTAAGTTCAAATTACTCATTTTGCCTTTTGGGCGAGGATTAAGTGTTCCCATTGTTTCCTCTGTTATGGCAAGCAGCAAGCCTTTGATAAAAACAAAATCACTAACTCATTAGCTCTGGATTTATATATTTGTGTTGTTATCACGGGATAGCAACAAAATGATCTCTTTTTAAAGTACTTTTAATTTTAGCTTAGATATTCAATCTGTTTTCTCTTGGTCCCATTGAAGTTAAACATTCTAGTTCATACATTTGCTCCCTTTAAAAAAAATTTTTTTTTAATGTTTATTTATTTTGAGGGAGAGAGAGCCAGAGTGTGAGCAGGGGAGGGGCAGAGAGAGAGGGAGACACAGAATCCAAAGCAGGCTCCAGGCTCTGAGCTGTCAGCATAGAGCACAATGCGGGGCTCAAACTCGTGAACCGTGAGATCATGACCTGAGCTGAAGTTGTACGTTTAACCGACTGAGCCACCCAGGCGCCCCTACATTTGCTCTATTTTTAAAGATAGAACAAAGCAATGCCTTAATTATAGGAATATTCTACATTTTAAGTTGGGTATTTTTTTTTAATTTTTTACTTTTTTAACATTTATTTATTTTTTTTGAAAGAGAGACACAGAGCCCAACTGGGGGAGAGAGAGAGAGGGAGACACAGAATCTGAAGCAGGCTCCAGGCTCTGCCCTGTCAGCACAGAGCCCAAGGCGGGGCTCAAACCCACGAACCATGAGACCATGACCTGAGCCGAAGTCTGCCGCTTAACCGACTGAGCCATCCAGGCGCCCCTAAGTTGGGTATTTTTTAAAGCAGGTGTCCATTATAAGAACATGTTAACAACCAGTGTTAGTCTGTTATTGGCAGGTAACTAATGACTTGTACATGTACTCTCTCATTTAATCCTCAAAGCAGAGGCTTAGGAGGGGTGCCCAACTTGCTCACATTGCTAGCGAGTGACAGAGTCAGGACCTAACCGATTGCTATAGATGAGCAACCAAAACTCTAACACTGGATAGAAGAAGTGATCACCTAGATTGAATTAATGACCATATCAAATAGACGAGTGACAATTAACCTGGTCAGTTTCTGTCCCACGTAACCCACAGGCTTCTTATTCCTGGGACTTCTCAGAAAAACGAACCCATATTCCAGCTGATAGTCAAACTTAGTCAAATATGGAACTCTTTTGAAGTCCATTTCAAGGGCATACGTTTGAAACAACGTGCCTCAGCAAGAGCTGCTCCAGCCAGTGTCAGACTCTTGTAGCAGCCCTGCGGTCCCCTTTCTCCCTTCCCCACCTCTGGAGACTGGTTTCGCTCTTGTAGGAGGCAACACTGAAATACCGCTTGTTGCTCTCTTCTGGGTGTGCAAGCTATTCATTCATTTTAGTTGTTAAGAAATGGGAATTTCCAAGTGTCCTTTGTGCTCATGATCTGGTGTTCTTTTGTCAGAAAGCCCCGTGGCCCATTGTTCTAACCCCTCTTGTGCTCGCATTGTTTTTTCCAGGACAGAGCACAGTTTATTGCCTTCCATCCTGATGTGGGGTTCTGTGGGGGGGGGGCGGGGGCGGGGGTGTTGGCAGTTGCCATTCTGAGGAGGAGCAGAGCAGAGCCAGCGGGTACTTGAACAGGGCGGCTAAAAGTGACCAGCCTTCTTAGTCTCCCGTGTTTCAAGTGGCTTTTCCACCACAGATGCTAATTCAGGGTGGAGGAGAGACTGTTCACTGCGTGGATATTAATTTTCTCCCCCTGGAAAGGAGCTGGGAGATGGATCGCTGGGTATTTACCTAGTGAACGAATGTAGTCCGCATCCATCTATCTTCCATTCAGTCTCCTTTCAGAAAGACATTGTGGGTGAGTGCCACTCCTCTGACGGCAAGTAGCACCAGTGACAGCTTTCCAAGTGGCCTTAACAGCTTGTCAGGAAACTAATCAATGTAGCTTTTCACAAAGGAATCGACTTGATCAATATCACCAGGCAAACCCAGACCTAACAAACAGATCACATACGTGTTTTTGTGATCAGTAGAAGTTACACAGAAAATAAATTATTGGGGGTGTTCCAGTGAACATATCACAGATGCTTCCTGCTGATACCTCTTTCTGAGAGAGCTATAGTAATAGAACACAAGTGATAGGAGAGACAGTATATAGGTTGTCACACAGAGCCTCAGAGACATGATCTCGACAAGGGATGTTACAAGGGGTGTAACTCTCCTTTTGAAGGAAAAAATGGTTTAAATCTTTGACATCCTAGTTTTTCCCCACCAAGGAGGTTGTGACTTTTGGATGGGTGGGGTCATTTAGGTGTCTCAATACCATGGGCATGGGCACGAGCATATAATACCATGGGCATGGGCATATAACGGGGACATCAGTAGATTCTTGCTGGTTGATCAACATTCCCTGTACCTATCCAGGGACTAGTGACCTGGTACCAGGAGGTCACCCCTGTCATTTACACCTTGTGCCCTTTCCTCTAGACTCCTTGGGGACTCCCCAATTGTAAATATTGTAAAATTTCCTGACAAATAGTCTACAAGTGTGGACGGGATGAGATGCTGGAAATACCTGGCAATAAACCCCAAGGCATAGCTTTACCATATAAGTGCATTGAGGCATTACCCAACTCTTCTCTTCCTGGTGTTTTCTGTCTGTGTCACTTTTCTCCCACCCCATGACACATTATTCCACAACTTAGTGGCTTAAAATAAGTAGTATTTTATTTGCTTACAATTTTGTGGGTCGGCAGTTGGGGCCGAGCTCAGTGGTGGGCTTTTCGGCTGCTCTTGTCTGGGGTCACTCATGTGTCTTCAGTAATTTGGTGGCTCAACTGGGGTGAATGGACCCTGGCACGTCAGGACGGGGCGCTGGCCGTCGTCTGTTCATGTGTACTCACCTTCAGGAGAGCTGGCCTGGACTTCACCTCGAATGCCACTGGGTTCTAAGAGAATGAAAGGGAAAGCAGCAAGGTCTTTCCAGGCCTCATCTCGGGGCTCACACAATATCACTTTCTCTGCATTCTGCAGGTCAAAGGTAAGAGACAGGGTCAGCCCAGACTCAAGGGATAAAGGAAATAGATGTTACCTCTTGATTGAGCAGCAAAGTCACATTGGAAGGGGGCAGGGGAAAAGGATGGAAAGGATTACTGAAGCCATCTTCACCAAAAATATCTGGATAGGACAATTTGCCTCTGTCCCTCTCCCCACCCCACCCCCGACGCATGACCACATTCAAGAAGTTAAGTTTTCTCTGCTCCAAAAGAGGCTGCAGCCAAGGAGGGATGGAAATGGAAAGCAAAGAAAAAAAGTGAATCTTTTCCAGGTTTTACGTTCTGAAGGACTAAGCCTAAGGCTAAGGGGAGGCAAGGCACAGACAGCTGCTGGGAAGAAACATCTTGAGTCAGCCTCCCTAGGAACGAGGTAGAAATTATTTGGGCTGGGTCTGGCCATCAGGGTCAGGGTCAGGGAGGATGCAGAAGGAGGGATCCAGGTAACTATGGGAGGGACCTGAAACAGACTTACAGAGATAGTTATGCCCCGATGTCACGGGAGAAACAAAACAAATCCTGCAGTGTGAAGCTCTTTACCTCAGATTAAGAGCCAGAATTGAAGAGAAAACGGAGACCCACATGAAACAGTGGCCAAAGACCAGGAGGGAGGTCGTGTCTCAGAGGGTAACGGCACGGACAGAAGATACAGAGGATCGGACAACAGTTTTCCCTCTCCCCCTTCTATGTTGTCAGTTCTGTGAAACTCTGACTTAACCCCCAGGACTTTTCCTGGGGGAAGAGGAAGAGGCAAGTTATCTGAGATTACATTCCCACTACTTTGGTGGGACAGGGGCTTGTCTGAATATCTGTATCTGTATATTTTGGTCAATTCCCTGATTAGATCTCTTGAAGCTGTACTATTGAAAGGGCTTTTCCAACATGAAGCCAGTTGGATTCTGGATAAATAGCACCAGGGAGAGCTCCTTTTTTTTTGGTGGTGGTGGAGGGCGGGGGGGAAACTCTTTGTCTTATAGGAAATGGGAACATGGGGTGTGTTTATTCTTTCCATTTAATAGAAGGCGGACAAGATTGTCCCAGAACTCACACATGAATTTGCCCCACACGTGGTGATGAGGTGGATAGTGTTTATGTTCTGACGTTTTGGTCCATCAGTTCAGGTTGAAAATGTTTCCTCCATGTGCAAATTCTTTTTTAAAAAAATTTTTAAAATCATTTTATTTATTTTTGAGACAGAGAGAGACAGAGCATGAGCAGGGGAGGAACAGAGAGAGAGAGGGAGACACAGAATCTGAAGATGGCTCCAGGCTCTGAGCTGTCAGCACAGAGCCCCACGCAGGGCTTGAACTCACGGACTGTGAGATCGTGACCTGAGCTGAAGTCGGACGCTTAACCAACTGAGCCACACAGGCTCCCCATCTATGTACACATTCTTAAATTGAATATTTTTGAGCACCTATTGTGTGCCAGGTGCTGTGCATACAACAGACTTAGTCCTTGTCCTCTTGGAGCTTGGACGGTCCAAGAAGGGGTTCTCATGGAGATATTATAGTTTCCGTTATAAGACACAACTATATAGTCCAAATGGATCTGAGCGACTCCTGGGAGGAAGTATGCACCATGGAAGTATCAGAACCAGCTTGACATTAATCTTCCCTGGGACAAACCAGATCAAACTGGCTCACCTTCGGCAAATGTTTCCTAGCTGTAGCCAAAAAAGAAAGCAAAACCAATTAACCAACTTAACATGGGTCAAACATTGTGCTATAGGACTTATCTACATTACACTCCTTACTTTCCTCAACACATTGGACTGTCCAGTGTCTTCCAATTCTGCGCCCCATCTACAAGGGTCCCCTTAGATATTAGTGAATGTAGTGACCATTGTCTGTCTTTCATCTTAAAATAAACAGCATTCTGTCAGTGGAGTTAGCTTTCATTCAAACCCATATTATCTTCTAGGAGTGGTAAAAGCCGATCTGATAAATTAAGGCAATGTGACAAAGGGTGATTATGACCCTGTGATGACAACAATTATGCTTCCATACTATGTAGGAAATTAAGCCATGGGTACCATTAAGAGTGAGCTAAGAACAGAAGCAGGATTAATACAGAGCTTTGGGAATTCAGTGTCAATTCATCAATTCATCAGTATCTTTTATTCTGATCCCTGTTCAACCCCACTTTAAGCGTAATGAGAACTTATTTATAAGTTTCCTTTCTTTTTTTAACTTTCAGAGAAACCAGACAGTCAGCTGGAGAGAAAAGATGCACTGACATTTGTGAATGAGCCCACAGCCCTCTCTCATTCATCATTTCTCCTCTGTGTGTCCGCTGAGAGATACACATTTATAATTCTAGGGGCAAAAATGTTTTCTCCGATAATGAACAATCTGTAGTTATGTCCTGGATAAACCCAGCCAAACTCAGTGATTTGGTAGATGTCAGCTAAGAGCTTGGGAGGCACTTAGGAATTTCTTGGGGGTTTAAAATATCCCAGTTCTAGCCAAAACCAACCAACCAACCAACCAACCAACCAACCAACCAACCACAAAAATAAATAAGTAAATAATATGCATTAATCATTTTCCTTGTCATCAGAAAAGCAACCTTTGGAAGTTTACAATATTTTGATTTTCAAATAGTAAATCAGAAGAGAAGTCGTCCATAGTGCTGGATTTTTGTGCCATTAACCTCAAGGAAGATACTTGGAGGGGGGGCTTTCTGCTACTGACGTTCCTTTGACTTTTATTTTTATTGGCATTGAATAACTAAGTGTAGTAGAGGGCTAGCTCTGAGGTTGGCAAAGAGAAAGCAATGTGCTTGTGAGGTTTTAGTTCCTCCTGAAATATCCTTAAATACCTGATGAAGTCTCAATAACATTTGAATATTTCTAGGAGATTAAGTACCTTGAAAAATTGATCAGCCAAACTGTCCTATCTGCATATCATTTGGAGGGATCTGTTCTGAAAACAATCAAGCCTGGGTCTGTTGATTGGATGAATGGCCAGAATGAAAGCTTTTGCCGAGTCCCAGGGGGCACGAGGCTCTGGAGCTAGACGTGCAGGGGTTCTAATTCCAAATCCACCTTTTCCTGGCTGCGTGACCGAGGACTGATCATGTGTCTTGCGTGATCTAGTGTTTTTGTCTGGAAAATGAGAACACTAAGGGTGTTTACCTAACGGGTTTATTGTGGGGATGCAGATGACTTCAGTGGCACTTGGTGCTGCATGGTAAACACACCAAGTGCCTAACAGATGACACATATTACAGTGATACCCTGTGAGCTGCTGGGTTCCATTCAGCAGAGGCTGTGTTGGCACCATCAGGGATCCTTATCTCTGTGGAGGAGGGGTATATGGGTAGAAGCTCAGCAAGGAAGTGAATGAACACAGATGGGAAAAACTAATATTTCTGCTAACTTCCACCCCAAATGTTCAATTATGAATGTACATAACAAAACACAATGTACTAATGGTACCTGTAATGTTTTCATCAACAGGAATCCCTGGTATTGTCATGTTACAGTTGCCATGGGGATCCTGAAATAGTATTTATATACAACAGTGTTTCAAAATTAGAGTAGTTATTAGATTTGCCAGTAGATCTTGTTTGTTCATGTCAATGGTCCACATGTTATGAGTTACGAGAGTAAGGGTAGAAGGGAAATGTAATCTTCCTCTTTATGAACATGTGGGACTTCCAAGTTAGGACCGGCCACCCTCTCTCTCTCTGTTCCTTTTCTCTGTTGGCCACCTCAGGTTCAAGGGGGGAAAACATGAACAAGAGCTCTCATTTAGTTTTCTGACTTTGAGCAACATTGTCCAATTCAACTCTGGAACTATATGGAAGAGTTGAAGCAGAGCCTATAATTCCAACCAGCTACTGTTCCTTATATTTAGGGTATTTTGAACAGGATCTCCGTAGGGAAAGAAGAGTTGATAGTTTTATCCTGTTCCTAAACTGCAGCAAACCCCTATCAATATCCCTGCTAATAATCCCTATAGTAAGATACTAATATTTAATGAGCACTTACTATGTCCCAGGGATAAGTTTTTTACATATATTATCCCATCTAATTCACATCATTGTCTTAGGTATGGCTGTTATTACCCTGATTGTTCAGATGAGAGAATTGAGGTTTGGAGGGGTTCAGTAATTTGCCCAAGATCACCCAGCTAGGAAGTGGAAAAGTGGGATTCAGACACAGGCTCCTCTGACTCTTAAGTTTTGTGTTGCTTCTACTACTCTGCACAAAGTCGAATAGAAAAAGCTGATTTTACTTTCTTGTTTCGTTTCTTAATGAGAAATCTGATACTTTTATCATAATACGTTATGAAAAAGAAAACTCCTCCACCTGTACAAAAATGACAGGGAAAATATTTCTTCCAGATGGTTTTCTTTGGGTGAGGGCAAGGCAGTTCTTTTTATATATATATAATATATATAAATATATATATATATATATATATATATATATATATATATATATTATATGTGTGTGTGTGTGTGTGTGTGTGTGTGTGTGTATGTATGTATATATTGGCTTTAATGATGACATACTTGGAATTGTTTAAAAAAATACCTGCTCTTTCAGATAGGGTTGAATTTTTTTCTTCCTGATGAATGAATGTTGGCATAAGCTCTTTGCTGAAAACCATTCCTGGACACTAGCAACTTTGCACTAACTGAGAGCCTGTTTGTTTTTGGCTTCTCTTTTATTGGCACCCATCGTGTAAGTGGCCCCAACATTCGTCCAGTTGGACAAGCCAGCAATCTGGGAGCCTCCCTCTCTCTCAACAGCCATTGTCAGTTCATTACCAAAGTCTCATTGATTTTAATCTCCTCAATAGATCTCAGATACGTCACTACCTCCCACCTCTGCTACCATCACCATAGCAAAACTATCACGATCTCTTGCCTGGACTCTGCAGCGGACTCCCAACTCTCCATTCCTACTGCCCTAGGATTTGGCTTCTTTCCCATCTTTTCTCCATATGAAGTCAGTGTTTTTTCTTCCAGATCTTTCAGTGATTTCCCTTTGTTCTTAGGATGCCATCAAATTTCCTTAACATGGCCTGCAAAGCTCTTACCTATTTGACCCCTAAAAACCTTCTTTCACCTCACTCCATGCTCCCCCTTACCCTCTCTTTGTCAGTTACATTTATCTTCCTTACCATTCAGGATACGTGTGATAGGTTAAGCTATAGCAACAAACAACCCCAAATGCCAGCGTCCTGGAAGCACACAGGCTCATTTATTGCTCAAGCTGTGTGTCCAGTATGTATCAGCAATGGCAGGAGGTGTGCTGATCAGGAGAAGCAAGCATGGCAAATTGCATATTTGTTCTTGGGGCTTCTACTGAGGAATGGCACACACTTGTATGCTTACATTCCACTGGTAAGAACGAGTCATGTGTCCATGCCTCCCTTTAAGGGGGCAGAGAAGCACAATCCCAGCATGTTCCCAGGATGACAGTCCTAATCAACATCAGGGCATTTTACTTGCTTCCTGCCTTCACAGGCCTTTGAACACGCCTGGCCCCTCTTCTTAGAACAGATTTTCCTCCATTGTGGGGGGTAACACCTGTTTATCCTTCAGATCTATGCTCAACGTTGGGAAACCTTTCCTAACTGGGTCAAATATACTGATGAGAGGCTCTTACAGCAACATAAATATGTGTAAAATTTGTCATCATTGCAATTATGGAAAGATGGAAAAGAAGCCCAATAATAGGGCAGTAGGAATGGAGAGTTGGGAGTCCGCTGCAAAGTCCAGGCAAGAGATCATGATAGTTTTGCTATAGTGATGGTAGCAGAGGTGGGAGGCAGTGACGTATCTGAGTAATTCAAATCTCTCGCCTACGTAAGATTGTAAGATGTACAAAGGCAGTGACTATGTGGGATTTTACTTACCCGTGTCAACGACAAAACAACATATATCACATGCCACACATCAGTCTAAGTACTTTGTCCGAAAAACCCCATTAATATTGACAATAACTCTATGAGGTAGAGTTATTGACACATTTTAAAGGTGAGGAAATTGAGGCACAGAGAGGTGAAGTAACTTGCCTGAGTTTGTGTAGTAAGACATGAAACCAGGATTCAGACATAGACCTTCTGCTACTAGAATCATCCTCTTAACCACTATAATGTGTAGCTTTTTAAACATCTCGTTATGCCACCAAAAGAAGTGCGTGGTGAATATTTGTTGAATGAATTGATGAAGCAGTAACCTAGTGTTGTGTGGAACACATTCAGGAATAGGCTAAGACAGAGCGATTTTTCTGGAATGTGCAAACTAGAAAGTGCCTTAGACTTTGGCCAGTTTAATCCTCTTTGCCTGCAGACTGATCCACCGTTGCTCAGAGCAGAGTCAAGGTTGATGCAGAGGCTGCATTCTGGCTCCCCGGGCAGGAATGGGGTACGGATTCATGTCTCCCAGAGCCACGCCTGCCTTACTTCATCGAACAACAAGGTAGAAAATGGCGCCAGAGGGGTTTTCTTCCAACAGACCAATGGAGACTTTTGTGTACATGAAAGATTTGAGCACAGGGAGTAGAAGTGTATTTTACCTTCTCCTCTCTGTTCTGAAATTAGATTTTCTAGGGCAAAAAAGAAAGTCAAAGGTAACGAAATCTCCACCGTTAACACATACAGTTTAAATTAACAGTATGAGTCAGTGTTCAGAATAGAAATAGCAGCAAAGGCTGACATCCTGGGAACAAATGACTCAATTAACTGTATGTGCACTGCCACCAGTTAAAATTTCCTTGATGATTTATAATCAGAAACCCATGAGAGTTAGATCCCAAAGGGACTGCGGCGAAAGTCGTATCTAGGTACCAGAGTGGCTGTTCATTGGAGTGGGTTGGGGGTGCTGCCTGGGGACCTGTGGCTTCCTACCCCTTGTTGAGTTCTAGATGCCTGTTACCCAAATCCCAGAGGTGCGGCGTGCCTCCTGTACAGGGAAACTGCCAACCACCACCTCCAAAATTCTCCCTACTGGAGTCCAGGTCCTTAGAAAGCGAACCCAATTTCCCCAGCTCCCCGAGAAGGGAGAAGTATAGAAGAGGTTTGGGCCAAGCAGAAATGCTTCTGGGGAAAGGCCGGATCGGGCGGATATGGTGTGTGCAAAGAGAGTACCTTTGATGCGACATTTACTCATTTTCTCCTCAAGGGGAGAAGGGCAGCGATGGCACATTCGAGGCACTTTGAGCCCCGAGAATTAAGCAGATAAGGAGGGAGAGTTGCGCCTTACGGTAAATGACCACCCTTTGTTGCCAATGGGAATTGCCCTGACCAAAACTCGGTGAGTAGGAGTGGTAAGAGGGAATCCACCCGAGGCCTCTTGGAGATCCAGCCGGAACAGGGAAGTCATGGCGAGGCGAGGCTCCCTCTTTTCAACCTCATCTTCTTGATGTTCTTTCAGTTTTCCATCTTTGTCAGAAGGTGAGCTCCTCTGACCCATAGGCAGCCTGGAAATCCAATGTAGATGTGTCCTTTCTGCAACCATAAGGGAGTGAGAGAGGGAGCACGTGGTTTGGGGCTGGGAAACAATAGTCTGAGACTCATACCCTGCTCTCAGCCCCACTCCACAGTCGCATTCTCTGTTTCTTGACCTGAATGGACCCATAGGTTAGAGTGGGCGTGACAGCATCTATATACCCTATCTCCTTATGAAGCACAATATTGCAGGCTTTGTTGCAGTTAACCTGGTTACCTGATCTGGAAGCCGGGGCCATTGTCTCTGGACATACCTTCCAGGTATCCGTCAGCTCATCTACCCACCCTCCCATACTCCCTTCCCATATGTTTGTTTATTCCTTTAATCAGTAAGCACTTGTTTTATGCATACGTGCCAGATACTGTGCTCTGTGTTTTAGAGGATGCAGAGATAAGCAATGCAGCTGGGTGGATTCAGGGTCTGTCTGCACAGGAGACTGTGAAAGGACTGTTGGGGCTGACTCATCCCTCTTGGAGAAGGCATTAAATTATTCTGTCACCCACAGTGCCAAGCTGGATGACTGGATCTGAGCTGCCTTATAATCAGTCTAACCTGGACGGAAGGGCACAATGACCCTAGAAACATCAACCACCTCCTTCTCCTACCCCCTCCCAGCAGAGGACTGCTCCCTTCCCAGGATGCCCCGGGGCCCCATTCCTGCTTTGCTGTGCCCAAGGTCTAGCTGGACACTTTCCCCCTTTGGAGAGATCTGGGTCTCTTCTTTCAGGAAATTGTAACAGAGTGGAAGAATAGAGAGATCAGCTCCATCTGAGGGTGGGTAGGGGCTGGGTGATCCTCAGCTAGCCCACGGTTCAGTGGAACCACACACGCATGTACTTTTGTTGTTGTGATTGGACAATGTTCATTTGAATCACGATCTTTCAGGTGGGTCGTCCAGAATCCCGCACAGAAAAAGTGAGAGCATTGTGCTTTGAGACTGCAAAATGGTATGATGGCCATCTTATGAAGAGTTTCTCCGTAGGCCTCTGGGGTGGGCAGGGCAAGGGGCTATCATCCTCTTTTATAGACAAGGAACTAAGGCTCTAGTAATAATAACAGCTGGTGTTTCCTGAGCACTTCCTGTGAGTCTGGTCCCGGGCTAAACACTCCTCATGCACTGATCTCATTGAACTAAGACAGCCTCACACTGCTAGCTTAAACATCAGTAAAATGAGGCCCAGAGAGGAGAAGCCATTTTCCCCAGACAGCTGGATTAGAGAGGGGTAAAACCAAGTTTTAAACCCAAAACTTCTGGATCCCAGGTTCACACTCTTAGAGACCCTGGGCCATATCCAAGGTCTAAGAGCTTTCTAACTCACTTGAATGCCATGACCTCAGCTAGGTTGGAATATCTGGAATAAGGAGATTCCCTTGGCAAACATAAAACATTTAAAAATATAGCTCCATCCATAACCAGAGAGAATGAAACAGCAGAGTCTGGGATCCTTTCCTGTGTGCCGGACAGGGAAGAGCCACTGATACTATCGACTTGCACAGTAGGTAGGTGTTCTTATCTCCACCTAAAAGATAAAGAAACTGAGATTCAGAGAGGGTAACTGGGGTGCCCCAGGTCACCTAACTGATAAGGCCAGCTGAGCTTTGACCTCTAATCTGTGTAGCTCCCAGAGTTCAGTCACCATTAGACCCCCTCTGCTGTCTGTTTGCTGAGCCAGAGTCAGAACTGGAGCCTCAGACCAGGAGTCACATTGTGAGCAAGCAGTAAGGGGCTAAAGGCAGGGCAGATGTGGGATAGAATGAAGGCCAGCTCTGGGAGGCTGATGTTAATGCCTCTCTACCAAGGTCGCTGATTTTTCACCTTGAAAGGGAAATACAAACTAAGAGCTGGGGGAGCACACAGCTTCCTCTCGGGCGGGACAGGCCAGTATATGGAGTTCCTTCTTTGTCAGTGAGCTATTGAATGGTTCACTTTTCTCTTAAAATTTACAAGTGGGAAAATTTACATTTTCTTGGAATGTGTTCCTCCTTACTGATTTGAGTGAGCAGATACAAACATGTCCATATTTACAACATGTTTGCGGGGGCCATGTGGCATCTCCAGTTCTGTTTGATTTTGCTAATTGCCAGAGTGCCCCCCTCTCCTAGAGAATCAATACTAATAATGATGAAAGGCCTAAAAACGCATAAGCATTTTCTGTTTCCAGCTTCTATTTTACGAATAAAACATTGATGCTCTTTTTAAGTTGGCCATCACTCATCTGGCAGGTTTTGCAGACAATAACAGTTCATTAGTAATATCTGGTGGGGAAGATGTATGATGCTGTAAATATTTAAAATCAAATTTGAAAAAGAAGACAGAGATGAATGCACGGGGGGGGGGGGAGGGGAACGAGCTTGGTGCTCAGGGCTATGGTTTTTACAGCAGCTTCCACTTGGGCCCTGCCATTGTTTTCCCTTCCAAGTCCCCTGTGAGGGGACTCAGCGATGGGACCTGCGCTCAGCAGGGTCCAAAATGGCAGACAATGGACTCCACGGGTATTTTAGCCTGTGGTCCTTCTAAAAGTAGCCCCCTTAACAAGGATTTAGGTATTAGTAATATGCTGAGAGGATGATTCCAGGGAGCATAATGAGAGAGTGAGAACACAGGACAGGGCAGGGAAAGGCCATCAGGGGTAGGTTACAGGAAGACCATCACTATAGATAAATAGGCGCAGTCCTACTGGGATCCGTCTTTGATAAACCTCTCTGACGGAACCCTCAAGATCCAAGAAACTGAGGTCCATCCCCCACCTGTCCTTTCTCCTCATCAGTAGAGTGTTGTCCCTAAGAAGGCCCTAAGGGATCTGTAGGTGGCTGGTGTGTGGAAACTGCTCGCCGTATCAGCTCCCAGGTTGGATGTGCAGGACCCCGACAGCCCAGCTGATCTGGGTGCAAAGAGAGCCCAGAGTTTGTTGAGGCAGATGGGACAGCTAATAAAGAGAGTCCAGCTAGGGAAACTGGGGCCAAGAAGGAACAACCTGAGTGAACACAAGCCCCTGAGGCACCAGGTAAAGGGACTCAGCCAGAGGAAATGGTCAGCAGAGAAGGCCGCCCGGAGCTGTTAGGAGATGGCCTGAGAAAGGCCGTAGTGATGCCCCTTCTTCTGTCTACTTCATGTCGGTGTATTTGGAGGAATCTGGGCCTGGCTGGGACTGACCAGGGGATGCCCTTCCCTTTGAGCCCTCCTTCTCTGTCCTTTTTCCTCAGACCAAGTCTCACACACCTGTCTCCACATCTGTCCCTCCCACTCTCCCTAAAACTCCCCCAAATGTGTTTTATTTCTTTGAATCCCTGCTTTAAGCCAAAAACCTAATCTGTATTCTGATGCTTATAACTGAGATTGGGGTAAAAAGGTGTGTTTCTCCGTGAATAATCCTCAGGTTCAGGGTTTAACTTCTCCTCCAGCTCTGATTCGTATGCATCGATAAAACCATGAAAGGTCAGGTTGGAGAGCAAGGACCTCAGGCCCATCTGATGCGATGTCCTCGTGCCACAGAGGTACAAATCAGGGCTCAGAGATGGGAAGGGACTTCCTGCAGCTCGTGACTATGTGACCTTGTGACAGGCTAGTTGAAGGAAGATATCGTATATTCTTTAAAGGACCTCGGAACTGGGACAGAACCTGGGAGAGATCTACTGTGGTCCAGGGAGCACAGGAAATGGGGGAACCAGGTACAGCTTCCTAACCCTGACTAAACAGGACCTGAAGGCACACTTCTAGCCTATCTGATCTTGTCAGAGGGCCTGGAAAAAGCTTTATAGTGGGTCTTGAAAACATTCCTGGTGGTCTTGGCCCTATCCTTACCCCCATTCTAGAATCTGCTTTAAAATGTGGAACCCAAGGAGTTATCTAGTCTCTGTTGAAATGTCCTTCATGATGAGATGTTTACATATATATATATATTTAGTGAGGCCATAGCAATACATTTTATTTTAAACACAGTGAGAAATTTTAGGCATTTTCTGTTTGTTTTGCTATCAATTCCTAACCACTCCCCACTCCATCATCCTATCTTTGGGTAACTGGTATCTGGGCTCTGAGAGCAGGGGTTTCATTTTTGGCAGGCCTAACCACGTGTCTTATGTGGCGACTAGATGATTGTATAATAACATTACTATATGTAGATGTTGTAATGATGAGTGAGGAGTAAGATTTTGTCAATGGCATCACATACTCAATCTATGAAGTAAACAAGCTTAATGGAAGAGATATTTTACCTGAACAGAGTTCTCCTGAATACACTGAGGTTATTGGAATAAAGAATTCTGCACAGGCAGGTGAGGGGTAGAGTGGATGGGAACCAGTATCTCTAACTGTCTTGAGGGAAGTCAGGGGAACCTTGTGCTTGGCCAAAAGGCCTCAATGGAGGGCTTCATATTAGATGAGTGACCATAGAGGAGGGGTCCAAAAAATATTACTGGGGGTATTCTAGACTCAGAGATCTTCCATGGAGAGAGGGTTTAGATATGGAACCTGAAATCTGGCATATTAACGTCCCCTCTTGGAGGTTATAAGCATATTCAAGGGGTGGAGAAATTTTGCAATGAAGAAACACAAATAAATTTGTTTAATTATGGTTTTCTAAGCCTTATTTGAACACCCAAACCTTTTCTTTTACAAATAATTCCAACAACTTGTGGTAAAGACTGCTTTATATAGACCACTTTTCTCTCTGCCTCAGTTTGCCCATCTGAAGCTTACCGGCATCTGAGTTTGCTCTTTACAAGGTGCTCTCCTTGGAGGTCATATTTGAACTCACATCTGTTTATTCACCTGGCCCATTTCAAGTCATAGGTTGTGAGAACTGACACCAAACAAAGGATATCGTTTCTTGAAATTCCAGCACCTGATTAAGATTCCAATGTAGAAACAAAGCATTTGCTCAAGGATTTCATTATTGGGTTAAGAACAAAAGGAAAGTGGATATTGTTTTCCTTCTTCCAAGTGGGGATTTTTCTGTTGTCATTGACTGTTATAACCTACAAGTTATAACTTACATTTATAACGTGCGAGTATTTACTGAGCCCAGTCTAGGAGCTCAGGATTGTGCTAGGACTTGGAGCAGATGTAGAAGGAAAATGATGAGCTTTCATTATTCCCAAGGCACTTACAGGCTAACAAAACAGTACCAATGAGAGAAAGGGAAAATGTCCCAAACAGTGTTGCCCAGAATATGAACCTTGTGGGAATTAATCAAAAGAAGAAATCAGGAGTGCCTGGTCAGTTAAACATCTGGCTCTTTGGTTTCAGCTCAGGTCATGATCTCATGGTTTGCGAGTTTGAGCCCCACGTTGGGCTCTGCGCTGACAGTGTGGAGCCTGCTGGGGATTCTCTCTCTCTCTCTCTCTCTCTCTCTCTCTCTGTCTCTCTCTCTCTCTCTCCTCTTCTGTCTCTGTCCCTCCCCTACTTGCATGCAAGTTTGGTTTCTCTCTCTCTCTCTCTCTCTCTCTCTCTCTCTCAGTAAATAAAAAAAAAAAAAAGAAAGAAATCAGCGGGTTGGAGTAGATGAGGAAGATTTCATAGAATTAGTGGGACTTAGATATGGCAGGGAAGACTGGGAAGAATTTTTTAAAGAAAAGAGGATAAATGGAAATCCAGGCAATAAAAAAGTCAACTCTTGACAAGAGGCTTCTGGGAAAATTCCTTTTCCTGAGGCCTGGGCTACTCCAGGAAGAGGTCACTGTGTAATGAGAGTGTTTTTGTTCATCAGACTTTCCTTGGAAATAGTTGAAGCTTGTAAGCTTTAAATAAAAGCTGGCCAATGCGACTGGATTATGTGTCTTAGGTTTGAATTTAGATGCCGATATATAAATTCAGCATCTACTAATTGAAGAATAAGAGGGTAATTGGCTTTTATTTCTCTATGTTTTTATAAAGACTGGTGAGTTACTTGAGTAGCAGCAGCCTGGTCCTGGAATGAATATTTTTAGCAATAGTCAGAACAACACCCAGCTTACTTAATAGGCTGATAGCCCACTCTTTCGGCAGTAGGTCAACAGGGTAGCAACTCATTCCTAATTGCCAACGTTTAATGGTAGATGTGCTTTTTTCTCCTGCTGACTAGACATGGAGGAAGGTTCGAGTCTCCTTGGGACCCTACAGGCTATTTGACTGTCCCTGTTCCAATTTGTTTATAGTCAACCTGAGCAGCTTCTCGCTTGACTGTTGGAAAACCATAACCTGAATTTTCCTCTAAACAGGGACCCTCCCCTTCTTCCATACTAGGGGTTGGGAAGATAGCAGATGGTTCTGAAGCTTCCTTGCCTTTCCTCCATACTTCTGTTCGTATCCACATGAAATCCCACTCATTTAAAAAGACTTTACTTCTCCGCTTCGCCCCTGAAACTAGAAGGTTAAGGTTAGTGTTAGCTAGAGGAAGAAATGGATTATCTCCAAGTCCCCATTCAGTAGCTATCTTTCCTCCATCCTCTCTTTTCCACTCCTTGGAAAAAATTTCACAAGAGAAAAGAGCAAGCCAAGAGTGGTGGGTTTCATCAGGGACTGGTCCGCGGCCCAGTGAATTGCTGTTGGATGGGGGAGCTCTTCCGAATGCCAGAAACCATCTGCTAGCTTGTAGGCACCATCCACCCAAACAGAACCATCCACCCTTGAAAGGATTTCCTCCAGAGACAGAACAAGTGTAACGAGGACCAAAGATAAGATATGTAAAACCATTGACACACTGCCTAGAATGTAGCTGGAATTCACTAAAATAATTCATTTTCTTCTAGTTATCATTATTATTAGAATCCTTGGACTGTGTTGGCCCACCTGGGAACAGTGCTGGATCCAGAATGTCAAGTCCCATGAATTGTGTAAGATCGAATAAAAATATCAGAAGGACACAATTTGAGAATGAACTATAGCCCTTTAATATGATACAGTAGTTAAGAAAGGGTGAGGTAAGTGTGTGTGCACTAATGAGGAATGAGTTTTAAGAAACAAGTTGTAAAACAACATGAATGGTGTGATCCTGTTTTTGCTTTTAAAAACCAAAGCCCCATCTAATGTATAGCTACCATTTAATGAGTTATTACTGTTTAGCTAGCACTGTGCTAAGTGCTTTTAAAACACTTACCTCCTTTTTTTTTAAGTTTATTTATTTATTTTGAGAGAGAGAGAGCATACAAGTGGAGAACGGAGAGAGAGAGAGAGAGAGAGAGAGAGAGAGAGAATCCCAAGCAGCCTCCACACTTTCAGCATGCAGAGCTCTTGAACTCACGAACCTCGAGATCATGACCTGATCAAGAGTTGGACAATTTACTGACTGAGCCACCCAAGCGGCCCACCCTTACCTCCTTTCATTGTTACCAATGCCATTTTACAAATGCAGAAATTGAGGCTTGGGGAGGCGAAATAACCTTCCCAATGGCGTACATGCAAGTGGTCTGATGCCAGAATCTGTTCTAGAAGTCATGAAATAGAAGTCTTCATGCGTAGAAAAGCACAGGATGGATAGACACTAGATTGTTGTCGGTGGTTACATCTGAAGAGTATGATGTGGAGGAGGGAGGAGGGGCAAGGCAAGTTTGGGACATTTACTTTTTATTATAAGTTCTTGTGTTACTTTATATATTCACAACAAGTGTACCTCACTTTTACAGTTACAAAGAAAGCCTTTTGCACAAAAGGACAAATATTGTATGATTCTGCTTATATGAAATCTCTAGAATAGGTAAATTTATAGAGCCAGGAAGTAAAGATTAGCGATCACCTGGGGCTGGAGGGAAGAGGGCGTGGGAATTACGGCTTAAGGGGTACAGAGTTTCTTTTTGGGGTGATGAAAAATGCTGTAAATCCATAGTGGTGTTGGCTGTGCAGCATTGCAAATATAATTAATGTCCCTGAATCGTACACTTGAAAGTGGTGAAAGTGGTAAATTTCATGTTTTGTGTGTTTTACCACAATTAAAAAAAAGAAGAAGAAACAACCCTTTGAATGGGAGTCCCTTGGTTTTTGGAAAACTTACTCTATAACCCTTTCTTTTTCTCCTTTGGCCGATACTACATTGAGTCTCACGGAGACATGGCATCCCCCATGGTTCAAAGAGCCAACGAGACGGAGCTGCAGCCTTACCTATTTGGACAGGTTTTTTCATCATTGTCTGTGAGTGGTGGGAAGTGCCTCCGGGCACGAGCTTTTTTGCTTCCCTGTGGTGCCTGAAGACGTATAACTGTGATCAGCTCAGAGGTCCTCTTGCCTTGTTAGGGTACCTGGGAGTGCTCTGTAAGATCTGAGAGATAGCCAGCACAATAATGGGAAGCATCTTGTATTCTGCATTTGCAAACGATGGGATTGGGTCCGCCTCCAGAGGTCTTATTTAAATGAACCAGGCTCCCAAGTGGAGGCTCAGAGAACTAGACCATTACTCATCTGTCTGCCCATCCGTCTGTCCATCTGTCCACCCACCCATCCGTGTGCCCATTGTACATACGTCCATTCTGTTAACAGAACTTTAAGGAGCACCGACTATAAGGTGGACCCTTGGCCAAATGCTTAACATTAAGAGTCACATTTCTCACGAGACACTGTCAATCAGCATAATGTATCAAAGACATTAGAATAGGCATTGAGGATCATGGCTTCTTCTGGCATCATTTTTACTCACTTGCTGTGAGTCTTCGGGCAAGTTCCTTCTCTGAGCCTCTAAAATGATTTAGGACTTGCCCTTAAGCTCTCAGATTTGCAGATTCTGTTCCTATAGTTAGTATCAAGCTGTCCACAAACATTTTCTGATAAGTTTGCAAGTCTGTGATCATGAGCAAGACACACATAAATTGAAATTTTGCTCGCATTGGTAGAAACTGATAAGAGTTGTTGTTGCTGTCCCAGGCAACATTTGAGTGCTTCATATTGGTAGCAATGATAATAACCGGGGAAGCATAAGCACTTGCACGTATAGAAGGAATATGTGAGGGTGATTTATAGAATTGAGCTAAAGAATAGTTGTTCATCCGTGAAAAGATTTTATAAACACCAAATGGAAAAGCATGTTCAACTTCCCTATAGATGGCATGAAAAAGCACTCAATAATGAGTAAATATGCTTTTTCGCGGCATGTGTGTGTCTTTAACAAATATTGACCTGTCCTTTACTGTTACATTTCAAAACGTGAGTAAATCAAAATAAGGTGTGTTTTATGGGACTCTCTTGTTTTATTATCTGTCATTTAATTTTTAATACCTAAGTGACACCTGATATATTACCTAATCAAAAGAAGAGAATTATACATTGCACATAATCAGTTATTTTTGCCATATCACTGAAATTAGACTAACAGATGAGGAAAATAAATAAGATGAACTTTAAAAATGAAAATGCTTAGCCTTTGGAATTTTAGTTGACAGCTTTTGAAAATTAAATTATAAGTCAAGTCCTGATAGGTTTGATATCTTCTTTGCAGCTTTGCCGATGATGTATTGCAGCTTTAATGGAATATCATTTATCATCTGATAATAACAAATGTAGTATTTCTGAGCTTGTCATCTCTTCTGTGATGACAAATAGTCCAACTTGTAGCGGTGATAATGGAATTTTATAATGATCTGTCCCAAACTGACTCAGCTGCTGCCTGAGCTATTTTTCTTAAACCTCATAATGCCTATTACATGTAGATTACAGCAGTCAGTGCCTCCCATCCAAGCACGGGAGCTGATCAGTGAATCCAGAGTTTAGGCAAACAACCCACAAGTATCGGTTGCTATTTACTTGTTTATCAAAATTATCCCTCCTCAGCTAATAAAAGCGTTCGTTGGAGGCTGTCTGAGATGGCAAACTATAAAACGTGGCAGATAAAAAAAGGTGACGAAGACTCTGTTTATCTCTTAAACAGTAGGCAGTGCATTCAGTTTGCCGTTCTACTCGTCTAATCCATCATTTCACCGAGATTTATTTAATGGAAGCCCAGTGCTGGGAACGCGGGTTAGAGAGCCCAGTCACCCCTCCACTTTATCTTGAAGTAGGATTTATTTTATATCTTAACTCTTGGCTCGTCTGATATCATCACCTTGTCGCACGTGTGCATTCTATAGCCCAAATCACTTGCCCTCTTGACTTTGCTGAAACTTCAATTGGCCCGAGGCATCACGGAAAGCCTGGGTTTGGAGGATACGGGCTTCTCGAAAGAAGCACTCTGTCTATATGTGGATGTGACTATAGCAGCCATGATGCTCTGCAGGCTGCCTCACAAAAAGGAACGGTATCAATAAAATCAGGGAGGAGGGGATCTAAGTGGATACTGGAGGGTGAAATAGTCCATGTTGCAGATCTGGTTTTTACCCTCACCTGCCTGTGGTCCCAGCAGGCCAGCATATGTCAAAGGGGTCAAAGGGACAGGCCCTGTGTGAAGGTCTGTTTTGACACAGGGAGCTGAATGAAATAAAGGACAGGGTGTACTGTTAATGTCATGGACTGATATGCAAATCGATGCCTGGCAGGTGTGACACGTTTACCTGGTGGGGACAGACACAGGGGATGGGAAAGAGGTACGCATTTCAGATGGGCTCTGATGACAAGGCCAGTGGGGGACATTTCGGAGCTGCTCAGTCTTTGCTGTTTCAATGTCATGGCGGATGTCTTTTTCGGTGGAGTTTCACTCCAGTCCGTACCAAAGCGCGTTGCTCCTTCCTTCATGTTCTGGACTTTCTGCGGGATTTCTTTGTGAGAGAGATTATGCTAGGGATTGACATCTATGCAGCTGCAGGAGAACAGGCCTTCTGTAGCGGTGAGGTCTGGGTCCCCCCCCGCCCCCCTCCACCAGCTTTCTTAGGCCTTCCCTTCACTTCCTTGTGCTTCTCTCCTTTCCTCTCTCTAAGCTTCCCTTTTTGTTTCTTTTCTCTCCCTGCCCTTATTCTCCCTTCCATTTTCTTTACCCAAGGGTCACAAATTAAGCTGTAGGACCAAGTAAATAAGATAACAGGGTAATGGGAGGATTAGTGAGTACTTGCCTCATCTAAAGAACACCCCAAGTCCATCTAATTGTTGCCAGGTGGGAAGACCAGCCACAGGTGGCCAGATCGGAGTGCTTTCCAGGAGAAGCTGGAAATTTTCAGATTAAAACCATACTTTGAATATTGAAAACACTTTGACTTAAAAAAGATTATTGTGGAACCCGAAAAAAAAATGAATTCCAAAACACTGAATTTGTGAGCTGTGGTTTAGACATTCTGCTTGGGTGACCTTTTTTTTTTTTAAATGTATATTTATTTTTGAGAGACAGAGTGCCAGCAGGGGAGGGGCAGAGAGAGAGGGGGACAGAGGATCCAAAGCAGGCTCTGCACTGACAGCAGAGAGCCTAATGTGGGGCTCGAATTCACGAACCGTGAGATCATGACTTAAGCCGAAGTCAGATGCTCAACCAACTAATGTTCAACTAACTGAGCCACCCAGGCATCCTTTGGGTGGCCTTTTCTACTCTGATGGCATTCGAGTACCCACCACTAAAAAACCAGTGTCCCCAAGTATATACGATAAGCTTCCTAGTCTCTCTTGTCTTCTGTCTGTATTTCCAAATGTCTGCCAGATGTTCCATAGACATTTCAAGGTTAAAGACAGTATAGGAATATTGAGAGAGAGTCTTGGTTTAAACGGAGGGCTTCCATCAGGAAGAGTGAGGAGTGAGATCAAATAGTTTGGGGGTCAGAGGAGAGAATTTTAGGGGACTCGGGTGAGAACGAGGGAATGTCAACTCATTATGCAATTGGGAGCCATTGTAAGTTCCTGAGTAGGAGAGTGGCATCCAGAGAGGGGATACTCTAGGAAGAAGAGTCTAGGATTGTGTATGGGATAGAGAGGAAATGGAAGCAGGGAGAAATGAAAGGGAGCCAGTGAGGGTTGGGCAGAACTTCAGCAGTAGGGATGGAGATGTGGGTGTGAAATGAGAGAAATCCTGAAGACACAGAGGATAGGATTTGACATATTTAACAGGGAAAATTAAACATCTGGAAAAGACTGATGATAAATCTGGAGGAAACGCAGCAGCTGGGCAATGGAGCCCCCTCCCGCCACCCCGCTAGGGAAAATGGAATGATGTCCTCACTGGATTGACACTCCCTTCATCTGGGTTTTTCCTGGAGTGTTCAGTGTTGATCTGAGTCGACTATACTTTAGGCCTTAGCTAGGAAAAGCCAATGTTTTGAATGTGGGGTGCCTCCTCAGAGCCAGGAGCTTTTGGAGGGGCAGGCTCACAAAGATGAATAAGATAAAAATCTCTGCCCGTGAGAAGTTCCAAACCCATAAGGAAGATGGATGGTGTAGATCTCAGTGGAGAGAACTAGATTGATCTTGGAGAAAATTGTACAACCTTATTTTACCTTATTCTCTTCATCTGTAAAATGGGCATAAGCCCTTCCGTCCCTAACTCATTGGGTTGCTACAGTGAGCAACCATCCCAGCCTGCACAGGACCAAAGTGTTCCCTGGATGCAAGACTCTGAGGGTTAAAACCAAGAGAGTTCTGGGCAGACTGGGACCTTGGTAACCCTATGTGAGGCAAAACAGAACACCACATGTGGAAATCCTTTAGAAAATACAAATACCCACCAAAATGTGAGACAGTGCATCCTGTTAGGAATGCCTTCTAGGTGTGCTGCAGTAAGATGGGAAAATTCATATCTGAAAACAGGTGAACAGCTGATTGAAATCCAGTCACAGAGGGTGGCTGGCTTGTCCAATATCTCTCGTGGATTTATATAATTTTACCTTTCTCTCCAAATGTCAGATAGTAGGGTATTTGGAATTTGATTAGTACTTCCGCATTTTGACTGAAAGATATTGATGAAGATTTAGATCAATGATGAAGTCTGGAAACTTCCCCAAAGAAGACAAAGACCTAAATCAAAGATGAAGAAGGTTTTTCCTGTTGTCTGGAAGACTACCAGTTTTCCGGGTAAATCGGGATATAAATACTTTCAGTAATATAAAGACTTTCAGTCTGTGTGGGTTTAAAATTTTATTTTTCTAGTGACTCTGAAGCCCTATTCCTATGGCCTTTGTGTGTAAAACATGACGATCCTGTCAGCAAGATGTCCAGAAGCAGTGAAAAAAAGAAAAGAGGAAACTTAGAGACCTTGGGTCCGTGACATCATCGTTGTATTTTAGAAAGACAGCTGTGGTCTTAAGAATGAATAAATGAACAATCTTTTTGTTTGTTTTCTTCTTTCTTTTAACTGAAGTCTAGCTGACACACCATGTCACATCAGTTTCAGGTGTACAATGTAGTGATTGGGGAAGTCTGTGTGTTATGCTGTGCTCGCCACAAGTGTGGCCATCATCTGTCCCCATACAACACTGTTACCCTACCATTGACTCTACGCCCTCTGCTAGTACCTTTTTCCATGACTCACTCATCTCATAATTAAAAGCCTGTACCTCCCACTCTCCTTCACCCATTTTGCCCATCGTCCACCCCCCCCCCACCTCTGGCAACCATCAATTTCTTCTCTGTATTTATGGGTCTGTTTCTGCTTTTGGTTTGTCTATACAATTTTGATGATGAAACCGTCAAGAGGGAGGTGGGAGCGAACAGCACAGCCTGTTATACCCAAGAACAATGATTCTTTCTGGAAGGGTAACATGGCATTCCTGGATAACGTGAAATGTTTGGGGAGCTTCTCAATTAAGTCCACAGCTGAGAACACGCTCAGTGTTTAATCAGAGAGGAGATAGGACTTCAGTAACTAGCTGGGAAGAAAAGGAGGATGTTTTAAGGTCTGTTGCCATTGAGATCTCTCCAGAGGGTCTCGTGGCGAATCCTGGCTTTTCCACAACTTTATAATTACCCCATTGTGGTTTGCTGTGGCAGATTCTACCTGTTTAATGGCTTTCCTGCTGGAATATTAATCAGAATCCAGCCCGACCTCTGGCTGACAGGCCTTCCAAACATATTCTGTCAATAAGTGTATGCAGAGAACGTGTATTAGATTAGGTGCAGTGAGAGATGCCACCGAGAATATAGCCTGGATCTTCTCCCAGGGGCTTTTCATCTAAGTGGGAAACTAGATCTGTACCTCTGGGAAATTAAATAATCGAAGGCTAAGTGCCAGATAACCTGTACAAACAAAAAAAAATTCTGTGGTAGTTCAGAGGAGGGGAAACAGTAGGCTTACAAGGTAGGTAGAATCTGAACAGGGGAGTTTTAGGTACCCTCCTGTCTAGAGAGAAGCCATGCGCCTGTCTTTTCCCTCCTAGAGCAAGCGAGGGATGGCTCAGTGATCACTCTCTCTCTCAGGTGCAGCCCTAGCCATGACTCAAGATTCATTCAGATTGTCCTATCAGTGTGGTTTTTCATCATGGCCTGGGGATGACGTGGTACCTTATGAACCAACATCACGATGTTGGCATCCCTATAATCCTATTCCATACTTTAACCTTTCCTTTGAAATGGATAAGTTAAGACATCTTTTTTTTTAACTTTATTTCTTGATGTAGTCGAGGGAACCCACTTGGAATCACAGAGTTAATATGAAGGTTATTTTAAACTGAAGACATTTGAGATTCAACAGATGCAGGAAAAAGTGTTATTGGAGCTTCCCTTATCTGACTAAAAGCAGCAACTTCTGAGAACTAAAACTGGATAAATTCAGGGTGGATCTACTCCCAGAAAGGATAATACAAATAAAATCTACCCCAAATTCCTTCTTTAGGGGAATTTTATGTCCCTGAAGGAAACAGATCACTCATACTTATGTAGACAAACCTTATCAGAAACCTTTTTTTCTAGTAAGGTAGAATTGATATATGACATTATATTAGTTTCAAGTCTATGACATGATGATTCAATATTTATATATATGTATATTGGAAAATGGTCACCACAATGAATTTGATTAACATCTGACACTATAAGTTAACACTCTTTTCCTGCGATGAAACTTTTTTTTAAGTTTATTTATTTATTTTGAGAGACACAAAGGTGTAGTGCAAGTGGGATAGGGGCAAAGAGAGAGGAGAGAGGGAGAATCCCAAGAGGCTCCACGCTGTCAGCACACAGCCTGACGCAGGGCTCGAGTCCATGAGCCATGAGATCATGACCTGAGCTGAAATCAAAAGTCACACGTTTAACCAACTGAGCCACCCGGGTGCCCCGAAAACATTTAAGATTTACTCTCTTAGCAACTTACAAATACACACTACAGTATGTTAACTATAGCTACTATACTGTGCATCACCTCCCACGACTTGTTGATTTTATAGCTGGAAGTTGGAACACACCCAACAGGGGGCTTGAACTCACGACCCCGAGATCAAGAGTCACGTGATCCACCCACTGAGACATCCAGGCATCCCGGAAGTTTGGACTTTTTAACCCTCTTTACCCACTTCTCCCACCCACCATGTCCATTGCCCACTCTTGCCTCTGACAACCACCGATCTGTTCTCTGTATGCCTGAGCTTGGGTTTTTTTGTTTACTTCTTTGTTTTATCTTTTGTTTTTTGATTTCCCTAAAAAAAGACATTATATGGTATCTGTCTTTCTCTGACTTATTTCGCTTAGCATAATACCCTCAAGTCCTATCCATGTTGTTGTATATGGCAAGATTTCTTTCTTTTTTATGGCTGATTTATATCACATATATGTATACATATATATATCACATCACGCACACACACACACACACATATATGTATGTATCACATTTTCTTTATTTATTCATCTGTCAGTGGACATTTAGGTTGCTTCTATATGTTGGCTACTACAAAAAAAATACTGCAGTAAACTTGGGGATGCATATATCTTTTCGAGTTAGTGTTTTTGTTTTCTTTAGCTAAATACCCAGAAATGGAATTTCTGGGTCATATGGTAGTTCCATTTTTAAGCCTGCAGAAACTTCCTTATCTCTTGCTTGTTCTCCTGAAAAGCCTTTTTCTCTGTTGTCTGGGGAAACCTGTTTGTTCCCCCCATAAGAATCTTTTCTTGCCCCTCCCTCCCTTTTCCCAGTTAAGTTAGGTATATGAGTCACAAATTTGAACCACCTCTTTGATTTGCTCAGCACGGAGCACTTTTGTGTGGATGCACGGTGCACATGTGAATTAACTTTTTTCTCCTGTTAACCTGTCTTTTATCAGGTTAATTCGCAGGCCCCCAGAAACTGAACCAAAGAGGGAAAGTTGTTTTCCCCCCCTGAGATTGTAGTTATAGGTTTTTTTTTTCAAATGCAAATTGAGTATATAACAGTTAAAGTAAAGCACAGGATATTTCGGCAGTGTGCTGGGAAATCATGATGGGGGGGCGGGTGATGAATAATAAATACCCCCTCCAGGTGTGGGGTATTTGGTGGGAAGTATAATCTCATTGACCTTCACAGCAGCCTAGTGCAATATCTGTATGATGGGGATAAAAAGTAGTGACATGTACAGGTCGGCTGGGGGCTCAGTCAGCTATGTATCTGACTTTGGCTCAGGTCATGATCTCAAGGTTCCTGAGTTCGAGCCCAACTTTGGGCTCTGTGCTGACACCTCGGAGCCTGGACCCTGCTTCAGATTCTGTGTCTCCCTCTCTCTCTGCCCCTTCCCCGCTCACGCTATCTTTCTCTCTCTCTCTCTCTCTCTCAAAATCAAACATTAAAAAAAAAGTAATGCTATGTATGTACTCACTGCCTCTGAGAAGATGTCTCTAATAACTTGTCACATGTCTTGTGATGTTTGTGTTTATAGGTGAGGCAGAGGACTGGGCAGTAAGCTAGTCTGGGTTGTCTCACTAGAGAGGTGCATGGGGGTGGGGGGAAGAGAAGTGGGGGTGGGGCAAGGGAGGAGGGAGGAGAGGAAAGGAGGGAATTGAGAGAGAGAGTTGAGTTTTGAGAGAGCCGGGATTTGGGAGGGGAAAATGAGGTTGAGGACAGCTGCGGTCTTGCGATAGTATGACAGGGATCAGGAGAGAAGTTTCTAAGTTTTGTAAATGTCTGGATGGAGGTCTCTGGCATCTTCTCATGAGACTTAAGTAAAGCATCGAGCTGCCTTTCCGTACGTTCAGGCTGTCAGACTGACCCTTTTTAAAAACGTGGTACTGTGCTCAGACTGACCACGAGGCAACTTTGTGCGGGTCACGCAAATATTTACTCTCCTTGTTTCATAATGACAGAGAAGTGACTTCCTGAGGTAGGAGAGCTGGTCTTTGAATCCACTTCTGACTGACTGCCCAGTGTTCCTTTGCATTTCACTGCTATCTATGCTTCAGAGCCTCTAATAATCTAAATTGATGAAGCAAGGCAAAGTCTCTTTTTTCCTACGGAAACTTCCCATTAAAAAAAAACCATCTTATTTTTGTTCATGTGAATATTCCCAAACATTCTCCCTGCAAACTCTCAACCTTCTGTCACTACTCAGCTTTCCCGGTCTTCTCTCTCTTTCCTTTTCTTTTCTTCCCACCGTATATACACATTCTCTACTAACACTGCATTCCAAATATATGTTTCTGGTGGATTAGGAGATCTAAAGGAAGCAGCAGAACAGAGAAAAAAAAACAGAGAAGCCCTGGAAAAACAAACAGAAATAAACAATAGAAAGCAGACAAAGCTGGAATATTATTCAGCCATAAAAAAGGAAGTCTTGCCATTTGCAGCAACATGGTGGAACGTTCTGAGGGCATTATGCTAACTGAAATAAGTCAGACAGAGAAAAGACAAATACCGTATAATCTCTCTTACATGTGGAATCTTAAAAAAAAAAACCCAAACCTCTCTCTCTCTCTCTCTCTCTCTCTCTCACACACACACACACACACACACGCATGCAAACTGAGTTCATGGATATAGAGAATAGATAGTTGCCTAAGGCAGAAGGTGGAGGGTGGGCAAAATGGGTGAAGGAGGTTAAAAAGTACAAATTTCTGGTTATGAAACGAACGTGTTATGGGGATGTAATGAGCAGCATGGTGGCAAGAGTTAAAAATACTGTATTTCTTTTCTTTTCTTTTTCTTTTTTTTTTAAAGCAGCCTCCATGTCCAGTGCAGAGTCCAACACAGGTCTTGATCTCAGGGTCACGAACTCATGACCCTGAGATCAAGACCTGAGCCGAAATCAAGAGGCAGATGCTTAACTGACTGAGCCACCCAGGCGCCCCTGTCTAGGATGGATGTGAACTAGACTTATTGTGGTGATCATTTTGCAATACATACAAATATAGAATCATCACTTTGTACGCCTGGAGCTCCTATAATGTTGTGTCAATTATACCTCAATTAAAAAAGAAAGGAGGGGCACCTGTGTGGTTCAGTTGGTTAACTGTCCAGCTCTTGATTTAGGCTCAGGTCAGGATCTCACGGTGCTGGGTTCGAGCCCCATGACAGGCTCAGTGCTATTAGGATATTCTCTCCCCCCGCCCCGCTCAGTCTGCCTCTCCCTGGCTTGTGCACATGCTGTCTCTCACTCTCAAAATAAATAAATAAACTTTAAGAAATGAAAAAAAAAAAAGTGAATAGAAAGGGCAACAGGCAGAGCTGTGTTCTCGCCCTGACTGCGTTGTTCATTAATTGTGTGATTTCAGAAAATCACTTGACTTCTCTCAGCTCCGTGTCCGCAGCTGCTTAAAGGGGCGGGGCTAATGACAGCACATCTAGCCTCGGGAAGTCACGCAGGGTGCTCAGCACAGTGGCTGGCGTAGTAAGTGCTCAGTAAATACTGGCACATAAGCACAGGCTTCTGTCTTCCTTCCCCTCCCTCAGCCCCCTACTGTTCTATTACTATTGTTGTTGCTGTTGTTAACTTTGTGCCGCCCTCCCCTCCCCCCACTCCTGTGTGACTCAGGGTTCCCCAAAGGATGAAAAGGCTGCTCCTTCTCCATCAGCCTGGTAACTTAAAGGGCAGGCGGCTGGAGGATGGAGTCTGTTCCGTGCCTCCTCTGGCCTCTGAGCACAGCGGGATTCCTGTCAGCCTGCCTTTGTAGGCAGTCATCGGTCACCTGCGCTGGCTAGGAGCCAGTGTCTCCGTTAGCCCTGCCACGTGCCATCGTATTCCTGTGATTTAACCTCTGTCAGCAGACATGCCTGGCTCCTGGCAGACTCCTGTGCATCACTGCCCGGAAGCCTGCCTTGCCCCTGACCTCAACAGGCAGCCAGAGCAAGGCCCGCTGCGCCCTTTGGGCCTCTGAATACCTGTTTTGCTCTTAGCTGAGAATAGGTGTTTGGAGTAGAGGGGCTCCCCTCCACCCAGGCGTGCAGTGAACTTCTTTCCCCTGGATGCCAGCGCCTGCCCTAGGATGCCGGGGGAGGCTCAGCGGCAGGCCTCCCGCTGCCCTTACCTATTCCTACCATCACAGATATAAGTCCTTAGAGATGGGCAAGCAGGGCCCTGCCCTGGCCTTGCCTTCGGGGACCTCCTGCTTTGGGACACCATGTTGGAAGTTTTCGAAGCACCCCGCCCCAGATCGATCTGGTAGGGTGTCCATATCAGGTTGGGATTCTCATGGGCACAGTCTGGGTTCTACCCCATGGAGTGCATGACCTTCTACTTGCAGAGCTCTATCAATTGACGGTCTTACTTTTAGGAAGGCAGCCTGGAGGTTGATTGCTCCTGCTTCTGGCACAGTATTTGTTTTTACAGGATTACATGAGATCCTGGAGCCAGAATGGTGCTGACACCCTGATTTTGAATGACTCTCACGTGGGGCAAAGGAAAACATAGCTCTGGGCTACCAAAAATCCACAGCAGACCCATGATCTTAGCCACACATGTAAGCCATGCGTACATTCTCTACGTCCATGTTTCCACTGCAGTGCTCCGACCCCGACATGATGTTAGTCACCCTGTCCCCTCCATAAGCTTCCCACCAAGAGTCAAGGGTGGCCACACTTAGGTCTTCTGAGGACTACCTAGAACATTGCTCAGCATTGCCGTTGGGTCCTTCCATGCCCTTTCTTGCCTACAACGGATGTGGCAAAGTTATGCCCTCCAAGGTCATTCTTAAGCCACACCAGACAAGACATGGAACATGGCTTATGCTAAAGGGACCTCTCATTCTTCTTGCTCTGACTATACACCCCTCACCTACCCTCCGTCTGGTGGTGATGTAGGGGCACACATTATTAAAAGCAAACATATTCTGGGGCCCCTGAGTGTCTCTGTCAGTTAAACGTCCAACTTCGGCTCAGGTCACCGTCTTGTGGTTTGTGGGTTCAAGCCTCACATCAGGCTCTCTGCTGTCAGCACAGACCCCACTTTGGATCCTCTGTCCTCCTCTCTCTGCTTCTCCCCCCCCAAATAAATAAACATTAAAAAAATAAATACATAAAAACAATCATATTCTATGGGCATCGAGTAATGTACAGAATTATTAAATCATTATATTGTACACTTTGGACATTAATATAACCCTGCATGTTAATTATACTTGAATAATAAAAAAGCAACCACATTCTAGAAATGAAAGAATTGCAGTCTCTAGAGCTCAAGAGAAGACCTAGGTGGAAGATGCGTTGTTCTGCTTTTTACCCAAAACATTTGGGTCAACAAATTTCACGTGATCAGGGCACTCATTATTCTTTATCCTTTGGGTAAGACTTACATTTGTAGTCATCATTAGCAAAGGTCAGTAATGACCTTGGAGACAGTCATTGTAGGCCATTGTGGGAGAGGGGCCCGTGGCTGATGCAGCTTCACGAACAGTGTTGTAACCAGCATTAAACAGAAGGTGTTAGGGGACAGCAGCTGGTGAAGATCTATATTGTTTCCGTACAGACAGGTCGGAAGGAGTCGTGGTGCTGTGAAGAACAACAGTCTTGTCATCTTTTTCTTGTGGCAGAGATTTAAAATTCACCGGGAATGGTGCGTTTGGCAATAGACAACACAGAGAGTTGGTTCCCGGATCTGGATAGGAAAAGTTAGTGTCTGTAGGAAGGATCTTCACGTGCATCGATTTGCTAGTAAACAAATACGTAAATATCTCTCTTCCGCCCGTTGGTCTGCATCATCATAGATAAACCACAACACCTCACATGGGCCCATGAATTTTGTAATGTATTAGAAAGAATCAAGTAGATGGTATAGAAAGGGACACTGCAAAAAATATTTGTCCAGAGCTAAACACACCATAGAGGTGGCCCTGCCTTGGAGTAAATGAGGGCAACTTAGATGAACTGCCTGGAAAAAAAATGAGGCTCCTAACCTCATTAAACCCTCCTACCATCTCTTCATGGTGTTAACACTACCTCCATACACACACGTGCACACACACACACACACACACACATGCAGTATGTAAGTCTCCCTCCTCTGTACACACTCTGTAATGTGTGAGCAATGCTTGCTTGCTCCTTGAAGGAAGGGGTAATTTCCCATTGTATACCCAGCCTAAAAGCACAAAGAGGGCATACAATAAGAATTTGTTAAATAAATGAATAAATGTTGAATGCTTGCGAGTGCTTCCTTCCATTGACTAATTAGTTGGTTGGTTTCCTAATTAAACTCTGTTGACAGTCCTATGATATTGTTCCCATGTAACTTCAAATCATTCATTACTGCTACGAGAACAAAAGTTCTCCTTCTTTTCTTGGTCTTGACGTCTCTACAAAGAAAACAGTTGAATTCTAAAGCTGCCTCTCTATCGGGTACCACCCACCTGATCAAAATGTAATACCCAGATGTTTTATTGTTGGGCCTTATGCTGACTTTCCTGACAGAGAGGGGATTTAGGTATGCGTGGCAGGTCTGCTGGACCTTCAGGACCTTTTCCCACTTCTAAATGATGTCGGGAATTTCCACTGTTAGTGCTTCATTTCATTGACTTGACGTAAGCAGTCCCATGGCCCTCCAATAGGAATGCAGTTTCTCAGGGATAGTGAATACATTGAGCCAGAGCACTTTGAACACTTTGGTTTGAATTTCTTAAGAGTAAGCTGTGTCAAAGGGAACGTGTGAGAGAATGTGGGTGCTAGCACCTCAGGTTGGGAATTAAAGCAGAGGCTGAGGCATTGCAGCCAAATGCGGACCATTTAAAAAAATTATATTCTAAATTGTTCTAGTTTTGTATGAATGACATAGCGCTTAGGTATTCTATCATAATATAAATCACAGCCATAGCTTACAAATACTAGATTATACTTCTTAACTAACATTTATGTTAGTAAGTTTTAATTAGGTACTATAACTTACGGTTCCCTTAAACACTGGCCCTTTGACTATCACCTCCGTCATTCTTGCTATGTCTGTAAATCCTTGTGCTATCATGAGTTGCATGAGTGTTTTACTTGTGGTTCCTGAATGCTAATTCCTTTCTTTAAAATACCAAAGTTGATTATGAGATGTAATAATAAAAATCGTTATATAACAATAAAAAATACTGCAATATGTGTAATTGAAAACATGCGTTGGGTGATAACTATATTTAAAGCGATTTTCAATCAAATCCTTATTTATGACTTAGCTTTGACCTCAGCAGTAGTATCTACAAATTCATGAGTTTGCAGTACATCCCCCCTCACTGCCCTGATCATAACTTTGATGTATGTTTTATAATGCATCAAAATAAACATATCGTTTAACTTTAAACAGTTTATTTATATGACTGACATTTTAAATCATCTTGAGCAGCATTAGGGGTATGTGTTCCACACTTGGAAAACACTTTTTTTTTTCAAGTTTATTGAAAACACTTTCTTTTTTTTCAAGTTTATTTATTTATTTTTTGAAAGAGAGGAAGAGGGGCGCCTGGGTGGCTCAGTCGGTTGAGTGTCCGACTTAGGCTCAGGTCATGATCTCACAGTTCGTGGGTTCGAGCCCCGCATCAGACTCTGTGCTGACCGCTTGCTCAGAGCCTGGGGCCTGCTTCAGATTCTGTGTCTCCTACTCTCTCTGCCCCTCCCCCGTTCACGCTTTGTCTCACTCTGTTTCTCAAAAATAAATGGAAAAAAAAAAAGAAAGAAAGAGAGGAAGAAAGCCCAAGTGAGAGTGAGGCGCAGAGAGAGAAGGAGAGAGAGAGAATCCCAAGCAGGTTCTTCACTGCCAGCACAGAGCCTAACAGGGCTTGAACCCACAAAGTGCAAGATCATAACCTCAGCCAAAATCAAGACTCGGACACTTAACCGACTTAGCCACCCAGGTGCTCCAGAAAACACTGTTTCGGTGGTTCCTATGGATGATTTTGCTATTCAAAGAGATAGTATCTGTGAAGTTCTGCCTTATTTTCTTTTTCCATTCATCTGTGGTCACATTTGTCCACTTCCCATAGACAAATGTGCTGGTGATGGTGGAGGAAAGGACTAAGAGCTTGGGAAACTTGAGCTGTACTTCTACTTCTGCTGCCGAACTTCTGAGTGACCTTGACCAAGTCCCTTCCCCTCCCTGGGCCTCAGTTTCTCCTTCTGCCCAGCAAAGAAGGGATGGGGCCCTCTAAGCCTTCCTATTCATGATCCTCTAGATCGCTTGATTTCCCTACAGTTAAGTCAAGTATGTTTAAGTAAGCAAGCCGCCTCCTGCTTGCCTCATCCGGCCTCTTATCTTAATAAGTAATGAGTGTGCCAAGGGCTGACAATGACATATTTTGAAAATAGTTTTAATGCATAGCTGGCAGAGGACCTGTTGGGCGTTGACAAATTACACAAACAGAGATGATGAGGAATGCATCAAATATTAACGGCCTCAGGGCCCAGATGGTAATGGAGAACTTACCTGTATCTTACATAAGCCTACTCATGTTCAGCAGAAGGGAACTTTTCATTTCAGCCTCTTCAGGCAAGTGCAAAGCTGGCTCTCAGCAAAATGGAGAAGCCAGAGTTGGCTTTTACAGACCCTTGACTTTGGTTTAATTTATTCCTGAAGAACATTTGAGAGTAAAGCTCTTTTAAGCGGACCCTCTTATTCCCTATATAAATGTTATAAATTGGATTTCTGTTCCTAGATGCTGATTTCTATTTTAAAAGCACAAAATTGACTATGAAGACTATTGAAAACCACTAACAAGTTACAAGCAGATACACTTGAAAACATGTACTGAAAATATATCTCTAAATATTTTAATGTAAGAGCAAGACTGTTTCTTATAGGGGATTTTTCAACATAAGCTTGATGGATTGCATCTTTTTAAACATTAGTACAATATCATTTAAGCCATTTTTCCAGTAACTATTTAAGCAGTCTGTCACTCTAAGTGCCTTTGAACTGAGTTCAAAATCAAGGTGATGATGTCCAAAATAAGATGCTGGAAGTCTCCATGGTGGATTTTTTTCATCAGTAGCTCTCACTCTTTTGTATAACTGATATGTTGAAGGTCTTTCCTGTGAGCAAAGAACAATATTCTAGCCCAGGTAAGATTATCAGATTTGCAAATAAAAACATAGCATGCATAGTCAACTTTGAATTTCAGAGGAACCAAAAATATGTTTTATTGTAAGTATGTTCCATACAAAGGGACATACTAAAAATTATTTGTTGTTTATTTGATATAAAAATTTAACTGGGCATCTTGTATATTTTTTGGCAACCCTAAACCCAACATTTGACAAACTTTTTTTGATAAGGGCCAGCTAGTAAATACTTTCGGCTTTATGGGCCATAGATAACTATTTAACCTCTATCACAGCCAGAGAATATACATAAATGAATGGGCGTGACTATGTTCCAATGAAATTTTCTTCATGGACACTAAAATTCGAATTTTATATATTTTCACGTGCCATGAAATGTTATTATTTGTTTTAAAAATCTTTTCTTGATCACTAAAAATGTAAAAACCACTGTGACCTTGCAGGCGATACAACAACAACAACAACAACAATAATAACAACAACAACAAAACACTTGGTAGGCCAGATTTGGCCGATAGGTCTAATTTGCCAACTATTAAAGATGCAGCCACTATTTTAGCCAGTTCAGGTCGTCAGCACCATAGACCAGGTGGCTTACCAACAACAGATGCTGTAAAGGTTAGAAGTCTCAGACCAGGGCGCCAACGTGGTTGGGTTCCGGTGAGAGCTCTCTTCCTGTTTTGCAGATGGCCATCTTCTTGTGTCCTCACATGATGGAAAGAGGAATAAATAGGCCTCGTAGAAAATGAATCCTATTTATGAGGGCTGCAGCCTCATGACCTAAGTACCTCTCAAGGGCCCCACCTCCAAATAGCATCACATTGGGATTAGGGTTTCAGTATATGAATCCTGGGAGGGACACACACATTCAGTCCATTGAGGCCACCTTCTAAGGTTTTGGAGTCACCACTGATTTCATGGTAAAGGTTGCTCATCAATTTCGAGCTATGTTCTATAGTAGCCATTAGCCACGTGTGGCTATTGAGCATTTGAAATGTGGCCATTCAAAATAGAGAAGGGCTGTTAAATATGTAATTCACATCAGATTTTGAGGACTTCATATAAAAAAAAAGAATTTAAGCAAAGAAATAGAAAATATGAAGAGACAAATTACTAGGAAGGGGAGTAAATCAGTAATCAGAATCTCCCAACAAAGAAAAATCCAGGACCAGATGCTTTACTGGTAAATTATACCAAATATTTAACAGAGAACTAATATGAATCCTTCCCAAACTCTTCCAAAAAATAGAAAAGGAGGGAACACTTCTAACCTCACTTTATAAGGCTAGGCTTACCATGACACCAAAACCAGACAGGACATTACAAGAAAAGAAAATTATAAGTGAGTATCCCTAATGAACACACATGCAAAAAATGCCCAATAAAATATTAGCAAATCAAATTCAGCAATACATTAAAAGGATCATACACCACAATCAAATGAGATTTATTCCAGGGATGCAAAGATGGCTCAACATTCACAAGGCAATAAATGTGATATACCACATTAACAAAATAAAGGACAGAATTATATGATCACTTCAATAGATTGACAAAATTCTACATACATTTATGATAAGAACGACTCTCAACAAACTGGGTATAGAGGGAATGTATGCCAGTATAACAAAGAGCATATATGACAAGCCCAAAGCCAAGTTCCATTTTCAGTGGTCAGAAATAAGACAAAGGTGCCCACTCTTTTTATTTATTTAATTTACTTAATAAATAAGAAATATGTTTTATTTCTTTTTTTAATTCATATCCAAGTTAGTTAGCATATGGTGCAACAATGATTTCAAGAGTAGATTCCTTAATGCCTCTTACCCATTTAGCCCATCCCCCCTCCCACAACCCCTCCAGTAACCCTCTGTTCTCCATGTTTAAGAGTCTCTTATGTTTTGTCCTTCTCCCTGTTTTTATATTAGTTTTGCTTCCCTTCCCTTATATTCATCTCTTTTGTCTCTTAAAGTCCTCATATGAGTGAAGTCATATGATATTTGTCTTTCTCTGATTGGCTAATTTCGCTTAGTGCAATACCCTCTAGTTCCATCCACATGGCTGCAATTGGCAAGATTTCATTCTTTTTGAATGAAATATTCCATTGTATGTATATGTATATATATATATATATATATATATATATATATATATATACCACATCTTTATCCATTCATCCATCAATGGACATTTGGGCTTTTTCTGTACTTTGGCTGTTGTTGATATTGCTGCATTAGGGTGCATGCACATAAACATTGGGGTGCATGTGCCCTTTCAAGCAGCATACCTGTATCCCTTGGATAAATACCTAGTAGTGCAATTGCTGGGTTGTAGGGTAGTTCTATTTTTAATTTTTTGAGGAACCTCCATACTATTTTCCAGTGTGGGTGCACCAGTTTGCATTCGCACCAGCAGTGCAGAAAAGATCTTCTTTCTCTGCATCCTCGCCAACATCTGTTTTTGCCTGAGTTGTTAGTGTTAGCTATTCTGACAGGTGTGAGGTGATATCTCATTGTCATTGATTTGTATTTCCCTGATGATGCCATTCTCACCACTTCTATTCAACATAGTACTAGAAGTCCTAGCCAGAGCAATTAGGCAAGAAAAAGAAATAAAATGCACCCAAATTGGAAAGGAAGAAGTAACAATGTTTCTGTATGCAGATGACATGATATTATACATAGAAAACTCTAAAGGCCACCAAAAAACTGGTTAGAATTAATAAATAATGTCGATAAAGTTGTAAATCAATATACAAAAATCCATTGTGTTTCTATACAGTAGCAACTAACAGAAAGTAACAGAAAGAGAAATTAAGAAATAATCCCCTTTATAATTGCATCAAAAAGAATAAAATATTTAGGAATAAATTTATCCAAGAAGAAAAGATCTGTGCACTAAAAACGGAATAAATTTATCCAAGAAGAAAAGATCTGTGCACTAAAAACTAAATGCATTGGTGAAAAAAAATTGAAGGAGACACAAATAAATGGCAAGATATTCCATGTTCATGGATTAGAAGACTTAGTAATGCTAAAATGTTCATACTACTGAAAGCAATGTGCAGATTCAGTGCAATTCCTATCAAAATTCCAATGGCATTTTTCACCAAAATAGAAAAAAAAAATCTCAAAATTTGTATGGACCCACAAAAGACCCCCAAAAGCCAAAGCAATATTGAGAAAGAAGAACATAACTGGAGGCATCACACACTTCCTGATTTCAAGTTCTATTACAAAGCTATAGTAATGAAAACAGTATGATAGTGACGTAAAAACAGGCACACAGATCAACAGAACAGAATAGAGAGCCCCAAAATAAACCCATGCATATATGATTAATTAATTATGACAAAGGAGCCAGGAATATATAATGGGGAAAGAAGAGTATCTCCAATAGATGGTTTTGAAAAAACTGAATAACCACATGCCAAAAAAAAAGAAAAAGAAAAAAACTGTTCTTCTATCTTACACTGTATATAAAAATCAACTAAAAATGCATTAAAGACTTAAATTTAAGATGTGAAACCATAACATTCTTAGAAGAAAACATAGGGGGTAAGCTTCTTGGCATCTGTCTTAGCAATGAGTTTTGAGATTTGAATCCAAAAGCAAAAGGAACAAAAGCAAATATAAACGAGTGGGGCTACATCAAACTAAAAAGCTCTGTGCCGCAAAGGAAACCATCGACAAAATGAAAAAGCATCTTAGGTAATGGGAGAAAGTATTTGCATATTATATCTCTAATAAGGGGTTAACATCCAAAAACAAAGAATTTGTACAATTCAACAGTAAAAATACGCAAATAATAAAAAAATTCAATTAAAAAATGGGCAGAGAAACTGAATAGACATTTTTTTCCAGAGAAGACACACAAAAAGACCAACAGGTACAAGAAAAGTTTCTCAATATCACTATAATCAGGGAAGTGCAAATCAAAACCACAATAAAATATTATCTTACACCTGTTAGAATGGCCGACATCAAAAAGGCAAGCTGTAACAGGTGTTGGGGGAGGATGTGGAGACAAAGGAATCCTTGTAGACTGTTGGTGGGAATGTAAGTTGGTGCAGCCACTATAGAAAACAGTGTAGAGAGATTCCTCAAAAGATTAAAAATAGAACTGTGATCCAGCAATCCCGCTTCTGGGTATATATCCAAAGGAAATGAGAAAAAGACATTGAAGAGATATCTGCATTTGCATGTTCATTGCAGCATTTTTCACAATAGTTAATATATGGAAACAACCTAAATGTCCATCGGCCAATGAATGCATAAAAAGATATAGTATACTTCATTTGTGTGTGTATGTGTGTGTACATCATATATAATATTTGCATATTATTTAGCCATGAGAAAGAAGGAAATCCTCCTATTTGTGACAATATAGATGGACCCTGAGGCATTATGCTAAGTGAGATAAGCCAGTCAGAGAAAGGTAAATATTGCATAGTATTACTTATACGTGCAAATCTAAATCAAAAGCTGAAACCGTAGAAACAGAAAGTAGAAAAGTGTTTGTCATGGGCTAGGGGCTGGTGGAAACAGGGAGAGGTTGGTAAAAGGGTACAAACTTTCAGCTATAATATGATTAAGGGCTAAGGATGCAATCTATAACATGGTGATCATGGTTGATAACACTGTATTTTGCAATTGAAATGAACAAAGAGAGTAGAACATAAATGTTCTCTGTTCTTACACAGATAAAAAAGGATAAATATATTAGATGATGGGTATATATTTAAAATATTTATTTATTTATTTATTTATTTATTTATTTATTTATTTTGAGAGAGAGAGAGAGAGAGAGAGCATGTGCAGGGGAGGGACAGAGAGGTAGAGAGAGAATCCCAAGCAGGCTCCACACTCTCAGTGCAGAGCCTGACACAGGGCTCAAACCCACGAACTGTGAGATCATGACCTGACCCCAAACCAAGATGGATATGTTAATGAATTAGATGGTGGAAATTCCTTCACAGTATATACTTATGTCAAACTACCATAATCCACACTTTAAATATCTTACAATTTTATTTGTAAAATAAAGAAAAAAAGAAATGGAAAGAAAAAAAAGAAATAATGAAATAAAATAAAAGAGTACCCCCTCAATTTATGTTTAAAGTTATGTTAACTATACCGGCATTGAAATTTAAAAATAAACGTTGGGAAAACCTCCCGTTGAGCCAAAATCTGAAAGAGAAGTAGTTGGTGAACTGAGGATAGAAGGGAAGGGAAGGGGCATTTCAAATAGAGGGGTGTGATGGTCACAGGAGAATTGAAGGAAGTCATGTGGCTGGAGTAAGGGGATGAGGGCAAAGGCATTTAGGGGTGGAATGAAACAGGTAGCTGGAGCCACATTACCCACAGTCCTTTTCTTTCATGGTCTTTGCATTTTTTTAAATTAAGTTAAATTAAATTTTTAAATATAATTTATTGTCAAATTGGTTTCCATACAACACCCAGTGCTCATCCCAACAGGTGCCCTCCTCCGTGCCCATTACCCACTTTCCCCTATTCCCCACCACCCCTCAACCCTCAGTTTGTTCTTTGTATTTAAGAGTCTCTTGTGGTTTGCCTCCCTCCCTCTCTGTAACTTCCCCCCCTTCCCCTCCCCCCTGGTCTTCTGTTAAGTTTCTCAAGATCCACATATGAGTGAAAACATATGGTATCTGTCTTTCTCTGCCTGACTTATTTCGCTTAGCATAACACTCTCCAGTTCCATCCACGTTGCTGCAAATGGCCAGATTTCATTCTTTCTCATTGCCAAGTAGTATTCCATTATATATATATATATATATATATATATATATATATACACCACATCTTCTTTATCCATTCATCAGATGATGGACATTTAGGCTCTTTCCATAATTTGGCTATTGTTGAAAGTGCTGCTATAAATATTGGGGTACATGTGTCCCTATGCATCAGCCCTCCTGTATCCCTTAGGTATGTATTTGCATTTCAAAAGCCTCTCTTTGCTGAGTGTCTTTGGTCCTTGGTAAGGTGGGCTGCAGTAAGGGTGCCATGTGAGTCACAATCCAAACCAATAAAATCCCCTGAGGGCTGTCCCATGACTGAGTTGTTGGGGGATGGCGAGGTGACGGCAGTGCTTACCAAGGTACTGCATCAGCATTTCCTAGAGCTCCCTGAAATCTCAACCCAGACTGTGTGTTCCGTGCAGCACTCCCAGAGGAGAGGCTTCGAACTCGCAGCTGAGATCATTGTCATCCAGAAAGGGCAATAATGTAGAATGTTGACGTGGGAATATGAAATGTTCGTTCTGGAATAGAGAATGTGAGATCTGAAAGAGACAGTGCCTTCAGTTAAGTGAAGTTACCTACTCTAGAAATTAGAGGGCTCGAAAGAATGTAGGTGGTACATGTCAGAACCAAAATCTAATAACACTTGAAGGTTCAGCCCAAAGGAAGGCACGTGGTGGAAGTTCAGGCAGTAGCTTGACCAATCACAGTTTTGTCCCTCTTCCTCCTCCTACATGCACACGTGTGCACATGCACCTTTTGATGCCCCGCCCCTTACCGTTAGAGATTTATATTATGCCATGATTGATGTGGATCATTGCATGAGTGCTCTGCCTTTCTAGTTTGATGTAAAGTTTGCAGAACAAATAGAACTGTGACTTGGGTTTCATTATTTATGTAGCTGATTCTCTGTGAAATTGTTTCCTGTCCTATCATATTAAATTCACCTTATATTTGCCCTCTCTCTGAGCTGCTTGGACATTGGTTGTGAGGTGTGGTGGGAGAGTAGAGTGTGGCACCACAGCAGGGCAGGCAGGAAGGCACTTAAAGGAAGGGCCTTCCACTGACTATTCTCAGCTTTTACCTGCTGGGCACAATTGCCTCCTCCAGCAAAACATGGAACCAGTCTGGGCCGAGTGAAGCAAGGATGCTAAGATATATATTCCTTGTGTAACCTGGATGATCTGTTGAACAGGTGTGTGTTGAATAACATGATAGACAAATGGGGAAGGAGGGAAGAGACGGAGGGAGGGACACAAGGAGAGAAGGAGGGAAGGAGGGAAGGGAGGGAGGGAGGGAGAGAAGGAAGGAAGGAAAGAAGAAAGGAAGGAGGGAAAAGAGAGAAGGGAGGGAAGGAACAAAAGAAGGAAGGAAGGAAGGAAGGAAAGGGAGGGAAGGAAGGGAGAGAAGGAAGGAAGGAAGAACAGGAGGGAGGAAGGGAGGAAGGAAGGGAGGAAGGAAAGGAGGGAGGGAGAGAAGGAAGGAAGCAAAGAAGAAAGGAAGGAGGGAAAGGAGAAGAGGGAGAGAGGGAACAAAAGGAAGGAAGGAAGGAAGGAAAGGAAGGGAAGGGAGGGAGGGAGGGAGGGACAGAGGGAGGAAGGAAGGAAGGAAGGAAAGGAGGGAGGGAGGGAGGGACGAAGGGAAGGAAAGAGGAAGGGAGGAAGGGGGCACCAGAAGCCTGTGACAGTGGCCCTTCACTCCTGCAGGAAGGCACCTCCTCTCCATCTAGCCCCAGCTTGGAGGTTTGGGGATGGACCTTTCTCACAGGGACATTCCTTCGCTTGAGCTGAGATCTACCACTTAGAGCTTTCTCCCCTCTTTCTTTCCTTGGGGACTTGAATTAGTTCATCCAAGGTCACTTTTCCCCAGTAGATGGAGAGTGAAGGAGGACATTCAGTCTGGAGGAATTCCTCTGTGGAGCTACGAATGGGGAACTGCTGGAGCTTCTTGCCCCAAACTCTTGTCTAACCCCGGAGTGGCATGTTCTAGCTCCATCCTTATGACAGGGAGGAACAGAGACAAGGGTTTGGGCAGCTGGTGCTGTCCTTCTCTTCACAATTCTCCTAATAGTCCTGACTTAGGCCTGAGCAACTTTCTGTATTCTGCTTGACCTTGCCCCGTTACCCAAGCTGGTTGGACTGGATGGTCACCTGACCTAATCTGAGCCAATCAGTCTTTCTGGAAAGCAGGAATGGCCTGGAACATACAGCCGAGCCACATTGGCCTTGGAACCACAAGGCTATATGGAGTTCGGATCACAAGTAGCCACGATTGAGTGAAACTTGCAGAGGTTTGGAGGGGCAGAAGAAAAGAGGCTCAGAAAGGAAGAAGTTTGCAGAAACAATAGAATATTCTCGCCGAGAGAAGCAGAAATGAGAGGTCAAGCATCCCCCCAAATAAAGAGGCAAAAAGAAGAGCTGGCTGGTGACTTTCCAGTTGCCATAATGACCAGCTGTATTTCTTCAAATAGATTTCACAAGATTTTCCTGCATCCTTCCAATAAATTCTTCATTGCCAAAGCCAGCTTGAGTGAGGATCTGTTTCTTGAAATAAATTGATCTTTCAGACTGGGTTGTAAAATTTGATATCATAGGGAAAAGATAACCCCACAGTTTACTGGAGTCCTGGAGTCACTGCCAATCTTAGGCATATGGTTTTTAGCGGGGGGGTGCTCCAGGTCCAAAATTCTCTCCTCCTCTGACATGCCATCCTGCTGTAAATTTCACCAGGAGGGAGCCATGCCTTTGGGTTAAGATTTGCTTTTCAAGGAACTTAACTCAGTGTAACTCAAAATAACTATAATGAGCTACTCAGAGATAATTAGCTTAGAGGAACTTTTAGGGGAGCCCTGCAAAAATGAGACTCCAGATGGGCAAGCTCTGAGATACTCTGCACAACCCATCCCTTTGAACCAGATCGCTAGACCCGCTTTTATCAAAAGCATTCCAACAAAGGGACTCTTCATATATTTAAGAAATCATACTCATAGAATGCTTTCTCTAAAGGCCATGAGGACTTCTGACCTCCTTTTCAAGATGCCAAAGCAAGCCCCACCTCTCTTTAGCAAGCAGAGATTTCCAGGGAGATATATATGCATTTATGTGTGTAAATATATACATGTATATTCTAATTTAGTATTTTTTTCCTGAGTAGTTTGGTCTCCTCATTTGTGAAAGGGTGATGGCGGGGGAAGAAATTGACTGGTAGCCCTCTCTAAGGCCATGTGGCCCACTCAAATGCCTTTGGGTGAGTAACATAAAGGAACAAAGTGGGCCAGGTGCAAATGGGGTAACCTAAGGGAAATGAGAAATGCTTGAAGAACTTCAAATTAGAAAAAGAAAGAGAGAGAGAGAAGAAAGAAAGAAAGAAAGAAAGAAAGAAAGAAAGAAAGAAAGAAAGAAAGAAAGAGGGAGGGAGGGAGGGAGGGAGGAAAGAAAGAAGGTCAAGACCAAGCAAACCGCCTCTGAAGGGCTGAATTTGTCCCTTGAGATGCCAGTTTATAAAGTTCGTCTGTGGTTTCTTCCAGTGCCGAACGTTTAATGCTTCTAAATTTGTCTTATGGAGAATGGGGAATCATTTCGAATTCCTAGAGGGAATGAATAATAATACAGATGGCGAGGGGGTGGGGGGAAGAATTCTGGGAATAGAAGTGACTTTTTCCTCCTCCTTCTCGTCTTCCTTCGCGCCTTCTACCCCCATTTCCTTCCCTACCTGCTCTATGGGGCCTCCTGTGACTTTTGTGGGCAGAACCAACGGTTTGTATTCAATGACTCCTACATCATATGGGGGTTTTGGCAGAGGCCCAGAGAAATGGCACGTGAATAACTCTATGGCTTTGTGCCAAGTGCAGTTGAATTTGTCACTGAGGATTTCCCATGGACCGGACCACGTGTCCCTGTGGGGTTCAGAGATGCTCAGTAATGAGCTAATTTTCTGGGCATGCAGGTGGACTGGAATCATGTCTCCCCAGATACTAGTGCTGATGGCCTTGTTAGGTCCTCCTCACTGGCTCAATGTGGGGCATGTCTCCAAAGAATGCACTGGCCCAGGCATCCTGCTAGATCTCATATGTAAGTACCAGAGCCTGCCATGGCCCAGAACCCCATTGGTGCCTGACTCATAATCATTTTTGCTGCTTTCTCTTGATGAGTGTCACCAAAAATCTTGTCCTGCGATGATAATAGTAGCGATTTGAGTAAGACCTTGGTTTCCTATGATTTTGAAATAATGAAGAGGGTAAATGTATTAAGAATTCTGGCACCAGCTGAGTTTAAATTTTTCATGTAAATTGGGCCAAAAGAAGGTTTTAAAGTTATGCCATTCTGTATTCTCTCTGCCTCAGTCCTCTGTCTGTCTGTTGTCCAACAGGACACGGGTAGACTCAGGCCTGCATGAACCAATTTCAGTCTGACCCTGATTAAAATTTCCTTCCAGCAAACCTGAGAAACAGCTGTTTCTCAGCGAATGGCCCCCAGCACACCCCAGCCATCCTGTCACCCCTAGAGGCCATTCCTCAGAAGCCATCTGTTGTGAGGGAGAAGATGAAAGGTGTCAGTCCCGTAATGCTTGTAACTTAGGGGAGGGAGCAAGGTTCTCTCTTTGTTTTACCCTTTTAAGTTGAGCATATAATTGTTATGATTAGGGGACAGGTTATCATTTCCATTCCCAGCGGATGGGGCGAAGGGATTTGTCAGTCTCCTTAGTCAGAAGAGAACATTTCTGCTCCTCATATATGGGGTTGGGTTATTTTGGAATACCAGCTTTCCTTTTGTTCCAGTCTGTCTTGTTGTGACATTACAGTCATTGCCATGTGAGTTGTGGAGGGGACAAGAGTTTCGGGTATCAAACTGAGGTCCTGAAAGAGTTTTACCAAGTGTCCAAGCTGGTGAAATTGGCTCAGTTGTTGGCTCTTATTATAGGAAAAGGGGTGGTTTTGGTTTATCAGTGGGAGTCCGGAGGCTTTCATTACCTGAGGTTTTGACCTGCCTCTCAAGATGTCTTCCTTTAGCCCATCCAGGTGGGTGTAGCTGAAAAATAAGGCTTCAAACACTGTCTTTCATGCTATACTTTTCATCCATCCAAATTCTGGATCCATTCTCCTTCTTCAAAATAACTAATATGTGCATACTGAAGTTCCACGTATGAAACATCCATTCTCTCATTTTGAAAAAGAAGTGGGGGCTAAGAGAGTTTGCCTGACTTGGCCAGCATTCCCTGTCAGTAGATGGTGGAGACAGACCAAAGCCCCACAGCACGGTGTCGCACCTGGCATTCACGTCCAAATCTAAACATAAGCTTAGGAGAAAGTTCTCGGGAATGCATCACTTTTAAAAGGGCAAAAGTTTTAGGATCTGAAGATTTAAGTAAGTTACACATGCACACGATGTGTGTGCGCACATGTGTATAGTGAGGGATGCAAAATCCGGATGTAATTGACTGATTTATATTAAAATGTAAATTTTTTTTAAAATTTTTTTTTCAACGTTTATTTATTTTTGGGACAGAGAGAGACAGAGCATGAACGGGGGAGGGGCAGAGAGAGAGGGAGACACAGAATCGGAAACAGGCTCCAGGCTCTGAGCCATCAGCCCAGAGCCTGACGCGGGGCTCAAACTCACGGACCGCGAGATCGTGACCTGGCTGAAGTCGGACGCTTAACCGACTGCGCCACACAGGCGCCCCTAAAATGTAAATTATTTGGCATACTTTCCCTCCTGGAGAAGTTCCTTTAAACACATTTATTTAAAGATGACTAGAAAGGCAGTGTTTAGGTTGCAGGAATGCATAGCAAATGCTGTAATTTCATAGTATTGTATACAGTATACATATACTGGACAGTATAATACAGTTTCAGGTTATTTAGAAAGATGATTTGTCTCAGGCAAAAAATGCTGTCTTTCCCGTAACCATCAAATTAAATGATGGTTATATTTTAAGATAGCTGCACATCTGAGAGCAAATTCTTCTTTGTTTTTATACCATGACTTGGAAGTATTTCATTCTTTCATTTACCTAATAAACGCATTTTGAGCTAATTTATTACTAATCAGGGGATGTTCTAGAAACTGAGGATATGAGGATCACTACACCAAGTGTTGCTCCCCAAAGAATATGGCATGAAAGGTCCTAAAGACACTTCTGCGTTATTGGAATCCAAGATGGGACACTCTTATTCTGGCTTGAGTGTGAACATCTGAGCTGGGCTTCGGAGCATGGAGTCCACTGGGTGGAGGAGGAAGGGATGGGTATTCAAGGCAGAGGGAATAGCCTACGAGGGGTGGCACTGATTGGAATATTCCATGTTACAGAAGGTCCTCAGAAGAATTTGTTACACATCCACCAAACCACCTGAGCACCTGGTGTATACTCTCAGGCACTAGGGATACAAAAATCACTCATATTTTGCAGACCCTGCCACCCATAGCCCTAGAATCACAGAAGGCAGGGACTTTGAGGGATTTCAGCAATGATGTATTCCAGGGCTTTCCTAGATTCTGTGTTGCTGAATTCTAAAGCTATGCTTCCTAGGCCCCTAGTGAGGCCAGAGGGCACTGGGAATGTGAGTGTATGTGTCAGTTTAGGTCAAGTTGTGCTGCAGTAACAAGTGATCCCCAAATCGTAATGCCTTACAACAGCAAAGGTGTATTTCTCACTCTTGTGGAATGACCATCACGGATCAACCCTGGCTTTGCTTCATGGTTTCTTCATCTGGAGTTTGCTGTAGGAGAGACTTTTATGTGGGACATGCTAGGCCCATTTCAAAGAGAGAAGAATGGTGGACCATGGCTTTTAAAGCTTCTGCTTGGCAATAGCACCTATCACTTCTGCCTACACTCACTGGCCAAAATCATTGGCCAAGTCGGATGTCAGGGCAACAAGGAAGTGTATTCCTTTCTCCAGGAACAGGAGGAAAATATTTGAGCAGTGATTCAGTATTCATCATGGAGTCTAGGAATTCCCTACCTCTGGCTTCAACCAGTGCAGCTTCGTGTCTAATTGTTCTGTATATCGGACTGACATGCAATTTTGGACTCACGTTGTGTTTGAAGAAGCGTGGGAAGGAATGCTGTATGTCCACTAAAATCTGTTCTCCCCTCCCACGGTGGAGTCCCAACTCACCTCACAGGTAGATGTGGCTGTACGTGTACTTCTCACGAATAGGACATATGTAAAACTGTCATGTACGGATTTTAGGCTATTATTTTTAAGCAGCAGGTATATATATATATATATATATATATATATATATATATATATAAAATTTTTGCCTCTCCCCCTAGTGCAGGAAGATGTAGATAATGGCGAAGCCACAGGAGATGGCTCAGAAACAAGAGAGACAGTCTCTGAATCACAGGATGGAAGAAAGCTGCCAACTGTCCCGCCGCGGATTGTCGGGTAAGTGAGAAAGGAGATCCTATTTTTTTTTCTTTGTTCAGCCATATACGTTTTAGGGGCTGTTTGTTATAGCTGTTTAAACTGTAAAGGTTGTGCCTATAAAAATAAATCTGGCCTCATCTAATTCTCTCCTTGTTCTAAGAAGGAAGCAGAAAATCAGGGAGGGATGGTAACTTGCCCGCATTTACACAGTTACGGTAGAATGAAGATTCACCCGAGGTCTCTTCGCCTGTATCTGGCTGATCCCCCAAGAGATGGAACAGGTGAATGAAACTTAGGTTCCAGATGGCTGGTTCATGGCCAGGATCTAGGCCAAAGGTGTGTTTTCTGTTTTCTGTACAAGGTTTTAAAATAACATGAATTAGGGGCACCTGGGTGGCTCAGTCGGTTGAGCGCCTGACTCTTGATTTGGGCTCAGGTCATGATCCTGGTGCCATGGGATGGAGCCCTGCATCGGGCTGTGTGCTAAACATGGAGGCTGCTTAAAGTTCTCTCTCCCCCCCTCCGCAACCTCTGCCCCTCTCCCCCACTCTCTCTCTCTCTCAAATAAATAAATAAGAATTAATTACAAATATGTAAATATCAGGATATTTCATAAGAATAGTTAGGTCCCAACTTCTCTTGAAAAATTATAAGGTCTGGAAGTGCTTCAAGACCATGGGTCTCAGCCACAGTTGCCCCTGCGCAGGACACATGAAGGAGGATTTGCTCACTAGGAATATCTCTACCAAAGTGCATGTCCTGTCATGGTATTTTAGAATGTTTTTCTACTGTACCTCCTAACAGCCCCCCTAAGTGCCTTGTCCTGCTCTCATGTCTCCCGGGACAGCTAACATATGAAGGAAAGGTGTTCTGGCTTTTGCTATTCGGAAGAACAGGTGGTAAACTCTAGCAGAGATTCGAGGCTCCAAGACTGGGAAATGGCTCCACGTGGACATTTATGCAAACCCGTGTTCAAATGTACACTTTTTTATGAAGACGTTTGCTCACTACCCAGTTTGAAGTTATGTGCCTCTTCACCATCCCTCATTCCTCTCCCCACTCATCCCTGAGATACTTTTGTGCACATTTTGCTGGTTTAATGGCGTCTCCGTCTCTAGGTTGTGAGCCCCACGAGGGCAGGCACCTGGTCAACCTTGTTCATTGGGGTATGCTCAATGCCAGGGCAGGCCCGGCCCAGAGGAGCAGGTCAGCAGACACTGAGCGAATGAATGAATGAGGTGAATTTGATATTGGTGGGTCTTTGAGCAAAGGCTCAGCTCTCTGACCCATGAGATGGATCCTGGGGTGAATAGTGTAGGCTGAGGGTGAGAGCAATGGAAACCACACGTAGCTTATGAGATTTGAAAAGGAAAGAGAAGGTTGCTCCTTCTCAGGTAGAGATGGGGGAGGCTGATGTTTCTACAGTGGCCATAACTGCGTGGACTATGTAGCCAGACATGCCCAATGGCAGGAGAATGCTTCCCAGGCACTCAGAGCTCTGGGTTTAGCCCAGAGAGCTGACAGAACTGGCAGCCCTTGGGACTGTGGACAGAATACTAGACACGGATGAGGAAAGCACAGTGGGTGCCATCTTGGATAAAGGACGACACTGAGGATGTGTGTTGCGTTCCCCTCCTCCCTTCCACCTCCATCCAGGTGACTTGGGAGGGCAGCGATGCCCTGACTCAACTGAAATGAAGTTTACACCGCTTGGTGAAATGAGGGTCTCCATAGAAACAGTAAAAAACCGAACCACAAACCAAACCAAAACCAGACCAAAACAAACTTCACATCCCTCGCTCCTCTGTGCTTACGGACTGAAATTTGTCATCCCAACATGGGCAGCGCTTCACAGCTGTATCTCCGCCACTTTCTCTACCACTCATGGAATGCAAGTAAGGGTGATTTTGCGATAGGAATAAGTGGGGATCCACGGTCATTCATTTCGAAAAGGTAACGAATTCACCAGTTTCCGTAATTTGGCTCTCATTTGTCAGGTTACTCATTACGCCCCATTGCAACTGACTATGAAAACGTGTTCAGAGACCCGCTGCTGTGATCAGTGGGGCAAAGGTGCCTGTCGTAATGGGGGGGAACTCTGGGCTGTGGATCGCCAAGACCTGGGTTCTGGTGACAGCTGTGTCCTCTATTAGCTGTGGGCTCCTGGCGGGGTCCTTTCCCTCTCCCTGGGCTTCTGCCTTTGCACCGGACGACTGTGGGGATGAAATGGCCTGGCGAGTACATGTGATTATCGTAACTGCGTACCAGCCGTGCTGTTATTCATGAAACGAGTCTCTTTAGTTCCCCTAAGGACCTGGATACTTCTGCGAGGTTGCTCGAGACCATCCAGCGTGAGAAGCGTCAGGATGGGCGAACTTTAAACGTCCTCTCTCTCTCTGACATTCCGGTCTTCACCTTGTGACTTTCAGAGGGAGAGCCTGAGCCACTTCCCAACTTCCTGTGGGCAGAGAGTCTATTCAGCCCACCACTTGAACGACGGGGGGAGCTGCCATCCGTTGTTCCCAAGACGTGGTGGGAGCCACAGGTGACTGGTTTCCAAGTGGAGAGGTTCTTAGGAAATGTTTGACAGCCTCACCTTTGTTAAGTGTTCCCCCCAGGGATTTCGGTTGGGTCCCTGCTTTCTTGTTTATATTTTACCTCTCCTAAAGTGCCACTTACCTTCGTGGTGTGATGCAAATGGAAATGGCTGGCGTAGCAGGCTTGGGTTGGAAAAAAAAAAAAAAGAAAGAAAAAGAAATCCAAACGAAGGCGAGGATTTGTCGGCTGTCCACGAGAGGGCAGCAGAGTAGTGAGAATCGGGATTCTCCGAGGCTTTGTACATTGAAGTGTTGACATGTGACTTGGCAATTGAATAATTTTTGATACTGTCCTGACACATAAACACCTAGAAGCAGGTTTTCAAAGGTTATTTGCACACTAAAAGAGGAATTAACAAAACGAACTTGCATGCCAAAAGTAATTTTCAATATTCTACAAAGAACCGTGGCCTCATTACGAGATCCCTTTTAGAGAATATTTGGCTATCGTTAACTGGATATGTTAAACTTAACTGGCAAACACTCGTTCAAAATAAATCAGGCTGAATGGACCTAAAAACGTAGATCCGGTGCCTAATAAAAATATCTGCTGGGGTTGGGGCCTGGCCAAGTCACCCAAAAGGAGAAATTTGGTTTTAAGTGATTTTTCTATGTCCCTCAGGCCCTGGTGCTCCCAGATATGCGGTCCTAACGTGGTTAAACAATTGTACACACACTATGTGGCTGTGTGTGTTATTGCGGTAATTTATTTTTAAACCCTTGCTCTACCTTGCGCAGAAAAAGTCAGCGAATTATCAGAGTTTATTCCATTGACATTCTCACACCTTGAGAAATAGCCCATTTGTATTATCACAGTTTGATATATTTCCCATTTACTGAGCTTCTTTGGCAAGTTGGCATTTTAATTTAATTATACTTTTTGCTAATGGTCTTTATTTTTCAGTGTCTGTGTGTAAAACGCCCGTGGGTTTGATTATCTCCCCCACCCCTTCCCAGTGCCAAGCTGTAGTGCAAATTTATAAACTGACAAAATTCAGCGTAAAATTCAGGAGGTGAAATTAAGGAGTTTGTAAAGAAACCCTGCCCGAGCCACGAGGCGTTTTCTTCACTTGCAGAGTGCGGCCCTGTCTTGCTTGGGCTTAGTTCCTGTCCTTGGTGTGGCTAACAGGACCTGTAGCACAAAAGAAGGTGGGGCCAGGGCTCCCCTGGGTCAGAGAGGGACAGAGACCACGGGAGGGTTTTGATTCCTCCCTGGGACTTTTCTGCGCCTCTTAGGATCTGGCAACAAACGGTAGTAACGTTTCCTTGACTTCTTGGCAATGCTTGGAGCTTGTTGGGGCTTTTCCCTTCTGAAAAGTAATTGATCGTGGAGGCACACAGCTCTCCTTGAAAGCTGCAAGCAGGCTAGTGGCGCCCGGATGAGGGCTCTCCCAGGACCTCAGGGCTGCACTGGCGTGCCTTTCATAGCAAAGAGGAGCTGCTGAATGGATATACCCGGAGAGGTGAGTGTACAGGCTCATACTGACATTTACGCAAGTGTGGGTACCCCGTGTCCTTGTGCTCACACACCATTGACTCTAAGGCACACCCACTGATTCAATAATAGCCTTTCAAGAAAAAATAAAGAAAAGAGGAAGACGCACTGCCGTATTAAACATACACATCGATCGTAGGGTGCATCCCAGTGTCAGAGATGCTAAAAGGGGGACGCCTGGGTGGCTCAGTCGGTGAAGCATGAGACTTCAGTTCTGGTCATGATCTCATGGTTCGTGGGTTCAAGCCCTGCATCGGGCTGTCTGCTGACAGCTCAGAGCCTGGAGTCTGCTTCCGATTCTGTGTGTCTCCTTCCCTCTGCTCCTCCCCCGCTCACACTCTATCTCTGTCTCTCTCTCTCTCTCTCTCTCTCTCTCTCTCAAAAATAAACATTAAGAAAAAAAAAAGAGAAATGCCAAAAGGTAGAAAACAAACAAAGGCAGATTTTTAAATCTTGGAAATTGAGTGTGTATAATTTTGATAGATCTACTTAAGGCAAAGTAGGCTTTCAAGATGGGTCCCAGAATACAACTCAGCACCTGAAAACCTGTGGAACCATCGTCAAGTTCATAACGTCCTGACTCCTCAGTGGGAAAACTGTCCTTGCTGTAATTCGCAGGGTGGGGGAATAAACACGATGCCCATCTGTAGAAGCTCTGGGCAGGTGCTGTTTCCTGTTCATGTATTTCACTGGATGTGTGTTCTCTGTGTTTGTTTCGTTCTGTTTCTGTTGGACTCAGCTGATTTTCCCACAGGAACCTCACCCCACCTGCCAGTGTCACCCCCTCATACTCTCACCCACCCAGCCTGCTTGGATGATTTGCCTGATAGAAGTGTGTGGACAAGAGCCAATTCATTTAATCGGTTTAGCAAAGCCTGGGACAATTTATTTGCCTGTTCTCAAAAAGACATCCGTCCGCTCCTGCAGAGAAAGCTGAGAAAACCAAGAGAGTTCTAATAGAGGAGGGTTTTCCATTCAAGCAGAGGGGGTGGGGCATGCGAGTATATCAGGCAAGATCTTGGTGACACCATCAGGGACCCTGTGAACCCATCCATTACACAGGATCCCAGCTACAAGAAAGGTGCTGCCTGCTCTAGGGCGGCAGGAAGGAAAGAAAAGAGGCTCTGTTCTGTTGAAGAACAGAGCATGTTAATTACCTCACTCAGGGGATCCTATAAAACATGATGCATATGTAAATGGATACAATGAATATGATTACCGCAGGATTTAATTTTCATAAGGAGGAGCGGAGGAGGGGGGTGGGGTGGAGAGACAAGAGCTCAGATGGCACTCTCTTCAATCTTTGCCCTCATAAGAATCTAACTGGTAGCATCTCTACTGGCCGGCCTCCCTGGTGTTCGTGCCGTCCCTCCCTTGCCTCTCAGTTGCTACTCAGTTATTTGCTTGAGCGAATGAAATCCTTTCGCGCCGTGAAAGATAGGCTATAAGGTCAAGAGAGGCAGGTCGTGGAAGCCAACTCGTGTAGAACGTCTGAGATCTTTTTCGGGAAGGCTACTCGTTGGTGCGGAGAAGTGGGAGTGTGGCAGTGGGCCACGGGGAAACACGGGGGCCAGTTAACCAGAGATGGACAGGGCGGGGGGGAGGAGAGGAGTCATCAGATTCTGATGTATTTTCATTGACATGGGTGGGACAAAACAACACCCAGGGCACAGAACGATGATGCCCCAGGTTTTGGCTTGAGCAAATGGAAGTCCGGTCTTGTCAGTTTTTGATGTGGGAGAACATTCATTTTTTATACGCAGAGTGTAATCTTTGTACCAGTTGAAAAAGGAAACAAGTACCGTTTGGGACAGAGTGAGGCTGACTGACGGAGAACAGAAGAATTCAAGACATGGTGTAGGAGAGAGAAAGCATAAGAGAAAACAAATGTAAGAACGGATTCCAGCTCTTGGCAAATGTCCAGCTGTACGGCGGGCTGGATTCCCCTCGACCCAGAAGGACATACGCACGCAATCATTAAACGTAGTTATTATTGAATTAATTGTGTGTGCGTGTCTCCCCTTCATTCAGGCCACCGTGAGCGCTTTGACAGTTGCCCCCTCTCTAATTCTTTAGCTGACTGTAGTCATTCAGGTAACACTTCTGAACTGTCTGGTTGGGGCAGGCATGGTCACTGGCCCCTACCTGGCCTCTTTGGCTGACTTCCAGAACTGCTTGGAAGGGTGGGCCAAGCAAGGGAGAAAGTATTTTTCTCGTCTTTGCAGGTGGGACCTTCCAGTCTTCACGTTCGCCTTCATGTTTTTCGCCCTCAGAACAGCACGCCTGTCCTGTTCTCAACACTCAGAAGATGCTGCGTGGAATGCCACGATGTCCTTGTCACTGTCTTTGTCTGGTCTGGGTGTCTAAGAGAGAGAGAACAGTCCTGGCATAGTTGTCTTAGTGCACAGTTTGTCCTTGGCGTTAGCGGTGTTAAAGACGAGAAGCCGTAGGCTGAAAAGAAATGTGATCAGCCTTTTTGTTTTTTGTGTCTGTGTTTTTGTGAATGGTGGCTGATGGGATGGTTAGAAGTTCAATGTTACAGGTGACACTGGACTATTTTACAAACCAAAGGCAATCCACATCACTCCTCTGTTCTCTTTCATTGCAAAGGGGATGTGGCAGCCGAATAGATACTGTGATGAGAACTGGTGGTACCCCTTGATTCAAGTTTCCCTTTAGGTCATGATTTTATTGTTCAGTCATTCTTTTAAACCAACGTATTGGGGCGCCTGGGTGGCTCAGTTGGTTGAGCGTCTGACTCTTGATTCTGGCTCGGGTCATGATCCCGGGGTTGTGGGATCGAGCCTCGTGTTGGGCTTTGCACTCAGCATGGAGCCTGCTGGAGATTCTCTTTCTGCCTCTGCCCCTCTTGCAAGCATGCTTTCTCTCTGTCTTAAAATTAAAATTATGAGGAAAAGTCACCCTTTAAAACATAAAAACTAAAATAAAACAATGTATCACTGCCCCCTGGTATGTTTCTCTCATTTTAAGGGGTTTAGTGGAAACAGCAAAGACTCTTCCTGGGTTTCACTTCTTAGTCTGCCAGCGTTGTCCTCATCACTGACTTCCAGGGGGCCCTTTGCGCCCAACATCGGTGTTTTGTGCACGCGGGAAAGAGCATCCTATCCAGCTGCGTGAGACCAAGCATCATCAGGACCCTTGGTCGCTGAGAGGGTTGGGAGACCCAGAAGGCAGCTTTTCTGGCAAGATGGAGACTGTCTACTCCACGGAGTCTTTGCTATTTGAGCCTGTGACTGTTGGGTGTAAGAGGGCGATTTAGAAAGCTATTCCTTTGCCCCAGCAGAAGTCTGCCTCTGAAATTGTGATGCATGAACACCAAGTGCCCAGTTTTTTTCTGGAACGGAGATGAAGGATCAAACAGAAGAGACGGGCTGTTTCCTGTGGACCCTCAACCGCCACACCTTTGTGCCTAAAAGGTATTCGGCATACAAATGTCTTTATGGTTCCCTGGAGTTATTGTGACGAATCGAATCACGTGCCTCCAAAATGCTGTGTGGGGAGTCCCAGTACCTCAGAATGTCAGCTTTTCGGAGATGGGGGTCTTTATAAGACTAATCAAGTTAAGATGAGGACATTAGGCTAGGCCCTAATCCAATACGACTGGAATCCTTATAAAAAGAGGAAATTGGGACACAGATATGCACAGAAGGAAGACAATGAAAAGAGGCATAGGGAGATAATGACCATTTATAAGCCACTGGGAGAGGCCTAGAGCGTATCTTTCCCTTGCGGCCCCCAGAGGGAACCAAATCTGCTGACCCCTTGATGTCAGACTCCCAGCCTCCAGAACTATGACAGAATATGCATTTCTGTTGCGGAAGCTGCCCGTCTGCGGTCCTTTGTTATGGCAGCCCTAGACAATGAAGGTAGTTACCTATGACATTTACTACACTTTGAGTCATTCCATTGGCTCCTCCTAATATGTATCCACTGGTTGGCTGATGCGGTCTTTAGTTCTGTAGGCAGCAGAGTGTGTGATGCCAGGATTACTTCCAAAGACAAATGAAACAGACTACACAGAATGGTTTGCAATGATCATTTTGGGGATCAGCAATTTGGGCTGGGCTCAATTGAGTACTTTTCTGCTGGGCTTTTCTAGGGTCACTCAACTGATTTCAGTCACGGCGGCTCAAAGTTGGGTGGGAAGTCTAAGATGACTTAACTCATAAGACCAGTGTTTGGGGAGCGCCTGGGTGGCTCAGTCAGTTAAGTGTCCGTCTTCGTCTCAGGTCATGATCTCACCGTCTTGTGGGTTCGAGACCCAGGTTGGACTCTGTACGGACAGCTCAGAGCCTGGGACTGCTCTGGATCCCGTGTCTCCTCTCCTGTCCCTCCGCCACTCAGTCTCTGTCTCTTTCTCTCTCTCAAAAATAAATAAACATTAAACAAACGAAAAAAGACTGGTGGTTGGTATTGGCTAGGATAGCTGGGGTTGGCTGTGACAGCTGAATGACCATGTGACCTCTCATCTTCAAGGAGGCTAGCCTGGGCGTCTTTGCATGGCAGTTATAGGGTCCAAGATCTTTATATGCATTCTTAATGATTTCCTCAGGATGGTTTCCCAGAAATGAAATTACTAGGTCAAAGGGAATGCCTCGTTTTCAGGCTTTACCTGGGTCTTACCAAAAACGCATGTTCTTTTAACAGATCCTATGACCAGGTATTGTATCTGTAGTCATTTTCCATTTGTTGATGTTTTCTATAACTCACATTCATGTGTAGAGGGGAAAAAAAGCCACATTCTCTACCTGACTGCATTCAATCAATTCCTAAATTAAGTAGTGCGAGTGGAAATGTAATTCAGTACACACATCCCCAAGGAGCACGTGGACTACAGATTCGTTAAGTGGGCTTCATCCCCCATTATTAAACACATCCCAATTTTCCTAGCTGAAGAAGGGGACGGGACAAGCACTTTTACTCTAATTAAGTTATTGTAGCATTGAAACCAAACAACTGGTCTACAGTTGCCTTTGTTCAGGAAGACCATGAATTTCTATAGTTTCTACACATGTCCCAGACCTGGAGCTCTCATTCATTTAAAATCCAAGAAGACCTGCTGGTGTAAAAACCTGGCTGCCATTTTGTCTCAAGAGCTCGAACAGAACATCGTTCAACCTTATGTCCATCTAGGTTTTCCACTGGTGCACCAGATCGGGTCAAAGTCAGCATAGTGCCAGAGTAGCAAACTTCAGAGACAGTCCTTTCTTTCATCTAAGACCTGCGTAAATAATCATGCCTATCTGCTGGTAGCACAGACACTTAAAGGGGAGAGATAAATAGAAAGTCAATAGAAGAGTTTCTTGGCAACTCCTGGTATCTTCCCCAGGTAGTCAACTTCTCCCAAATTATCTTTGAAGAGGCACAGACAGACATAGGCCAAATATTAAGTGGCTGTGTTTCAATATCATTTATCAGTCAGTCAGAAGAGGAGTTTTAAAAAGTCAAACCTCTAAAATGGATTCTGAAATCCAAATCTTTTGATAAAAGTTCTGGAAAACAGTGCCTAGAAATCTTTTCACCCCATGGTAGGGATGGCGGTGACGTTAGGAAGGCAGGGAGGGCCTATATCCCAAGCTATGTTTTGAGATAAACTGACTTTCTTTATGCTTTTATTTATTTTATTATTTTTTTTCAACGTTTATTTATTTTTGGGACAGAGAGAGACAGAGCATGAACGGGGGAGGGGCAGAGAGAGAGGGAGACACAGAATCGGAAACAGGCTCCAGGCTCTGAGCCATCAGCCCAGAGCCTGACGCGGGGCTCGAACTCACGGACCACGAGATCGTGACCTGGCTGAAGTCGGACGCTTAACCGACTGCGCCACCCAGGCACCCCTCTTTATGCTTTTATAGAATTGAAAACATTCGTTTCCTCGCTGGTAGGCAAAGGTCAAGGCAAACAAAGAGGTAGAAAATACTGCACTTCACCCCAAACCCTTTATTAAGTTTACCTTTAAAATCGCACTGGTGTCTTTCGTCAGTATAAGGCTTTGAAATAGTCTAAGCATTGTGGCCACAGAGACTTAAGTCTCAGTAGAAGTTCAACTACATACCAGTGATGTGACAGGCTAATCACACTCTGTGTCTCAGAGGTACTCATCTTAGGAATGAGAAACTGATCTTCTATTCGAAACGGCTGTTATAGAGTGGATTAATTGCAATTGTATATAAAGCAGGTGATGCCAAGCTAGGCATATAGTACTATGAATTAATCATTATCCTTATTGGTACATTACTTCATTATACTATGTCCTGTATGTAACTAGGTCAGATGTTATTATTCTGGTTTTAGGGGGAATAATAACAGAGAATGGAAGAATTCTCCCAGGTTTGTGCTCCCAGTTCCAGAAAGCCAAAAAGACCTAGCCCCACACAACAGCACTAGCAATGACTTTCATATAGTTGATTGGGCTGATGAACATGACTCATCATGACCAAGACTTCTTTGGGCTGAAACACATATACATATACATATACATATACATACACATATACATATACACATACATATACATATACATATATGATTCATAGTGGAAATAAGCAAGACGCTGAGCATCTGAGTTTAATACAGTATCCCTTGTTTTCCATGACTATTGATATTGGGTATAAGATTCAAAATCAGTTTCAGGACATTGGCCTCCACCGTATCATAAGTGCACCACAGTCTACTTTGGTTCTTTTTATTTATTTTTCATTTTTTAAAAAATGTTTAAGTAATCTCTGCACCCAACGTGGGTCTTGAATTCACAACTCTGAGATCAAGAGTCACGTTCTCTCCTGACTGAGCCAGCCAGGTGTCCCTACTTTGGTTCTTTTTGAAGAATCATCCTAATGTGCAGCCCCCAACAGACCAAATGCAGAATCTGTCCCCATTCCATGTTGGTAGCCGGATGCAGGTTGTTTCTCTCAGCTAGGGCGGCCTATGTGGTAAATCTGATGAAAATGTTAGATCCTCAGTGGAAGCGATGGTATCGTGGGTTAGGCTGGTGACGATTCTTAGGAGTATCTGCTCCTCGTTCGAACATGGGTACTTTTCTTTTGCAAAATCAGAACAAACAACCCGTAAAACTAGATTCCTGGTGTCATTCCCAAATGCACCGTGCACCAAAAGGTTCAGTACTACATTTTGCCTCTTATTGCCATGTGGGTTTTCTTCAACATGGCCGTTTGTACCGGTTGACTCTCACGAGCAAGTCTACTTACTCCTCACAACCACTCTCTGTCCAAGAGATGTGAATGTGTCTTTTTGTTTACGGAGTAGCACAGTCAGGAGCAGAAGCTAGTGACAGAGAAGAAGCGGGGAGCTGTGTTGGTGGAAGGAAGGACAGAAGTTACCCTACTTGTAGGATAGGACAAGTGTGGCTTTGAAGGATGACTTGATCACCATAGACATGCTTTCTGACTCTAAGATGTGGCACATTTCATCAGAAGCTAAAGTAGCATCCTTATCTAGTTCACTTCAAGTTTGGAATGAAATCTTACAAAAAGTAGGTATGTGTTAGGGAGTCATCCATCCTGAAAGGGACATGGAGAAAAGTAGAGTTGTTGATGAAAATGTGTATGTTGGGGCAGAGGAAGTATGGGGGCTTTTTTGACAAGGTAATGGCTAGGCTGAGGGCTCTTTGTGATCCTTCTTTGCTAAACTCCTGGATATGAATCCTGTTTATTACTGAGACAGACAATGCTAGTTACCTAGCCCCCATCTTCCTTAAAAAAAAAAAAAGTGGCATTTTTCCAGCCCCTCCGTGTGCCCCATTATAATTCTTCACTATATCGGACCACTCGCCGTTTGAGGTGAGCGTGTGACTCCGTTGTGGCCAATGAAGCATAAACCAAGAAGTTCGTGGAAAGCTTGTTCTTTCTTGATGGCGATACCGTCCTTCTAATTCCTCTTTTCTTCTTCCTGCCTAGAATAGTGTTGAGGTCAAGCTGCAGGGATATAGCATCCATGAGGTGGTATGTGTATGGGCAAATGCGTTCTAAGAGAGGGCAGAGTAACTAACAGGAAAGATCCTGGGCCACCATCTTGAGCCACACGCTAGCTCTGAGGACCAGTGTTCTGTTATTTGAACTAAATACATTCTGGAGACCATTGATAACATCAGGCAAGACCTGAATTGGTTAGGGTTAAGTATAGCTGCTGTGCACAGCTGCCAAACATCAGTGCATTTTATGCAAAAATTTATTTCTCACTCACGTAACTTCCCAAACTGATATTCTTTTTTTTTTTAATGTTTATTTATTTACTTTGAGAGAAAGCGAGAGCCCACAAGCATGGGAGAGGCAGAGAGAGGGAGAGAGAGAGAGAGAGAGAGAATCCCAAGCAGGCTCAGCACAGAGCCCAATGCAGGGCTCGATCCCATGAACGTGAGATCGTGACCTGAGCCGAAATCAAGAGTAGGACGCTTAACTGATGGAGCCACCCAGATGCCCCCCCAAACCTATATTCTTGATCAACATGGAACTCTTCTCTAAAAACAGTGATTTGGAGGTACGGTCTCGTCCTGTCTGGTGGCTCTGCCGTCTTCAACACGTGGCTTTCAAAGTCACCCTGTTTGTGGGCTTCTGCTACCAGAGTAGGAGGCGAGAGAGTATTGAGGGGTGGGATGGGGGCACTGGGAGGATGTGCGCCAGTCCTCAATGTGGCGCTTGTCACCTCTCCCCTTTGCCCATCGACTGGACTCGGTCCTTTGTCATCAGTGACGACGTGCGAGGCTGGTAAGGCAGTCTATCTGAGGCAGTATGCCAAGGAGGGAGAGAAGATGGTTTTGCGACAAACCAGTTGGCATCTTCGGCGACTGTGAACACCATACATAGTCCATCATTGCTTCATCCTTGGGGTGTTGCCTTGGAGTTCGGAGGGACGGGCTGGCACCTCATTTTTCATATTGGTGATTTACAGTCCGGCTGGTCTTTCTTCGGTATTCAGATGATGGGATGTGAATATAGATAAGCAACAAGGCCTGTAGTTTTCTTCATCTGATAAGGAAGAAGCGAAGGCAGTGGAGGATGGTGGGATCTAGATGCAGGTATTAATTTCCCTGTTTGACTTCGGGGAGGCAGGATGTGGGGGAAGAGAGGAATAAAAATTATTGGAATTTCTTAACTTTCAAAACCACAAACTGTGTCTCACAAAATTGCAAATAGGACATAAACAACAACTATTTGTTTGGCCAGGGTTTTTCACTAACCTTGCTGGAAAGCGGGTGGGGGTATAGTGGTTAGAAAGTCAGCCCGGGGCTCCGAATCCTGGCTCCCCCACTCAGTGGTTCTGTGACTCTGGGCAAATTTCTTAGTCCCCCTGAGCCTCAGTGTCTTTACCTGTGCAAAGGAGTTAGTGAAGCAGTTGCCTTCTAGGGGTGTCGAGAACACTGGATGAGATGAAAGCTATAAAGCTCTCAGGATAGGGTCTGACTTACAGTGAGCATTCAGTAGACATTAGCTGATGGTGATTTGGAATGAATGAAACACTTGATTTAGTTCAGGAAGCACTTAAATGTCAGAAGTCAGCTTAACACTTGTTTGTTTTAAATTTTCTTTCATTGTGGTAAGAACACTTAGCATGAGACCTCCCCTCTTAACTAATTTCTAAGTGCATGATATTGTTGATTAGTATCATTATTCACCCTGGGTGACTGAAACTTCTTGCCCATTGATTAGTACCTCTCCATTTTTCCCTCTCCTCAGCCCCTGGCAACCTTCATTCCATTCTTGGATTCTATGAATTTGACTGTTTCTGATACCTTGCATAGAACCATGCAGTGTTTGTCCTTCTGTGACTGGCTTCTTTCACTAGCATAATATCCTCAATGCCTATCCATGCTGCTGCATACACAGATTTTCGTTCTTTTTAAAGCTCATTGTACTCCATTGTATGTATACAACACATCTCCTTTATGCAGTCATCTGTCCATGGACATTTGGATCATGTCCATACATTGGCTAACGTGAAGAAGGCGGCAATGAACATGGCCACACCAACATCCCTTGTAGATCCCGATTTCAATTTCTTTGGGTAAATGCTCAGAAGTGGGTTGCAATTGAAAGACTTTTGCACAGCAAAGGAAACTGGGAATGGAATGAAAAGGGAGAAAATATCTACAAACCATATGTCTGACAGAGGGTAGATTTCCCAAAAAATAAGGAACTCCTACTACTTGGAAGTAAAAAACAAAACAAACATAACAAAAGAAACTACTGACTAGATTAAACAATGGACTAAGGACTTGAATGGACATTTCTTCAAAAAAGACATGTGAATGGTCAGCAAGCATATAAAAAAAAAAATTGTCAATGGCACTGGTCATTAAGGGAATGCAAGTCAAGACTACAGCGAAATATCACCTTATGCTGGTCAGAATGGCTATCACCGAAAACAAAAACAGAAGCAAAGCAAACAAAAGGCAAGTGTTGACGGATGTGGAGAAATTGGAAACCTTGCACACTGTTGAAGGGAAAGCAAAATGGTGTAGTCACCGTGGATAACAGTATGGAGGTTTCTCAAAAAATTAAAAATAGCGCTACTGTTTGATCCAAAAATCCCACTTCTGAGTATTTGACCAAAACTAGTATTATTATTGAAGAATTACGATTCATCGGCTTGGAGTGTCCAGAGAAAGCCTCTAGATGGTGCTGAAGCAGAGAATCAGCTTGGTACCCAATCTGAGAAGTTCAAACATAGTTGCTTATCATTTCTCCCAAGCCAGGAACCTCCCAAGTCAAAACCGTAGCTGTGTTGGATGAAGTAATCTGGAAAACCCTCTCTACCTCTGTGAGCCCATGAGTCTTTGGAATGGGAATTGTTGGCCATTCTTTGGTTGCTCCCTAAAATAATGTCAACCTCCAACCTAATTTAAATCAAATGAAACAGCATATGTTAAGGACACACAATAATACACACTAAATGCTCAGTAAGTGCAAATTTCCCCTTATTTTCTCTAGCAGGCAAAGAGTATTTCCCTCTATTTCTTTCCTCATCAGCATGGTCGGTGGGCAGCAAAGTTTGAAAATCTATGTATTTGCTTAGTAAAAGTTTGAGGTAAGCAAGGTTTCCCTGATCTATTGATCCGAAAGGCTGTTGGGTGTAGAGATTTCAAGTCTGAGCTCTGGACTCAGACAAGCTTCGAGTTAAAACCCAGCTCATCCAGGAGCTGTGTGAGTCCTCTCTGACCAGCTGAGTTACCTGAGACAAGCCTCGTCCTGTCTCTCAGAGCCAGCTCTTTGTCTGTCGTATGAAGAGGTGGACTGAGTCATCTCCACGGGGCCTTTTGGCCTTAGGCTGTCTTCTTTATGAGTGCAAAGGTGGCTACTGTGGGCAGTAAAAGAGACCATGAGACCACGCGTCCTTCCTAGGGGTGGGAGTGAGTTTTGGTTACTCTCCTACTTATGTATTTGACTATTTTTTCAACCTTCATGGGGCAGCTGGCCCGGTTTGATAGATGAAGACAGAAATCGTCTGAATTGCAAAGTCAGTCCCGAAGGGCAGCGTGGGACTAAGAAACATGAATGTCCCGGGAAAGCTGCTAATTTGGTGCCTCTTTAGACATACTTGTGTGTGTGCATGTGTGAGAACTTGATTTATTACAAAACTTAAAAAATTTCATTACAAATATAATATTCATACACCTCTGCCTTCATGTTCAGATGAGGGTCTTATTAAGGTCCTAAAAATGATGTTTCTTTGAAATATTTGTTCATTAAAAATACAGATAAGTGTGAAGACAAAAACCCCAAAATAATTCACAATTTCCACATAAATCCTGATAATCCAAAAAATAGAAGGATGTGTATACAGTTAGCAAGTGTAAACAGGTCAGAAAGGAACACGATGGAAAGGGAAGTCCCTTCCCCAGTCCTTTTTCACTACCACTAGAAGTTTGCTATGATTCTTCCAGAAACATTTTATGTATTTGCCAGTATACATGTATACATGCACACACACACACACACACACATTAATTGCAGGAAAGGAATTTAGCAAATTTTTTACTTCCACTGAATGTAATCTTATATTTCAACTTATCGTTTTGCTTTTTTTTTTTTGTTTACTCAAAACAGTGTAATGTTGGTTGCTTATAGCCACCAACATAATTTATGCGGGTATACTTAGTAAGTGTTGTTCAAGCTGCCTGTAAAGTTTCTTTATCTAGCCTTTATGATGGTGCAATATTTTAGTATCCCTTGTCCTCTCTTAAGTTCTCTTCTGTAATTTTCTAAATCAGACGTCTTCTTGGGAGGCATATTAAAAGGGTTTAAAATTTGGATAATAAAATAAATTGCTCATTTCCTGTAAACAGCATTCCGGCATGCATTATTCAGTTTCAGAATTATCCTGATTACAACTGCTGACTTCAGGCGCTATGGGTTCTTGTTCTTGGACTTGGTGACATAGATGTATTTCAGAAAAAAAAATCAGTGGGATTTTCAGAGAGGATTTTTGTGTGTTTGTTTTATTTTGTTTTAATCTCCAATTATGGGAACTGTCTACTTTTGTGAGACCAATATCTGTTTTGTCAATTCTGTAAAGAGTCGCATGTGGAACCTTGAATTAACTGGAAGCCACGTTGGCAATCAGGATACGTGGTGTTTTCCGGCCCCTTGCAGAAAGCCAGCCATGGTGACGGCATTGTTGACCTGACCTTAATTAGACTCTTCTTTTTTTTTTAATGGATTTTTTTTAGTGTTTATTTATTTTTGAGAGAGAGAGAGAGTATGCAAGCTTTAGAGGGACAGAGAGACGGAAACAGAGGATCCGAAGCAGGCTCTATGCTGTGAGTGCAGAATCTGACACGGGGCTCAAACTCACCAACCTCGAGATCATGACCTGAGCCAGAGTCAGATGCTTAACCCACTGAGCCACCCAGGTACCGCCTTAATAAGAGTCTTCTTAAGAGCAGGGGCAACCTCTGCATTTTTCTCTGAGTCTGTAGGGAAGGGGTGAGTAGGATTTAGAAGTTCTTGGAAGTATCCAGATTGCTCTGGGGAGTGAGCACAGAACAGAAGGGAAGAAGAAGACATACACGTTCTCCACGTGGGAAGTGCTGTGAGCATGGCACATGGGTCGTCTCCAGTAACAGCCCAGTTGATGCGAAGATTCTGCTCTCAGAATTAGGACTGCGATGCCATGCGGTTCTCACACACCCATCACCTGTGCACCACTTCTGGGATAACCCTGAGACGTGTCCACTCAAGACCCGGACGGGAGAAGACAGCTGTCACTGTAACTCTGAGGAATGCTACAGACACAAACTGTGTTACGTAAAATTACGCATCCGTTCGTAAAATTGTCATAACTGACGGGCGCAATGTGACTTTTCTGAAGCGGGCACTCAGATTGGGCGCAAGGAGCAAGTAATGAAGGGACTTTACAGAGATGATTAACAAGGGCCTCCACTTTTTATTAGACTCATTTTGCTAATCCCTAGAATTAAAGAATTCCAGGTGTATGGAGCCAAGTATGCAAATGATTTCCTTCCGCCTAGCTGCTGATTTCATAAAAGGTTCTCAAACAGAGAAATAAAACACACAGAATGGGAAAGCTTTATGGCACAGTCGAGAATATTGTGCCTTTAAATAGTTCAGACAAGCAGTGTGTGCTGTAAATTTGCCACAGAGACAAATTTGTGCAAAGCTATAAAAAGAGCAGAAGTGAAGCTGTAAGAAGGCGGGGGTGGGGGGGGTGGGGTGCGGAAGGGACTGGAGAACTCTCGAGGCCTCATGGTGGCCAAGGCAGTGTGGATTCAGCTGGGGTGGCCTCCGGGGCAGTGCCAGTGGGGAGCACGTTGGACAGAGTGGGCTTGTCCAACACAGAAACAGATGGAGGAAGAAAAATGGAGACATTTTTATTCAATGTGCTGAAAGCATTGCATTTGCCTGGTGTTTCCAGTTGTAGGGCTTGGCAAACTATAGCCTGAGGGGCCAAATCTAACCACTTACCTGTTTTCCTCTGGCCCAAGACCCTAAGAATGGTTTATGCATTTTCCATCTGTTCAAAAACAAAAACAAAAACAAAAACAAACACCCAAAGCATGGTATCTCATGACATGTAAAATTATATGAGATTCAAACTTCCGGGTCCATAAATAAAGTTTTATTGGAAGGTAGTATGGGTGATCTATGGTAGCTTTATGCGACAATGAGAAAGTTGCATAGTTGCAACAGAAACCGTATGGCCTGCAAAGACCATATTTGCTGTCCAGCCTTTTATAGGAAAAGTTGAAAGACCCCGTTCTAGATCAGTGGTTCTCCAAGCACGGTCTCCAGACAGGCAGCATTAACATCACCTGGGAACATGTTAGAAATGCAGCATCTCAGATCTCCTGAATCAGCCACTCTAGGGGTGGGGCCCAGAAATCTGTGTTTTAATAAGCTCTCCATCCACCACCCCCCCCCCCCAATAATTCTGCTATCCGCTCAAGTTTGAGAACGACTTCTGTAGAGTAGCTTGGCAACTAGAGCCTAATGGGACATGGAAAGTGAAATCCCCATAAGAGTGGGCACAGGTCTTTAGGAATGTGAGAAGTCTTCTGGAGGGATAGTTCACACCGCAGTGGGTGCCCTGGGCTTGCTCCTTAAGGAGCTCTGCTGAAGGAAAGAAGAGGGACCAGATAGATGCTGTTGGAGGGCTAGACTCTCCGCACACATAGGCTTCAGGCGCTATTGTTGTTTCCCATTTTACAGATGGGGCAATAAATAACATGGGCAGAGTCACACGAGTGAAAGGAACAGCTTTCAAGTATGGGTTCTGTGTGGCCTCAGTGTTTGAGTTCCTTCCCCCTTCCCATGGAAACCTTGAATGAGGCATACAAATGCTGCAGGGACTCACCTCGTATCAGGCTCCAAAGAATTACTGGGAGCCGGTGCCTTGGATTTTGGAGTTCACACCCTGCTAAGCACGGCCTCTGCTCTCAGAGCTGGCGTTATGGAGAGAATCATTTTGCCCAGTGCAGGGAGATCCGCGGTCTCTTCGGGAAAATGTCTGGTTATTCACAGTATTTATATGTGTAGAGCACAGAATATTCTATTGTGAAAATATCGAGATAACAACTACTTAGGGAGCATTTTCAGTGAAATATTTACTTGGGAGAACAGGAAACATGTCTAACGATAAAAAAAATGTAGGCACATCTGGGTGAACATTATTTAGCTGCAAGTGTTTGCTTAGATATTTTTAATATACATTTATGCACTTTAAATTTATTTTATTGGGTGAAATAAGGACTTTGGGGAGAAGAGCTAGGGCATAGATTTTTAAATGTTCTGGGCAAATGAATACAGCCTCTGGTACACGATGATGCTCCCAGCTGCTTTTGTTTGACGGATTATCCTGATGCCCTTTGTTTTATTGTAGTGCTAAAGTAATGGGTCTGCCTGGAACAGTTTGCTGACAGATGAGGGCCTTGGTCTGTCACTGAAATCCCAAGAATTTAAAGGGAAATACATAGCAATTCACCCGGGCTCCTACTTATTACCTGCAGTAAAGGGGGCACACATGGGAATTGACTGGCTTTTATTTTAACTTTCAAAGGAGAGATTTCATCTATATTTCTGCAGAGACTGAAGGTGCAGATAGGCAGGTGAATGTCCGCAGACGTGTCACTGGCACATTAATCAGATTTCCTGCTTTTCTAGCAAAGCATCACTTTCCTGAGACAAGTTCTCTCGCAGCTCACATGTGGGATATTTGTAGAGAAGACGTGAGGCAGGGGACCTGGATGGAGAATCTTCCCCTGAGATTTTTTTTTTTAACTTTGCCTTCTGAAAGATTATAGACCAACAGGGAGTTAAGAATACAGAATATTCCCATGTACTGTTCACCTAGCTTCTCCCAGTGTTAACATCTTATGTAACTATAATACATTATCACAACCTGAAACTGATACTGGGACGATACTAGTAACTAGAGTACTGGCTTTAGTGACTATCACCAGCTTCTACGTGCATTTGTGTGCGTGTGTGTGTGCGTGTGTGTGTGTGTGTGTGAGAGAGAGAGAGGATTAACCAGTGAATCTCTTCTGTGGAAGCTTACACTCCTCCTCTCTCCCTCGTGAAGTTAGGCATGGCCATATGACTTGCTTTGGCCAGTGACACGAGAGCAGAAGCCTTCACCAGTTTCCCGTGGCCCTGCCACAGCTACCACAGAAGAAAAGATGCACATGGAGGGGTCATGAGACCAAAGCCACCTTGCGTGGAGATAACCCAACCCGGGAACCTAACTCAACCAGCAACAAAGTTGTCTGGAGTGAAAAATAAACTTTGTTGTGTCAAGCCGCAGAGATTTTGGTGCCATGGTTACCTAAACTAGCCTTTCCTGATTGGTGCAATGCTACAGCCTGGGGCCATTTTGAGAGACGAAGAGAAGTCGCTGGCTACTCTTCTCCCGTGGTGTGTGTGGTCCTTCTAGGATTGTTTGTTCTGTTCTGGTAGAGACTGACCTTCCACCACCGACGGGGTAAAATTGGTCTGGTGTTCCTTCCTGCTTGAGAAATGTCTTCTTCCATTTCCCCTTGCCCCACCTTAGAAAGCCAAGCAGAGCCGAGATGAGGCCCCACCACCTCCTCTGAACCAGAGGCTCTGGAGTATGATCCAAGTTATTGTGATGCATACCTAAGTTTGAGATCCGCAGGCCTCAATGTTCCTTCACTTCACTCTCCATGGCTTATTTGCTGTTTTCTGAATCCTTGAAAGCCTATAACTATTGGAGCTCTGGCTTTTCACCAATATGCGTGGAATCTAGGAATGCCTTTTTTTTTTATTCTCAAGTTAGTTAACATACAGTGTAGTCTTGGCTTCAGGAGTAGAATCCAGTGATTCATCACGTACATGTAACACCCTGTGCCCATCCCAACAAGTGCCCTCCTTAATGCCCATCACCCATTTTCCCCACCCCCACCAACCCTCAGTTTGTTCTTTGTATTTAAGAGTCTCTTATGGTTTGCCTCCCTCTCTGTTTTTATCTTCTTTTTCCTACCCCTTCCCCTATGATCATCTGTTAAGTTTCTCACAGTCCGCATATGAGTGAAATCATGTGATATCTGTCTTTTTCTTCTGGCTGACTTATTTCACTTAGCATAATACTCTCCCGTTCCATCCACATTGTTGCAAATAGCAAGATTTCATTCTCTATCATAGCCGAGTACTAGTCCATTGTGTGTGTGTGTGTGTGTGCGTGTGTGTGTGTGCCACATGCATATATATATGTTCTGGGAGAACATACACCACATCTCTTAATCTATTCATCAGTTGATGGACATTTGGGCTCTTTCCATAATTTGCCTATTGTTGGTAGCGCTGCTATAAACATTGGGGTGCATGTGCCCCTTCGAATCAGCACTCCTGTATCCTTTGGATAAATTCCTAAGAGTGCAATTGCTGGGCCATAGGGTAATTCTATTTTCAGTTTTGTGAGGAACTTCCACACTGTTTTCCAGAGTGTCTGCACCGGTTCCCTTTCCCACCGACAGTGCAAGAGGGTTCCCCTTTCTGCACATCTTCACCAACATCTGTTGTTTCCTGAGTTGTTAATTTTAGCCAATCTGGCCAGTGTGAGGTGGTGTCTCACCGTGGTTTTTATTTATTTTGAGAGGGAGGGAGGGGGGAAGGGCAGAGAGAGAGGGAGAGAAAGAATCCCAAGCAGGCCCCACATGCTGTCAGCACAGAGCCCAATATGGAGCTTGATCCCACGAACTGTGAGATCACGACCTGAGCAGAAATCAAAAGTTGGCACTTAGCTGACTGAGCCAACCAGGTGCTCCTTGAGCAATGCCTTTTAAAGAAAACACAAAACATGTTCTGTTCTGCACTGGTATAAGGGCAAGGATTTATTGAACCTTCATTGATTTTAGCTGAAAGATTCAGGCTGAATGGGACCTGAAGGCCTCTGTCTCATTACTGGGAAGTTCTTCTCCTATGGCCATTTTCTCTCTTTTGCTCTCACATGCTCCAACTCAGATGCAACGTTTAGGATTCATGGTTGGCTGCCTTGCTGAGATTTTCCACCTTAATTCTAGCATAGTCTCAGCATGTAATTATATTTCTGTTTTCAAAGGGGAAGAAATTCTAGGGGCGCCTGGATGGCTCAGTCGGTTAAGCGTCCAACTTCGGCTCAGGTCATGATCTCCTGGCTCGTGAGTTTGGGCCCCACCTCAGGCTCTGTGCTGATAGCTCAGAGCCTGGAGCCTGCTTTGGATTGTGTGTTTCCCTCTCTCTCTGCCCCTTCCCCCCTGACATTCTGTTTCTCTCTCCTTCAAAAATAAATAAACGTTAAAAAGAAATTTAAATGAAAGGAGAAGAAATTCTAATGGTGCAGGCACCAGGGAAAGATTATTATTTTCTACATGAGGATTTCACATCTCCTGGGTGAAGATCCACCAAAGCCACCGTAGCTTTGGCCGTGGTGCTAAACTTCATTCATGATACTGCAGTCCTGCACTTGGATACCTAAACTGCACATTAAGTCTACCCTAGGTACAAAAGGGGGCTGTTCCACAATGCTGTCATATTTATCCACAGGCAGCAAAGTTCTGAGCTGAACTGGTCCCACCAAGCGTCACCCCATCCAAAGCAAAAGTCAATACTTGCAGCTTGGAATCTTCTTAGCCGGCCCAGTGTATAGACCAAGCAGGACCTACAACAACTGAGACTTCCACCCTACTGTGGGCAGCGGGAAGACAAAATGCCATGAGCTAAACTGTAGACACTAGAGTATCATGTTTTGCTTCTATTAGAAAGGAAGAGTTCCAGATGAGGAGCGGTGACATTGTGCCGACATTTGGGTACTGGCTTCTCCTCCAAAGTGATCCTCACACATGGGAATGTTGCAGGTCAGGGCATTATATTGACAGATCCTGGGGACTCTTTACGATATGGCAACCATGCACCGTGGAGGCCCAGTAGAAGAAAGGGCTATGTCTCATTTTTAGTTTTTATCTTTTTACCTGTTATGACAAATGATGACTGTATAACCCAGAAAACTTAAAAGATAAAAAGACATAAAAATAAAGTATAAATTGCCCATAATGGCAAAAATAGAAATAACTCTTATTAAGATGTTGGCACAGGTACTCTCAGTTATATATAAGTATAAGCAAATCAGGATTATACAGAATATACATTATTATGTTAAATCTTTTTCACTAAACAATGCAGAGTGAGCTATTTGCCCATATTATTACAGAATCTCTAAAATTACTTAAATCCCTACGTGATATTTCAGTTGTTTGCTTTTTAAAAAAAATACGTATTTATTCTTTGTTGGACAGGCATTTCCTGGGGCCTGGCTGGGCCCTGGGAATACAGTGGTGAGGAGAGATGCCCTTCAACGTACCGATCTCTCTCTTGTTGGATGTCGGGGTCAGGAATCACACAGACACTCAGGAGCCCCCCACGTCCCACCCACAGGGGCCGTGGCAAACAGTGGCTCATGATTCTTGTACTTTGAGCGAACCTGCTTATACTTTGGAGTTTCCAGGATTCAACTTGCTGCACACAAATTGGAAACTGCGGCTCTGGCTGCCTGCGGGGCGAGGCCTGATGTCTGTATGGTTCCGATCGATGACGAGGTGAGTGTAATAAGCAGACCGCCTCTCCTCCTGGGGGAGCTCACTGATTCATGGCGCCACATCCTGGGTTTCCTTCCAGCTCAGTGCCACTTGCTGGGCCTGGCCATTTATCTTTGACAAAATTTCCACCTGAAGCTTTCCCCAAACTCCACTGTGGCCCACGAGACCCAGACATGTGACGGGGGGAGGCTCACAGGGGTAAATGAAAGGGTCCACGTTTAGAAACTCCCAGCCTCTGCAGCGTGAAAACAGGACACATCACGGGGTGTATTTGGTACCACACCGGATCTTTCGAGGCCCGTATCCTTTTTTTTTTTTTTTTTCAGTAAATTTCACCATTAGTGCTCAATATTCTTTGGGGGCTTGGGCTCATTCTCTGCTGTTTGTTTGGCACAATGGCTGAGGAGTCTGCACTTTCAAGTAAGTTATTCCAAAAGCTAGTATCTTGTTTGATTCCTGGGGATTCAGAATGCATTTCTTTTGGCCCATAAGTATCACGTGAAAAGTAGTGGGTAAGGTTTTGTAGAGGCCCCTCAAATCCACTTGAATGTAGGATGTAGCCAAAGGTAGCATCAGGCGTACAAGAACGAGGTTTCCATCTGGGAGCAGGGAACGGGCAAGAGGGCGTCTTTGCTCTCTGTTCCAGTAGAAGACTAACCCTAATGGAACGTTTAAATAACTTAGACTTGCTTTTGGCTTTTTTCTCCCTTCCTTACCGGGCCCTCCTCCCACCTTCGAGGACTCGCTGACTGTCAGAAACTCTCACTAGAGGACCTCGGCCCCACCTGCCTGCCCCACAACAAAGCCTGCATTTCTTCACCTTATCTGCCTCCTGTGGGCCTTACAAGTACTAAGCTTAAGGGGCTGATGTCTGTTGGCCCTGCCACGGATACAGGATTGTCTCTGGAGGCTTCTGTTTGGTGGATTTCTGGGCGGACCAGCATACCAAGGCAGCACAGTTTAGGTGGAACTTGTGGAAGAGAGTTTTGGCTCTCTTCCTGTGTTGTCTGCCATCTAGGAGAGTTTGCCCTCACTCCTACCTCTTTGTGTCTCCTTCCCTTTCTGCATTCTCCACCAACAGCCTCCCTGAACTGGAGTTAGAACTGGAGTCTGAAGGCTGAGGGGGTTGGGGTCGAGCCAAGTTCTTATAGCTTGTTAGTCACACGGTCATATCCACCGGCGGGGGAGGCCGGGCGACGCAGTCCTTAGCTAAGGGGCCAGGTCCTTAGCATCCTCCTTTACTTATGCAAGTAAGGGAAAATGAATTCTGGAGAGTGTATTAACTTGCTCAGGCTGCCATAACAAAATACCACAGACTGGACAGCTTAAAACAACAGAAGTGTCTTTCCTCGCAGTTCTAGGGGCTCGAAGTCCGAGGTCAAGTTGTTAGCAGAGTTGATATTTTTCTGGGACGTCTCTTCTTGGCTTGTAGACGTTCATGTTCTCCCCGCGCCTTCATGTGGTGTTTCCTCTGTGTCCTGATCTCGTCTTCTGAGGACACCAGTCACACTGAACTAGGGCTCACCTGTATGATCTTAATTGTCACTGTAGAGACCCTATTTCCAAATAGTCACATTCTGAGGTACTGGACATTAAGACTCCAACTCATGAATTTTTGGAGGCACACAATTCAGACCACAGCAGGGGGGTCTGCTATATCCCTTCCCTGCCCTCATGTTGTCCAAATTTGCTTGTTCTCATTGCCAATTAGACTGAAGGCTTTCTGACGGAAGTGGTGATGGCCTTTGGTCTTCATTTCCCTCCACAGCATTTGGCACAGTGCTCTACACCGTGCATGTTCAATAAATGCAGTTGGCTGAGTACCAGTGGTACTGATAATAATAAACGTGGTGATGCGAAATAAGGCAGTAATCGATAAATATATTTACGGATCCTGGGGAAAGCAAAAGCCGATTGGAAAAGGTTGAAATAAAGGAGCAGAAGCCTGAATATTAACTTACTCGTTCGTGTTCTTTGTTAAACAACTGTTGATTTGGTATACATTGCGGAGCATCTTTGTTACAGGTGTTGGGGATACCATGGCGAACAAGGCTTTGTCCTCACAGAAGTTACATTCTGGAGGGACAAACAGTGACAAGTGAATTAATTAAGAAGATAATACCCGCTTGCGATAATGGCTATTCAAGATAGAAGAGAAATAATATGAAATTTAGTTTGAGAACGGCATTTAGGTGTTTCAGAAGGGTTCGCTTGTGGGGAAAGCACTGGAGGCGAGACGTACGGTTGAGAAGGGAGCAGACCCTGGAAGGGTTGAAGGGAAAGCAGCAGGCAGAGACAACAGCGAGGGCCAGGGCCCTGAGCTGGGGACCCACCTGTCTGTTTGAGGAGTAGAAAGAAGGCCGGTGGGGCTGGAGCAGAGTTAGGGAGTGGGGTGAGGTGGGAGGTGCTTAAGCTGGAGGTCAGGAGGACCAGAATGTGCAGGGCCTTGGAGGCCAAAGTGAAGGCATGAATTTTACTCTAAGGAAAATGAAAGCAAAGAACCAATGATGCCCGATTAAACTCGTGGATATACTACTGATAACAACTTCCCTTTCTAAGCCACGGTACACAGAGTACTTCCAAGGCCGCCATTATGGTCATGCTTTTAGTGGATTGAATTTTTTTTTTAATTTTTTTAAATGTTTATTTATTTTTGAAAGAGAGAGAGAGATGGAGTGTGAACAGAGGAGGGGGAGAAAGGGAGGGGGAGACAGAATCCTAAGCAGGCTCCAGGCTCTGAGCTGTCAGCACAGAGCCCAACATGGGGCTTGAACTCATGAACCATGAGATCATGACCTGAGCTGAAGTCGGGCACTTAATTGACTGAGCCACCCAGGCATCCCTGGATTGAATATTTGGATCCCTTGACTTGTGGAGAGGACATAGGTGGGTTATGAGTTCCAGAAAACATCTGAAAATAATAAAACGCCTGCAGTGCTAGTGTAGAACTAGACTGAGTATAGCTAGTATCTGATGTGTGCAAAGGCCCATTGAGATCTGTCTGGGTCTTGGAATTATGATCATTATAAACACCAGCTCTTGTTGTCTAATTAGAGATCAAGTTGAATGTGCAAAGATCTTGAGACAGACCTTAGAAACTGCTTTCAAGAAATATATATGCCGCTGTAATTATAAAATGCTTATTATTTTATAGGTGCATGTATACTTACAAAATTACTTTCAAAAATTATTTTCTGGCGTGACTTCCTTGCCTTTTGTCAGTTAAGCCCTTTCTTGTAAAAGTGCTGGAAAGAGTTCTTGTAAACTGAACCCTTTAAGCATTTGGATGCTGGTGCCTGAGAATTCACTGTGTTGTAATTAGAGTTGGCCACCTTGATTGGCTGCAGAGAATTATAGGAACACCAAGTAACGATGCAACAATTATGCCCCAGCAATTAGCAACCAATAAAGCAGCAGACCTCATTGATATAGCTGTCCTACTTAGTAAAAATATTGGAAAACAAATACCGTGCAAAATAAATAACATGCAGCTAGCTCTGGAAGAGGAGCAAAGTGAACTTGTCTATGGAAGGGGATCTAAGAGCAACGGGGCCTGGGCTGAGGGGGAGCGATTCCTGAGCATGGGGTGGCCGGTCTGACAACCTGGATAACTAATCCATAACCCCTACACCACCACCCCCCCACCCCGTTTGAGTGCTTAGGGTGTATGGAGGGCCATTCTAAGCGTTGGACAGGCTTGGCCGTATTTCATTTTCACCACAATGCACGGAGACAGCTGCACGGTCAGCAACATTTTACAGATGAGGAAACTGAGGCCCAGAGAGATTACACGGTCATAAGGGGCAGAGCCCTGATTTAAACCAGAATTTAAATTAAACCCAGAGTCTGCGTGTTCCCAGCTAGGTCATCCAGCATTTCTAACTGAGCCCGTCTTTGTTGGAGCCCCAGCAATGCTCCCTAAGGATGTCTCCCTCCACTCTCAAAATTTATTGCTACTCAGACTGTGGATAATAGAGCCTTGTTGTAAAAGTAAGTCCTTTTTGACAGACACAAACCATTTAAAGCATGTTTGAAGATGTGTACTCACCACTTGTGTTTTGCCATTTAATTTTCAGCAAACTACACTGGTGATACAGCTGGACATACAGTGGGATCATTGGACTTAGCCACCATTTCTTTTTTTTTTTTTTTAAATTTTTTTTTTAACGTTTATTTATTTTTGAGAGACAGAGACAGAGAGTGAGTAGGGGAGGAGCAGAGAGGGAGGCACAGAATCCGAAGCAGGCTCCAGGCTCTGAGCTGTCAGCACAGAGCCCTCCGTGGGGCTCGAACTCACGGACATGAGCCTGGAGATCATGACATGAGCTGAAGTCGGATGCTTAACCTACTGAGCCGCCCGGACTTGGCCAAGATTTCTATGAATTGAGAACATCCCATTCTGCCCTGGACACTTTACATTGACTCGCTGCCCACTCATCACTGTTCCCCTACTCCTGGACCCATCCAGACCCCTCCCTCTTCACCTCCATTTACCATACTTATTCTCCTTTGTGCCTGGCCCCTCAATACCGTGGCGTCACCCCAGTTTGGTTGTGTCCTTCCCCTAATGTGCTCCAGCTTAGAGGACCTGCTTTATCCTCCTCATTCTAGCCAGCCCTCATAATTCCCTTGCAGGCATACCCCAGATCCACGTAGGAAGAAGAGCCACGTGGTGCTTGAAAGCTTGGGTTTGTTTCTACCCATGTGACCACGGGTGAAATGGTGAATTTCTCTGAGCCTCTGATTCTCCACCTGCAAGATGTAAATATCAATAGCATTTTCTGCTCCGGGTTGGCACAGAGCCACTGATGACATCACGTTCAGTACACGTTCAGGACTGTGCCCTGTATGGTTGTGATATGATTGAACATTGGGTGTGTTCAGTAAATGATAGGTACTAATTAAGAGAAATCTCCGTCCACCCTGTCCTGGCCAGCAGTGCAAGGCTACTCTCCAGCTAAGGACTGAATGGGAAGAGAGTCAGTTGTGTGCGAACAAACATTAAGCCTGTGTTCTTTCTTTTGTCGTCCCCACATCTAGCATAGCTCTCGGAAAACTACAATAATAGCTAGAAGAAAAATCCATGCACATTTATTGAGCACATACTAATTTCTAGGTACTATGGTAAACACTTCATCTGTGATATTTAATCCTCACAAGGATTCTCTGGGGGTAAGTCCTTTAATGTTCCCTGCTTTATGAGAATGAGAAAGCCAAACTTCGAAGAAGTGAAAGGATTTGCACACACAGTGGCAGCCAAGCTGGAATTCAAAGTGAGGATGGTCTGTCTGTAAACCCTGGCTTTGACCATAGAATAAGATGCTTCAGTAAACAGTGTGAAGGAAGGAGGGAGAGAGGGTGATAGGAAGGAAAGAAGAAGGAAGGAAGGGAGGGGGAAAGGAGAAAAGAAAGGACGCCCTCTGCAGTCCCAGGTCTTCTTACACTTGACTGCGCACTGGAAATCCTTTGGCCAACTTAAAAAAAAAAAGTCCTGATACCTGGCTCCTACCCCCCAGAGACTGTAGTTTAATTGGTCTGGTCTGCAGCCTGGTCATCAGGATTGTGAAAGCTCCCAGGGGATTCTCGGGTGCAGTCAAGGTTGAGCCCCGCTGCCTTAGCTGGAGCACATTGCCCCTGTCCTCCAAGGTGGCCGGAGAGCACTTTTCATTAGCACACGTGAGCAGCACCTGAGGCCTCCGATGGCGGCTGCAGGTGCACTGGGCCCCGACAGGGCAGGGGTACATGCAGGGACGGACGGTGTGGTTGATGTAGAACCCGGAGGGGCACAGAGTTCAGGAAGTGGGGTTTATTACAGTCCAAATGACAAAACCTTCTGTGCCGAGCTGCATGCCGACAGTGCTCAGACTGCAGGAGGGGATTGACGCAGTCCCTTCTGGTGAGTGTCCCCCTCACTGTGGTGACAGGGCGCCTTGTGTCTGGAATTTCCTGGAAGATGACTTTTTCAGATTGCCCCAGGCTGGTTGCCCCGATCCACCTCCCGGTCTGGCTCGCTGGGGCCGAGCAGCTGGGCCTGGGGACTCCCGAGCCGGGCTGGGCAAACCCTGGGACTTGGCACCGGGAGGGGAGGAAAGACAACAGCCTGTTGTAGGGGGCGGTGTCTGAATCACTGTGGGAGTCGCTGAAGTTATTCGGACTGCACTGCCAAGGGATATAGCATTTCCTTTGATTCAGGAAGGAAACAGAGCTTTTTTTTTTTTTTTTTTTTTTTTAAATACGAGTTGGTGAGTATTCCTCAGATTCACTGCCAAGCCTGGAACTGGAGGCTGGTCTGCACAATTCCCCAACTTTGCCCTCCATGGAGAGCCATGCAGGTGGTCTGTTCTGTGTCTCTTGGCTGCCACAAGATGCATCAGTACATGGGAGATCTGCCCTCTGCAGAAAGAAACAAAAAATAATCAAACAAAAATAACCATTCTCCGCGCTTGGCCTTGCCATCGGCTCAGAATGTTCTTGAAGCGCATAATAAAAGTGGCTATTTATGTTGCCTGTGTCCCAGATCGTGTGCTAAGTGCTTTTCGTTATTAGATCATCTCACGGTCGCTTGCTCTCCAAGTGGTACATGATATTACCCCCATTTTATAGAAACGTTACTTGAGTTTCCGAGAAGTGAAAATGCATGACTGAAGGTCAGAGAGCTTACATGTGTGTAAAACAGGATCTGGACTAAGTTCTAACACAATACATGTACTCAGTGACCTCACTGCATGGCATGTGTTTCATCTGTCTCTGAATTTCTGGCCCCTTGCACAGAGTCCAGTGCCTAGAAGAGTCACAATAGTGTGGGATGGACGGATGGATGGATGGATGGTCAAAGGAAGCCATTACAATCATTCTGTCCTCAATTCTTTATCTGTGGAGTTGTAAGAACAGAGAAATGATGTGTGTGACCAAGCTTTTAAGTGGGGATGTCCATAGGTAAGGAAAGCTTGCTAACATTCACTAACACACTCAGAAAAGTATATTGAAAGGGTAAAATTTCTCACTGTGGCTATTCAGAATCTACCTATTTCACTGATCAAGCGCACACACACACACACACACACACACACACACACGTCGGAGTGGTGAGACATCAGAGATGAAGGATCTAGAAAATTTTCCAGATGACAGAGGGTGGACGTGAGAGAAGATTCCATGTCAGGACATTCTTTTTTTTTTTTCTTTTTTCTGTGTAGGAATTCAGTGCTTGTGGGGATTGGAGCTGGAGGGGAATTCTGAGGCTGTGTGTGCAATGCCTCGTGCCAGAGATTAGGAAACACAGAGGAGGCTAGCCACTTAGCCTAAGTCACAGAGAAAGTCCGTGAAAAGCTGCAAGGAGCATTGAGGTTCGGATCTGCAGCCTCGCTCACCCCCTTCCTCCTGCCTGGAGCTGGGCTGAGCCTCGGGCCTGGCAGACCCACAACAGCCTGATTGATGCTTCCTCTGCTTTTGTCATTTATTTGCCGTGGGTTTTTTTTTTTTTCCTTCCCCCAACAGAGCTGATAAGGAAGGTGTTGCTAGAGAATCCTGTATCTCTTCCTTTTTTTTTTCCCTCTGACCAGGGAGATGCAGTTTTCATTACTCTGGCCACTTTTCAAGGGTAAGCAATCTTGCATTATTTAGCACCTAAACTGGGCCTTGAAAGAGACTCAGCGGAGGCCTCCTAATGTTGGGGTGTCGTGCTCCATCCCAACAAAGAAACCCATCTGTTCGGCCGGCCGAGCTTTTCCATCTGATCGGAATGTTTTGTTGTTGTTGTTGTTGTTGTTGTTGTTGTTGTTTTGTATTTTTGCCTTTGGCTCCAAACGCTGATGCTGACCGGAATTTGCAAGTTGACAGCTCGTCTGTACCCTCACCCTGCCCCTCAGGTGGTGTGATAAGAGGGAGCCACAGGCAGTGGGCCGGGGAGGTTGAGAGCCCAGGGTCTGCCAGTGCTGTGCACGGTGGCGGCCGGCAGGTTACTTTACTTCCCTGAGCGTCAGGTTCCCACATCAGAGAATCTGAGATCTGGGTGGAGACGAGGGTGAGGCAAGAGAGGCATCCCGGGTACAACGTTTACAGAAGCACCATGCGTGGGCCTGAAAGCGAATGCCCCTTAGACGTCGCACCCAAGACTCCTCTGCCTCCCGTAGTCCGGGCCCTGGTTGAGATGGTTAAGATAATAGCCACTAACCCTTGTGAAGCATTTACTGTATGCTTACCACTCTCCCAAGAGCTTTATGTAATGTGCAGCCTTATACAGTAGGTGTGATTTTACCCCCATTTTATTGTTATTTTTAAAATTTTTTTAGTGTTTATTTATTTTTAAGAGACAGAGAGACAGAGCGTGAGCGGGGTAGGGGCAGAGAGAGAATGAGACACAGAATCCGAAGCAGGCTCCAGGCCCTGAGCTGTCAGCACAAAGCCTGAGGCGGGGCTCGAACTCACGGACCGTGAGATCGTGACCTGAGCCGAAGTCTGACTCTTAACCGACTGAGACTTCCAAGCGCCCCTATGACCCCCACTTTGATAAAGAAACTGATCTCGAGATTGTCACCCTCCCACGATCACAGAGTCTGTAAGTGATAGAGCCTAGATTTCTACTCTGACACTTAGTAGATGCTTAAATAAATGCTCGGCTGCTATTTGTGCTGTGGCTGTTATTCAGGTGTGAAATCAGCAGCCACGCTCCTGCCCTGTAGCAGCCAGAATTTTGCCCAGGACGTCAAGTGGCGTCTGACTGCCTCCACCAGTCTTGGAGGTGACAGATCCGTTTACAGCGCTGCTGAATGGAGTCATATTAACTTATCCATCTCTGCCAAATGCTATTCATTGTGAGATCTGCCCCATAATGAAGCATGATGGATTGCTTCTTTTGGCCAGAGAATAACTTAACCTCTGACTCGAGATGGAGGTATGTTTTCCATGAAAAGGTGGTTAACAGCCTCTTCCACCCATCAGAAATACTGGCCAAGGCTGCGTGAGGTGCCAAAAGCCGTATTCCATCCTCAAAGTCTGTGAAAATAAATTCCTCTCAATATATTATGTATTTGGTTCCCCATCTGGGTTTCCAGGAATTAGGGCTGTTATTGTACAGTCTAATTTTAAATCTGGAGCTTTATTATTCAAAAGAAATGTCTTTTTTTTTTCTTCCCTTCTTGTTCTTTTCCCTCCTTGCTCTGTGTGCATTCTGTAGTGGGTTTAATTGAGTTTTCCCCACAAGGATTCCATTGCAACTTCAGGGCTTGAATATCCTGATAGTCAATGGAGCTTAAAAAAAAAAGAGAACATTTGCAGCCGTGACTGTATTCAAACAGAATCCCTCATTTCCGTGGAGAAGTACAATATGTCCAAGTGAGCCGGTTTTATATTAACTTTGGGGCGGGAGGTGGAATCTGAGAATTGAGGATGTGCTGTGTTGAGGCTGTCCCCGTGGGGAGCTCTGTGGCTGCGAAGGTGCTTGTCAGGTGTGGTCGTGGGCAGAGAGTCTGGGTCCAGGCACACCTCCCCACTAATCTTATCCTCTCCTTCCTCCCTCTCTGTCTTTCCTCCACCCAGGGGTGGACGCACTCCATATCAGATGGACATTACCCTTAGGACTCCTAGGTTGTGACATCTTTACACACCAACCCTTTCTTTCCTCCTTTCTAGGTGGGTGTGTTTTGGGGAGGGCATAACATGGGACTCACGGCTGAGTTCATGTGCTCTGTCCTCTTTCACCTTGCTCCTTTGGAACTGGTCTCCTACACACTGATCTGAGCCTTCTTTATTTGTGCCCTGTCTTTGACAGGGGAACGCTCATGCCTGAAAGAGATTTGTAACCTACAAGGCACATGCAAAATAAATGAAAATCAAATTGAATTTTAAAATATTCTTAGATACTGTAGTCGGTTTTTTAAGATTTTATTTTTAAGGGGAGCCTGGGTGGCTCAGCCAGTGAAGCGTCAGACTCCTGATTTCAGCTCACAGTCTGTGAGTTCAAGCCCTGGGGTCAGGCTCTGTGCTAACAGCGCAGAGCCTGCTTGGGATTCTCGTTCTTTCCCTCTCTCTCCGCCCCTTCCCTACTTGTGCACTTCCCCCCCCCCCCAAAATAAATAAGTAAACTTAAAAAAAAAATTTAAGTGACCTCTACACCCAATGCAGGGCTTGAACTCACAATCCCGAAATCAAGAGTCACACATTCTGGGGCGCCTGGGTAGCGCAGTCGGTTGAGCGTCTGACTTCAGCCAGGTCACGATCTCGCGGTCCGGGAGTTCGAGCCCCGCGTCGGGCTCTGGGCTGATGGCTCAGAGCCTGGAGCCTGTTTCTGATTCTGTGTCTCCCTCTCTCTCTGCCCCTCCCCCGTTCATGCTCTGTCTCTCTCTGTCCCAAAAATAAATAAAACATTGAAAAAAAAAATTAAAAAAAAAAAAAAGTCACACATTCTACCAACTGAGCCAGCCAGGTACCCCTCTTAAATTTTCTAAAGAGTGTTGGCATAGGGCATGACAGTGCTTCGGGGCTAACACGCTGCAAGCCCAGCTCTTTCTCCTCTTAGCTGGGTGATTTGGGTCAGGATTTTGGTCCCTTGGGTTCTCAGGTTCCTCATCTCTGAAATAAGGCTAATACCATGTTTATTTCAAAGGCAGTCATGAAAGTTTAATGAGATGTAATTCTCAAACTCCTTGCATGGGGCTGATGTTAACCCTCGATACTTACTTGTAGGCCACGTTGACGAGGGGGGAGAGGGATATGATTGTTTTCTACCATCTCTCCACGCGGAGCCTCACCCTTATTCTGGAGTATTCCATTTGAAGGCGTGCAATTTTTAGAGTGGAAAGTGACTCCTGTTACTTCTGCCGCCTTTCAGTGGCACCAGAACTGGTTCCTTGAACTGTGGACTAACGCACATGTGGTCTCTAGTAAAAGCCGTGCAAGGAGTGAGAGTGGAAAATTCCAGGTCTGGCTGCTGTGTGGGTGGCTGACCCTATTAACCATTAACAGTTTATCTTGAATCTGATTCTGATTCCATCCCATTTGTTCTCCCTGCCCCTTCGTTCCCTGGTTCCCTTCTACAATTTACATTAGAAAATGAACGGCAAGTGTGTCCCATTTGTTAGTGTTGGGGCCACTGGCTGTTCTCCCGTGTCGGCTTACCTAGGCATTCTCTTGGGTTTTTTTTGCTAACTCACCACCATCAGGGATGGAAGAGAGACGGCCTTTTCTCTGGGCCTGTTACTCCATCTATGAAATCAGGCGACTGGCTCCCTGCCATCCTACATCATTTTGGCATTCAGAGGCAATGGCTTTTGAGCTCCTGAACAGAAAGGCACTTCAAACACAGTGGGGCATAGGAGTGTTGCTTCTTATATAGAGGGGAGGCGGGTGCAAAAGACCGATCAAAATTCAAAAGGTCATAGTTACCCCTGTAACTGTTGTAAATTGCCCAGTGAGGAGGCACAGAAATCAGGCTGTCAAGCTATAACTCTGGATGTGTATAACATTGGGTGTGTCACCGTAAAGTGTATACAGGCTACACATAACCTATAGAATACAATAGAGGGATGCGCCGGGTGTAATTGTATGCTGTTTTTGAATTATCTCAAGAGAGAGCGTGCGTAGCTGGATTTAGGTATCCAACACATGCTTGATTCTGCACCCCTCTATCACAACTGAATTATTTCGCCTTTCTGTAAAAGAAGTTCTATGAAAAATGGGGCGCCTGGGTGGCTCAGTCGGTTGAGCACCCGTCTTCAGCTCATGTCATGATCTCACGGTCTGTGGGTTCGAGCCCCGCGTCGGGCTCTGTGCCGACAGCTCGGAGCCTGGAGCCTGCTTCGGATTCTGTGTCTCCCTCTCTCCCTGCCCCTCCCCCACTCATGCTCTGTCTATCTGTGTCTCTCAAAAAACGAATAAACATTAAAAAAAAATTCTATGAAAAGAAATTGTGTTTTAAGATTGAGAGAGCTTAGTTTCTCCACTATTATGTAAGCCTTATCAGAGGAGGAGTTCGCCTATAAGGTTGGCCCACAGAAATTAGGGAGAAACCACCACAGAGCAAAACCTTAGCCTTCCTTTATTGTAAATAGGATAAGAACTTGATTGGCTCACACAGTGGGCCCTCAGACCAGTAACCATCTCATACAGACTCATGGAGCTCCTTAAGTCTACAATCCTGTTTACTCTGGGCCAGTTACCCAGAGAAAATAGTACCGACAAGAAGAGGAGTGAAAGCCGACAGTAACCGACTGCTGTCTGTGATCCAGGTTCTATACTGAGCCTTTTGTATGTGCTGTCTTCTTTGAGCTAGGTACTTTTACCATCCCCATTTCACTGATGATGAAACTGAGGCATAGCGGTGTTAAATACCAGGACTGACCACACAGGTCGGGAACATAGCTCCCAGGATAAAAATGCTAGCCGTCTGATTCCAGAGCTCATGCTGTCTGCCATGGTTTGAATGCGTGGGTCCCCGTAAAATTCCTGTGTTGAAATCCTACCCCCCAATGTGATGGTATTCATAGGTGGGGGTCTTTGCAAGATGATTAGGTCATGGGAGTGGAGCCTCCGTTAACAGTGTTAGTAAAAGAGATTCTGCAGAGGTCTTTAGCCCCGCAGCAAGACGGTGCCATCTATGAACCAGAGAGAGGCCCCTCCCCAGAATGCAATCATGCTGGACCATGCGGGCACTTAAATCAGAGACATCCAGCCTCCAGAAGCGGAAGAAATAAATTTCTGTTATTTATAAGCTACTCCATCTGTGGTGTTGTATTATAGCAGCCCAAAGAGACCAAGAATCTCTCAGAAGGACACACACAAAAACCAAGGCTTCCATCTTGGTGCCTCTCCTGCATGCTTGGGCGAGTCATGTTCTCTCTCCACGTCTCCGTTTCCTCACCTATGAACTGAAGACAGTGGAATCTGAATGGGAACTTTGAGCAAAGACATTGAAACAATGCATGGGGAACTGGTGTGCAGTTTCATAGTGATAGTTTATAGGTTGGTGCTGATTTAAAAACTCAGACGGGGTAGATCATTGGACTACCAGCTTCTAGTGCTTCCTCCCAGTGACTGCCGGTCAAGACCAGTTGATAGCATCTCATTCATCTAAGCTCTGGCATTGCCCCTTCATCAGAGGCTCTTGGTCAAAGGTGGCAGGGGGTAGGATGGACATATCCATCTAATCTTAGAATTTTTTTCTTTTTTTTTAAGTTTTCTTTATTTTTAATTTTGAGAGAGAGAGAGAAAAAGAATGAACACGGGAGGGGCAGAGAGAGAATCTCAAGCAGTCTCTGTGCTGACCGCACAGAGCCCAGTGTAGGGCTCGATCCCACAAACCATGAGATCATGACCTGAGCCTAAATCAAGAGTTGATCGCTTAACCAACTGAGTCACCCAGGCGTCCCTGGAGTTTTTCTTTCAGGGGTGCTTCTGACTTTTTTTCTAATATATGAAGTCTTCAAGGAGTGCCCTGACCCACTATTCAGAAAGGGCAGGGTCAGTACCAATTAAGGAGACGACCACTGAATCTGTTGACTTAAAAAAAAAAAAGTGAGTCCCTGCCTTTGAGACTCATTGCTTAGATACCTATTCATCTGTGATAAATTGCCTTAATAAATGCCATTGAGCCGGGGAACAATGAGAATGAGGGCGAATTAAGAATAGAGGGCCCTCTTCTCCAGGGAGACGAGACATTATGATATGCAGTGTCCTGGGACTTTTACAGTGCAATGATGCTGATTCTGGAAAGCTTGTGAAAGGAGGGGAGACACTTTTCTGCTTGCTGGGGAAAAAGACACCAGCTCAACTCATTCATGCATCGAAGACACATTTTGGCACATGGTAAAGAGGAAAGAAGGGATCTGGCGTCTGGCTGTGATCGGCAGCCACCTCACCAGGTGTCTGGCAGAAAGTGCTGGAAGTTGAACAGCACTGGGTCATGGCGACCTTACCTGATGCTGTTTGAGGGAAGCCAGCAGCACCGGGGGGTCAGAAGCTCTGAGCTGGAGTGCAGGCTCCTCCTTGGCTGTGTGACTCTGGCCTCATCTCTTGGTGTCTCAGCCTCCAATCACCTCACTGGGCTGCTGGGGGCACCGGTCAGATTTGTGGGAGGACCTTATGAACTGCCAGCAGCTGCTTGTAAATGAAAAATCGTCCTGTCGGGGTTCATCAAGCACCTACTTTGTGCGAGACACTGCTGGGCTCCTGGGGTATGACACTGAACAAAGAAAGCCACATGGCCCCATTCTCAGGGAATTTGCGGCTAGGTGATAGAGATAGACAATAGCAAATAAATACCTAAGACGGGAAGGGGGAGATTTGAGCAAGGAACCTGGGGGCTCCAGGTTCGCTGAGGCTGGAGGGAATGGAGTCAATGGTTGGGAAGCTGACCCTGGACCTAGTGCAGGTTACAGCCGTTGGGCACAAGCAGAAAAATTTCTCGTGTGGGAACGTTTGCGCCTCCAGGCCGGGAGGGCGCCCCCAGGCTGGCTTGCTGATGCCGATGTGAGTTCCTTGGAGAGCAAACCCCAGGGGATCCCTGATGTGTGTCTCCTTCCCTTCTAGAGAAAGATCTTTCTCTCTTCTCGGTATTTTCTCAAACTTCCTTTGTTGCCTGGACATTTTTCATTTTGACTTTGTACTTGGCACTATGTTTAGATTCATAGAAAAGTGGTAGAAGCAGAGAGTTTCCATCTCCCCCCTTGCCCGGCTTCCCTTTCAAGGTAACGTCTTCGGGGATCACGGTGAAATAGCCAAACCAGGAAATTAATGCCAGGACACTACTATTGACTAAATGGCCGGCCTGTGTGAATCTCACCGGTGTTTACCCCGCGTTCTTTTCTCTCTTCCAGGATCCAATCTAGGATCCCACGTTGCCTTTCGTTGTTATTTGTCTTTAGTCTCCTCCACTCTTTGACCATTCCTGGGTCCTTCCTTGTTCCTGACCATCTTGAAGGGCACAAAACCCTTGGGGTCACTTTAAAGAATGTCAGGGCTATTGGGTTTTGCTGCTGGATGGACAACCTGAAATAGTGAGGCTCCAATCATCAGCACCACTGGATCTAGATTGGGGGGATTTGGCTCCACTGCAGATTTGCAGAGGGAAAAGGTATAGGCACGGGGTTGGGCTCTAACAGGGACGGGGGGGAAATGGGGTGTTTCATTGAAGTATCTTTCTCCTGAGCTGCATGTTGTGATCAGCCCACCTGGTTTGAATCTGGGCAAAGTTATTTCATTTTTCTAGGCTTCAGTGTCCTACTCTGTAAAGCAGAAATCAGACCAATGCAAATCTCAGGGGAGGTATCAGGAATAAATGGGATAAGGCAGGCAAAGTATCTGATCCCATGTCTGGAACATAAAAAACATTTCATATATCTTATTCTTATTCTTTTATTCTTATTTTATTCTTATTCTTACTCTTATTCTTATTCTTATTCTTATTCTTATTCTTATTCTTATTCTCATTCTTACACCATGTTAGTATTCCCTGGCGGGCATGATGCTAAGCACTTTGTCAGCATACCTCGCTTCATCCTGGCATCTCCCCTATAAGGTAGTTGTCTGCACTTTCCAGATGAGAACCGGAGGCGCATAAGTGGTTTCACACCTAATTCTCTCCAGCCTGGTGTCCATGTCCTTTGAAACACTGCCCTGTTGCCTCACCTGGAATAATGGAGGAGATATTTCATGCGTATGTTTTAGAGCTCTTTCTCATGTATGGGTTTGAATGTATCTTGAGAACATTCTAGGGATGGGATGGGGCAAAGACATCCCATTTGATGGGTAGAGAAAGTGAGGCACAGTTTCAGAAGGAAGTGAGATACTTCTCACCCATGCACATCCTTTTGGGCGAGATGACACTAGAATCTTGACAAGATCCTTCCAAGCCCTTAATAAGCATGCCCTGGTTTTCACAAAGCATTGTGCTTTGTGCAGTCTTAGTACAGATGATGCCTCCAGGGGGTGGGTTGCAGAGACTTCATGACCAGCTCAGGGTAAAGTCCTGTCTTCTCTCTCACCCCCAGAAAATGCCCCGCGAAAGAGCCTTGAAATTGTCCCACATTGGCCAAACAATGCTGTAATTTAGAATTTGTCTTTTCTCCCCAGTTGAGACCCCCAACCACAAAGCCAAGATCTCTTGTGGCTTTGTTTGGATTTTCTAGCTTAAAAATCCTTGCGTTTTAGGAGCAAACACTAGCCATGATTCTAATGTTTGGGGAAAGGCATTAGAGACACTTAGAGAATATAAAAGTAAGCACTGACATTTTTAATTCCCATTGAAGAGAACCCGATCCAAATAGTGGGTTAAGCAGGGCAGAAATCCATTTAGTTTAAAATAAAACATATTCTCTGAGCACTGTGCGTATTGGGGGGGTCACAGAAAAATGAGACCTGATTCCTGGAGATACAGGAATGATCACAAATGAACCTGGTATGTGCCAGGTAAGTCATGTGTGTGTTCGGCCTTATTGTGTTTCTTCACAGACAACTCTGCAACTCAACAACCCTCGTGAAGATCCAGAGGGATTGAATAAACAACCCAAGTTCACATAGAAAGTAAGCGCAGATCCAATATTCGAACTCAGAAAGGCCTTGCTCATGTATTGTCACAAGGCCCTTAAAGAACATATAAGATCAATGTGCAAGCTAGTTTTTGTGATATGGTGGTTCGACTACCGATTGGGTTTCCCCTCATAATTCTGTGAGTAGACACCATAGCGAGGTTACCAAATCTGCTCTCAGAATATGCTTCCAAGGGTCTTCCCAAGCCCCGTTTAGCCCCGCTTCTCTTCCTCATTGGCTTGAGCTGGACATACACATGATTTCTTACCTTGCCAAGCCAGAATGGAGACAACAGAGAAGGGAGTGAATAAAATGTCTGCCTAGGAATGGACATGTGTTAAAACCAGATAAATTCAGTTCATCATTAAAAAAGTCGAGCAGGAAGGCATCTGACTCGTGGGAGGCATTCGATACATGTGAGTTGAATGAATTGATGGGTGAGGGAGTAACTTTTGAGACCTAAAGTGGTTAGTAGAATGCCCTGGCAGAAGACACGCTGGTGAATCAACTCTAGCTCTGTCCCTTTTTGCACACAGGTGGAAAATGAGGTAAAGAGAGTTGCTGTCACTCAGCCTCACCATACGTCGAGGGGCAGGTAAGGAGCTGTGCCCACATGTGCACAAGATATTGCACTTCTGCTTATTACACAAGACTATTTCTAAGAAAAGGGCCATTTTAATCACTACACATCCATTAGAATGGCCAAACCCAGAGGACTGCCAACACCAAATGGGGAGCCGCAGGAGCTCATCCATAGCTGGTTGGGGTGTAAATGGCACAGCCACTTTGGAAGACAGTGGGTGGTTTCTTACATACCTAATCATACTCTTACCGTGGGATCCGGTGACCTTGCTCCCTGGTATTCACCCCAAAGAGCGGAAAACATGTCCACACAAAAACCTGCACCCGGATGTTTACAGCAGCTTGATTCATAATTGCCAAAACTTGGAAGCAGTGAGGGGATAAACAGTGGTACATCCAAACGTTGGAATATTATTCAGTGCTAAAACAAAATGAGTTATCAAGCCACGTAAAGACGTGGATGCTTGTCAAATGCGTATTACTGAATGAAGACAGCCAATCTAAAAAGTCTACATACTATATGATTCCAACTATTCTGGAAAAAGGCAAAGCTATGGAAATAGTGAAAGCATCAGTGGTTGCCAGGGCGGCAGGGAGGAATCAATGAATAAGCAGTGCACAGAGGGTTTTTAGGGCAATGAAAGTATTCTGTGATGCTATACTGGCAGGTGCGTGTCCTTATACGTTTGTCCAAACACATAGAATGTCCAACACCGAAAGTGAACCCTCCTGTCAACTGCGGACTTTTACTGATTGTGATGTGTCAATATAGGTTCATCAGCTGCCACAAAAGTCCCATTCTAGTGGGAGAGGTTGTGTATGTGTGGGGACAGAAGGTAGATGAGACACCTTGTCTTTCAGTTTTGCTGTGAACATAAAACTGCTTTAAAATACAAAGTCTTTAGGGGCGCCTGGGTGGCTCAGTCGGTTAAATGTGTGACCTCGGCTCAGGTCATGATTTCGTGGTCCATGTGAGTTCGAGCCCCACGTCGGGCTCTGTGCTGACAGCTCAGAGCCTGAAGCCTGCTTTGGATTCTGTCTTCCTCTCTCTCTGCCCCTCCCCTGCTCACACTCTGTCTCTCTCTCTTTCTCTCTCTCAAAAATAAATAAACATTAAAAAAAATAAAAAGTAAATTACAAAGTCTTTAAAAAAACAAAAACAAAGACAAGAAGCTAAAAACCCTAACAGAGGAGAATTTCCTCAGCGTGGCCAAGAATATCTCCCCAAACCTACAGCTAAGCGCCTACTTCGTGGTGAGAAACGTGAAACTTTCCACTAAGATCAGGAGCAAGGCAAGGATGTGCCCTCTCACCACCTGCTTCAAAAGAAAGAAAGAAGCTGAGGGAGAGGGAAGGAAAGAGAAAGGATTTTAACGCTTTGAAAAAAAGGATTAGAGAGGAAGGTTTGGGAATCTTAACTCTTAAAACTTATCTGTGCTGTTGTGCTGTTCATCGAAGAAGACCGCACCCCGTGTCTTTCTCTAGTGTTGTGGTTCTGGGAGCTGGAACACAGTCCTTCAGCTCCAGACAATTGAAGACCATCCGGGCTCAAGCTTGTTGAGTGACAAACCATGAACTATTTTATATTTTTCACCAAAAAAAAAAAAAAAAAAAAAAGCCTGTGAGGTAATGAACATGAACATCGTGTCTCACTTATGATTACTGCGTAATTAATTCATGTGAGTAAGAAAAAACACATTTAGGGGCTGCCATATGTGGCTTTGGTTTCTTTCATTTTTCATTTGTTTGTCTCTGAGACTAACAATGTATTATTTACCATCCGAAGGCCGATGAAAAAGGCTTTTGCCTTGCGAGCGTAAGGCTGCCTTGCGTTTCAGGCTGTTGAACTTCCACCGGGAAAGAATATAAGAGAGAGGATCATCTGTTGTGAGTGGACAAGCAGAACGAGCTTCCCTGCCTGGTGGGCTTGGGTGGAGGCCAGAGCCACAGGGAGCAAGGTGGGCCTTGATGGGACTCAGCTCAGCGATGACACGGCCCAAGCTTGTCAGATCTCCATAAAATTGTTTGGGAGAAACTAGGAAACTCGTCTTACAGGTGACACCTCCCAATGTTACATTTTTGTCAGCTGTTGGTATTATTGAACATATTGTTTCAAATCGTGAGATCCGAACAAGGCATAAGCATTGGCTGGTGTCTGACATCTAGGTTGGCATCGGCGTAAACGAGGATGCGACAATGGCTTCTCGTCTGTTGTTCACCGCTGCGGCTCTGCAGAGAGCCCACAGCTCTTTCATAGACATTCACTGTTGTGTGGTCCCCGGGGGACTCTGGGTGCTCCATGAGAAACAAATGGGGCGATGAATGTGATGTGCTACCCGTTTTAACATCCAAAGGCAAGAATGCAACCGGGAGGCCCCAGCTGTCCCCAGCCAGCAGAAGCCATCGCTTTTGGTCTACACAGGAGGCCTCTCCACTCCCTATCCCCCCTCCACGCATGCCCTGGGCCACACAGCTGGCCAGCTGCCCATGGTCTTGTCACCTGCTGGATCCTTGGAGGCATTTGAGTTGTAACTCCTTCCTTAAGCCATTAGTTACTGCCATCTCAGGAAAAGAACGCATGTGCTGCTGGCTTTAGGACTCCCTTGGAATGAGACAAAGAACAAGGGAGGCCCTGAGCCAGAATGGAGAGATGTAATTTTCCTACGTTCCAGTTCAGAATTCCTCAAAGGTTCTCCACCCCACTGTTGCCCGGTCAAGTCTTAACTTATTTCTAAGGCTACAGCCTCTAGGTCCCTGAGCAGGATGTATGTGTTCCACTTCCGGGTTCCTGTCTGAGTGTGTGGCACCAGCTTGGCGCCCCCATCATATTCTTCTCACATTTTCAACTGAGCTCTCTACGACCACGAGCTGCTAGAATAGGGGTGTGTGTTTTCCTTGGTCTCCTCCGGACCCGGGCTATTTCGTGGCACACAGCTGGGGGTCAAAGATATTTGCCAGTGAAGAACTGACAGAGATGAAGAACGTCTTCCGAATGGATGCACGGGTACCATGGAAAGCTGTTCTGATTTTGTGCTCGTGCCGTGGACCCTTCCCCACAGGACACTGTGATGAGGTAGGGGTGCTAATTTCCCTGCTCCCCTTTTATTCCTGTTTCTCACTGGACAGGCAAGAAGAAGGAGGTGAGAGAGAGCGTGGAAAGACCAGCTCGGAGACTTTTCTCCTCCGCGTCCTCCGTGCCATTGATGGGAAATTGAACCCCAGCCTCCTCTTACGATGGCATGTTCGGCAAACCCTCTACTGCTGGAATCCAATCCATCCGTTAAATACCAGAGCAGCCGATCTGGATCTGCTGTTCCCTTCAGCTGACCACTGCCGGCTGCATGGGAGGCAGGGCCGGGGGTGGGCGGGAGGGCCAAGAGGGAGCCAGAATGGGGGGGTGGGGAGAGAAGGAAGGAGGGGGTGGGGCACTCTCCTTGCGAACTTCTCCCTCCCCCGCCCGCTTCCAAATCATAAATTAACAACAGTGGACCTTGTGAAGTGCAGCTTCGCAAATTAATATGAAATACGGGGCTTTTTCATAAGCTTGAGAACCAGATTTAAAAGCATATTGGTGTTTGTACACAGCAGGCCGTAATGATCCATTATCCTGCAGACAGAGGAGCTCGCAGCAACACATAAAGAAGATGCAGTTGGGCCATCTGCTTTGATTTCTGCAGCGTCCCCAGAGATGCAAGGGAGGGGCTGACAGTCCTCTCCATCTGCCCTTACATTATCAATTACAGTTGAATTATGCCGGGAGCTGTAGGGCTGGCAGATACGGATGGGCGGCTGTGGCACCTGAAAAATATAGAAGAAAATCCATATGTTGGGAGCCAGCTGTTTATTTACAAGTCCTTGACATATTTCCTCACTTTCTCGGCTGCTGCCTTTTTTAAGGTTCCTAGAGACGTTTCGGTTCAGTGTGAACTTGAGAAGAAATTAGGTGTAGCAGCATAGCACCACATGAATAATATTTCAGTTTCCTTTTTTTTTTTTTTTTTTACAGTCGAAATGTGCGCGGAGCAAAAAAAAAAAAAAAAAACACCAACAAAAACCATCAGGTCGAACAGATTTTAAATTATGAAAAAAAAAATAGGTTGTGAAAACATCTGGGGTGGCTGCTACAGCTTGTTATGTTTATAAAACATGTTGGAACCGGCGGGGGCCACGCACACTGTACATTTTTTGGCAGCTTAGAAATCATGTGTAAAACTGTAACTTTTATGAAATGGTAAGTGTTTATGGAAGCTTAAGGGGCGGGGAGGTAGACATCGGAGCGGGCCCTGCACTTCCTGAAGTCTTTTCCCACAGTTTCTAGGGCAGGGTTTTGTTTTGTTTTGACCGGTATTTTTTCTTTCTTTTCCAACAAGGGGAAGTGCCTTGTCCCTGGTTCGATTCGTTCTAGACCGGGCAGGTGCAGGGCTGCCGCCCTGATTCGGTCGCGCTTGGGTTTTACGGTGCGGTATTGCTTCCAACCGTGTGGGGGTTTACCCTTGGTTCTTACTTCACGCCATGTCCTCTCCCCACATCCACTCAACCGGAGAGTCTATGCGCGCGTGTTGGCTCAGCTGACTTCCAACTCAGTGCGTCCGGAGGGTGGCGGCAGGTGGGGGGGGTTGGAGTCGGAATTCAGCAGTTGCAGGCGACAAGGGGCCTCGTGCTGGCTGAGGGGAGACTGTTTCGGAGATGCCCCAGAAGCAGAGGTCTTTGCAGGGTGAACGAAGAGACTCAGACTAGAAGTCAGGCCCCAATTGTCTCTTGCCCCTTGGGGCCGATTCAGGGGACCTCCTGGTCTGTAGGCTAAGTCGGAGATCCTATGCTTAACACTGTTTCTTGCATTATGCTTTAGATCAGTAAGTGAGAGCTTCCTGAAGGAAGGGATGAACTTCCCTAGGTCTGCTTCTTTCTTAAGACCAGCATTCCGAGCGTTTGTCAGATGTTGGATGAATGAACCCATCAATGAACGGTACCTTAGGATTTACTTTACGTTACGTAAGACGCTTAGCAGCAGCAAGTGCGAAATCTAAGAACTACAGAACCCCGTCGTTCCGTGACATGGCCATTGAGATGCCAGCTCTTTGTTACTAAGGATGCCTTCTCAAACGTGACCACTGTCAGCCGGCCAGGGTGTCTCAGTCTCTTTGTGACCATTGGGCAGCTCCCTGGAGAAGAGAGGACCCCCACGGGGGTTGTGCTCACAGGCGGTGCTGATTGTTGTTCTTCTTTTGTCTTTTTTTGTCTTTTTTTGTTGGGTCCATCTCATGGAGATGACGTCATGTGTGCACGGTGATGCCCACGCCGCTTCGTCGTAGAAGCTCAGTGCGTGAGAGCTTTCATACAACCGCATCAGGACCCTGTATGATCATCTGTGGGGCCCAGTGCAAAGGGAAACTGTGAGGCTCCTCGATCACAACTGAAGAACTTCAAGGGGATGACAGCAAAGCCTTAACCAAGCACAGAGCCCTTCTGAGCAGGTGCCCCCTCTAGGCAGGGACCTCGTGCAGCTGCTCAGGCCACAGGCCCAGGAAGCCGGCCCCGCCGGTGTTGGCACCACATCTGCTGGTGGCAGGCCCACTGCTACGGCCTCTACCTCCTTCCCCATCTTCTTCTTCCTCCACAAGGCATTATGCAAGAGTCTCTTACCCGGCTTCCTGTCTCATCATTCCCTTTGCCCCAACTCTTTCACTTAGGTACTGAATGGAGCCTCAGGATGGTCTCAGCATTTTCCTTTCCTATTTCTTTAAAAAAAATTTTTTTTAATGTTGATTTTTGAGAGAGGGAGGGGGAGGGGCAGAGAGAGAGAGAGAGAGAGAGAGAGAGAGAGAGAGGGAGACACAGAACCCGAAGCAGGCTCCAGGCTCCGAGCTGTCAGCCCAGGGTCCGACGCGGGGCTTGAACTCGTGAACCGTGAGATCATGACCTGAGCCGAAGCCTGATGCTTAACTGGCTGAGCCACGCAGGCGCCCCTCCTTTTCTCCTTCTGACTTCTCTCCTGATTGACTTGAAATGTCTCAGTCAGTTTTTGATCCCCCTCTCGAGACCGAACCTAACAACTCCTACTACAGCAGGCTGCTGCATTGCTGCAATAATGATACGAACGTATACATATTAAAATATAGATTTTACACGTTCCTTGGAACCTGGTAGGTGCACCCAGAATACCAGCCCTCCTTACCTTCTCCTCGTCACTTGCTGGAATTGATTCCATCATACGTCCAGCAGGAATCCTTGGATGTAGGCAAAATTCCTTCCTTCATTCTTTCATGTGTCATGATAATTTTTCTCCCCCACTCATGAGTTCTGATTTTTTTTTTTTTTTTTTTTGCTATTTGTTCATTCAGTCATTGTGTTACTCAGCTTCGTTTACTGGTTCTCAGAATACACAAAGATGGAAAGAAGGCCAGGGTAGCCTCCATGATATTTTATGATTTCTCCATCCTCTCTTCCAGGTCTCTAATCTCTACTCCTCATATCATACTTAAGAGAAAGGGTGTAGCAATAGAATGACTCAGAGAGGTGAACTGAATTGGCTAAGACCACATGGAAGGTTAGTGGCTGCTATGGACTCAGTTGTGCCCCGCCCCTCAGTTCGTATTTTGAAGCCCAAACCCCAGTGTGACTAGACTCAGAGACAGGACCTTTATGGAGGTAACTGACGTTAGAGAAGGTCGTAAGGATGGGGCCCCGATCCAATAGGACTGGTCATTATAAGACAGACACACCTGGGGGCACCTGGGTGGCGCAGTCGGTTAAGCGTCCGACTTCAGCCAGGTCACGATCTCGCGGTCCGTGAGTTCGAGCCCTGCGTCAGGCTCTGGGCTGATGGCTCAGAGCCTGGAGCCTGTTTCCAATTCTGTGTCTCCCTCTCTCTCTGACCCTCCCCCATTCATGCTCTGTCTCTCTCTGTCCCAAAAATAAATAAACGTTGAAAAAAAAAAATTTAAAGACAGAGACACCCAGACAGCTCTCTTTCTCTCCATGTGCACACAGAGGATAGGCCATGGGAAGGCCCGGCGAGAAGGCACCTGTCTGCAAGTTAGGAAGATTTCTCATCGGAAACCAAATTTGCTGGCCTTGATCCTGAGCTTCTGGCCTCCAGAATTTGGAGAAAATCAACTTCTGTTGTTTAAGCTTCCCAGTCTGTGATATTTTATGCTAGCAGTTCGAGCAGACTGATAGAGCGGCAGAGCTTGGATTGCAGCCTAGCAGGAACTTCTGAGTTTGCCTATAAAGTCCGTGCAGATGGTGACCGAGGCTTTTACTTCTCCTGCGTCTTCCATTGACTCCAACTGAGCATGCAGGAGAGGCAAAGTGACAGCGAATGCACGCTGTGCATTCATGGAGAGGACTCCATGAGCATGGAGGAGAGGCAAAGTGACAGCGAATGCACGCCCGAGGGACAGAAGAAAGTCACTGATGCTCCATTAGCTGGTATCTTTGATAACTTCGGTTCTGGATATCTAGTCAGGGCTACTTAACAAATCACCGCATAACGTAATCTGATGGCTTAAAACAGCGACAACTATGCGCTTGCCCAGGATTCTGTAATTTAGGCAGCACGCCAAAGGGAGAGCTCATCTCTGCTCCATGTGGCCTCAGCTGGAATGGCTCCTAAGTGGCTGGAGGGTCCACCTCTCAGATGGCTTACTCCCACGGACGGCAAATTGGAATGTTGGCTGTCTGCGAGGAGCTCAGCGGGGGCTATCCACCGTGTCTGGTTTCTACCTCACGGGTCCTCTTCCCCCCTGGGCTGGACTTTCGAGAGCATGGCAGCTGGGAACCCAGAGGGAGCAGCCTAACAGCAAATGTTCTAAGCGGACAAGTCCCAATATCCAAGCTTGCACTGCCCAATAGAGTAACCACCAGCCACATGTGCCTACAGGGCACTTGAAGGTTAGTCTGAATCAAGATGTGCTTTAAAGGCAAAATACACACTAAGTTTGCAAACTTACTCTGAAAAATAGAAGGAAAAATGTCCCTAGGACCTTTTTTCAATATTGATCACATTTTTGAATAATATTTTAGATATATTGGGTTACATAAAATATACTACTAAAATTGACTTCATCTGTTTCTTTCACTTTTGTTTTTTAATGTGGCTGCCATAAAATCGGAAATTATGTCTGTGGCTCACATTGTATTTCTGTTGCGCTGGTCCCTGAGTTTATCAGGCCTCTGCTTGTGTCATCTTGTTAGTTTTCAGGAACCAAAGCTGGTCACATGGCTAAGCCAGAGTCATCCTAGGAAGGGGCTCCACAAAGTTGTGAATATTGGGAGGAGGGGTTCATTGGGAACCACCCAAGTGACGGTCTACCACAACTGTCAGATTTCCATTTTGTTCAACCTTAAAAAACAATATGATACACTTTTGTAAAGTGACCTGATATAAAAGCTCTATAAAAAGTCAGAAAACAACTTCCAGCATCATACATAGTAGGATATAGTATTGTGGGTGTTTAAGCAGTGACCATGCAAGTAATAACTGCCTGTTGTATGCAAAGCACCAAGTGCTGAGGAAGAGGCTTAACAGGTTCCCATGTGGCTTGAAACCTGAGAAATTCACAATGAATTTCTTGAATGGAAGAATGAATAATACAAAACTGTGCTATATTAAGACCTAGTTGTGTGTTACAAAATAAATGCCATGTGAGATACCTGCTTGTCCGTTGTCTCTCCAATTATATCATGTTGTGTGTGTGTGTGTGTGTGTTTCCCTATCTAGGGTTCCTGAGATTTAATTCAGGGGATTGGAAGTAGAACAAGTATGGAAATGTTTGATGAGTATAATTTAACAAGATTATTTTTCTGTGCATTTCCAGTGGAGAACCACAGCAAGGCATGTCTCATGGGTGTTCCAAGAAGACGCAGAAGGAAGAGGAATGAGGTCAAGGGTATTTCTCAAAGAAGGGGTTCTTAGTGGTGGGGTGGGTTTCAGCCCCTAGCGAGAAATCAGAGGACCCTAAGACTTTCCCGATGTGTCGTATCAGCAGACAAAGCTTCTGAGATTGCTTCACCCTCAGGTGAAGTGGGATGAATTTCATATTTTTGGTCTCAACCTCAGGGGCCTGGGTTATGACATCCACACAGGGATAGAAGAGAGTTGTAGGCAGTTTGCTAGGGCCACCATAACAAGGTACCACAGACTCTGTAGTGTAAAGGACAGAGACTCATTTTCTCACAGTTCCTGAGGCTGGGAGTCCACGACAGCTTTGGTCTTTTGTGAGGCCTCTCTCCTTGGTGTGCAGACAGCATCCTCTCTCTCCCTGTGCCCTCACACAGTCTTCCCTCTATTGTGCCTGTGTCCTAATCTTCTCCTCTTACAAGGATACGATTCCGATTGGATCAGGGCCCATCCTAACACCCTCACCCATACCACCTCTTTAAAGGCCGTGTCTCCAAATTCTGTCACGTTCTGAGGCACTAGGGGTTAGGACTTCAGCATATGAGTTTTCAACATTTTTGAGGAACACAATTCAACCAATAGCAAATTATTTCTAGGATGGGCCCTCTCACTGACAGAATAATTTCTGTTATTCAAAAGCATAAAAATTTGATTGAAAAGTAGAAATAGATAGAATATCCCAGATGCATTACAAAGGTGCCTATTTCTTACTTTCTGAGGCCATCTTTATGCTACAAAACGGGACCAAAAGGCAAAGTTGCAAAATTAATGGGAAAACTGAGAATTTTAGGTGAGTGTTACTGCTTGTGTATACACGTGCACACACATTTGGAGGGCACTTTCTGATCCTTTTGTTTCCCCTCACTTGGGTCAGAAGCAGTGCCTTCATTAAAACAAGAACACAGCCCTGGGGCTTTGGACAGAAGGGCCTTTTCTTTTCTTCTTTTTTTTTAAAATGCTTATTTCATTTTGAGAGACAGCATGAGTGGAAGAGAAGCGGAGAGAGGGGGACAGAGGATCGGAAGCGGGCTCCACACTGACAGCAGCAAACCCAATGTGGGGTTTGAACCCATGAACAGCGAGATCATGACCTAAGCCACAGCCAGATGCTCAACTGACTGAACCACCATCCGAGAGCCCCAAGAAAGGCCTTTTACGAGAAGCCAGGTTGGAGCTGGGCTGTAGACCCAAATATCACAAATCCTACAGCCAGTGAAGTTGGGAGTTAAGTCATAACCACATGAGAATTCTTCACTCCTCTGCTTCAGTGCCTAGTGCTTTGCCTACTGTAGGTGATTAGTACTTATTGTGTAATCACTGCTGAAACACCTAAAATTCTCTCTCCTGTTATGTACTGAAGCTGGAAGTTTTTGCTCAGACTTTTTATAGAGCTTTTAATATCAGATCATTTTATATAATTGCCTTATATTGTTTTTGAAATCACACAAAATGGAGGCGTTGGAAGATGTGGTATAATATTAAGGACGTGTCAACTTGACTAAGGCAGGGGGAAGAGCATTCCAGAAAGAAGAAACAATATGTGTTGGGAGGTAGCAGGGTGAATCCCAGGAATTGAAAGTTGCCCAGTGGGACCACAGGAGACAGTGAGGGGTTGTGCACTGGGATACATGGTCTGGGACATCAAGAGAGTGTCATTTGGGGAAGGGTTGAGTCCCAGAGTATTCCGTCTCTGTCTTGGAGGGCTTTCCAGGTGGACTGGATGTTTTCTTTCACTGTGTTGTTTTTCATGCCTACCACCCTACATCAGAAATTTTCATGGGTTCAGGTGAGTGGGTGACACCTCCATGTGTCAGAACTCCTCTTTTCTCCTTGACCCCCAGTCCCCATGGCAAGGGAACTTCCTAGTAGGTGGTTACAAAAAGTACTTGTTTCTTGGCTACCATGGCGGTACCCTAACCTGCTACCTACACATTTTCTGGAACCCCTTCCAGTGCTGCAATGGGGGTGCCTCCCCTGTCCTCTGATAACAGTCTGACGGCAACAGCTCAACTTGACATCTTCCATTTTTTTTCTCTCTGTCTCCGGTTCCCCTTTCCAGAAATCTTAACGGTGAGGTTGCTTGAAGGTGTCCCAGCCGATAAAGCTTGAGGAAGTCCTACTCAGATCTGTGCAGAGGGTCTTAAACTCAGGGGGTGACGATCCCATCGTTCCACATCTTCAGGAAAGAAAAGAAATGGGAACCAACCGTAACTCACTCAGGAATTACAGCAATTTGTCGTCCCTTCTTTTTCCTGGGATGCTTCTTCCCCAAATATCTTTATGGCTCCTTCCCTCCTTTCCTTCACGTATCTATTTAAAAATCAGAAAGGGCTTCCCTGGCCACCCTCAAATAAAATCACCCATCACCGATTATCTTCCTTACCCTAACTTCTTTATTTTTCTTTAGCCTGCTTTATTGTGTTCTGGAAAGTTAACGTCCTCTGACGCTGCGGAAGTCATAGCTCATCCAGCATCCATTCATTGTATAAGTGCCTTTTGAGCACCTACTATGTGGCAGGGACCATGCTGTGTGGTACTAATGAAGAGCGGAACACGGAGAAGACTTCTGCCCTCTTTCTAGTCTAGACGCAACTAACGAAGAAGTGATTAAATCCATCCAGCCATCTCACCATGGAGACGGGGAGACCTATTGAGGATTGCCTTCACTTGAGTGGTCACAGGAAGACTTTTGTGAGAAAAAAGGGAAAGGATCAGAGGGCGTGGGCTGCACCAGCCTCTGCTCTACTGGCTTCCAGCTCTTGCTTCTCTCATGGCATGGGGTCTCACCCAGGGTTGGAGTGGGCTGGGCACAGATGCTGTGGCATCCCCCCCCCCCCCATCACCCTGTCTTCCTCCCTCTCCACTTGGACCTTCTGCCAGTTCCAAGACAGACACTTCCGTGTGTGAATGTTGATGGGCACAACAGGTGGTCCCGGTGTGGGGGGCTGGGAAGAAGACGGGCTCATTCCGACCATGTGCCATGACATTTCAGAATGTTTCACACACCCCCCCCCCCCGGGGACTGCTTGCCCAAGCCTAATTTTGCAGCCCTTTTCATCTGATGAAACCCCAAGTCTTTTCAAGGTATAAAATAGTGATCTTTTCAACATGCAGATCTGATCATTCCACACCCTCCGGCCCGCCCTAGTTTAAAACCTTACAGTGGCTTCTCTCCGCTTTGGGGATAAAAACCACTTCTGAACCCTGGGTTAAGAACCTTGCGTGGTCTGGCTCCAGCCTCTCCAGCCCTATTTCCTCCTAGTGGGTCACACTGAGCACCTTTCAACCCTTTGGATTCGTCCTGCTCCCTCCCAGCTTTTGAATATGCTGTTCTTTCTTTCTGGAATGCTTTTCTCTCCCTCTGAACCAAATTCACTCACCTCTGATATTTAACTCAAAGTTAGTATTTCTTCAAGGAAGCCTCTCACGATCCCTTGTGTTTTTCTTTGATAACATGTGGCCTGTAGCTGATTCCTGTCATCTCCCCCATTAGAGAGTAAGCTCTGTGAGGTCTGGCACTGTGACCATCGCTGCTGACCCCTGGATGCCCACTCCTAACACAAGACTGACCATGTAGCAGCTACCTGTTCACGTTTGTTGAATGAGCGAACGACTGAACAAATGGAAAACTACACATCTTTCTTTGTACTCCCCTTTGGGCATAAACAAGATCAATTAGCAATTATTGGAGAAAAAGTTCCTGTCCAGGCACACGGTCCACTATGTAGAAAATATTGGGCCACTGATCCCGCGGAGGCAATCCCTTCCTGTTGCAAGTGATTTGTTGGTTGCGCTGGAGGAGTCCTGCTTCAGAGACAGTGATGTTCGTGTTCAGAGTGGATGAGATGGGGGTGGGGGGTGGGGGGGAGGTCGGAGGAAGAACACGCTGGGTGAGCTGACCTCTCTGTCTGGATCACGGCTTTGTGTATGAGTCCTCATGTGCACCCGTACATGTACGAAGCCTACTTCTACGGGTGTTTGCCCACTCTTCTTCTGCTGTTCCTTCCTTCTCAACCCAAGTGATAGTTTGTTTTTCCAAAGGTTGCTGGTGTGAATGGAAAATTGGTTAGGGTCATAAATAAGATTCAAGTGGAGTAACTGGCCTAGATTTGGGGGATGACTGCCCCTCCCTCCCCCCTCTATAATTTATTGTTTTTCTTCTGTGGAAAGCCAAATGATATTTCTCTAATTAACAGACACAGGCGACTATCGTATAAATCAACCTCACAGCCTTTTTAGTGATGCAATCGCTTTATGATCACGGGATATAAATTAAACATCACAAATGCATCTCAAGCAGCAAGACACAATGGAGTCAGAAAGAGGGGTTTTCTGGCTCTGGGGATTGTAGACGCTGAGGGATCTTCACTCAGGAAGCTGCTGATTTTGCCCCAATATAACCGGGGTCGGGGTATAGCCTGCTGATGGACGGGGACACCGTCCATCCTTTCTGCTGTATGTTGAACACACATCGTTTCTGTTGTATGTTTCCGTATGTTGTATGTTTCTGTACAGAAACATCCTTTCTGTTGTATGTTGCCTGTAAGTGTGATTTTATGTACGCACACGGAGAGCCCAGGATCTGGCCTCAGCCTGCGTACCTATTCCCTGTGTGACCTTCCAGAAGTCACTTGTTTCCATGAGCTCTGTTTTTGCCTCTGTCAATTGGAGACAATCACAGTACTTACTTCATAGCATGACTGAGGGCATTCGTACATGAATACATGCAAGGCACTCAGGATAGTGTCGGACACGTAAAAAGAACTTTAACTCATTTGAACTCTTACGACTGTGGTGACCATTATCACCACCCCAGCCTCATATTTCGCGTCTCCCTGTTTTATTTTGCACCATCGCTTGAGATGCTGACTTCTGGGCCACAGACCCTGCCACTGGGGGTCGATCCTAGGACTCCCCATGTGAACATCGTCCTCGATGCTTCTGATATTGGCAGTCTGTGAATCACGTTTCGAAAAGTATGGATGCCATGCACAGCAAGTTGAGGCTTTTGCTAAGCACGTAGCTAACGTAAATTCTACCTGCTAGGAATGAGACAGTGCCAAAAACCATCCAGAGAGCAGATTTAAACTTATTTTTCTACTTCCTGCTAGGGCATGGCCTCTAGATGGAGTGGCTTTGCTGAAGGCACTATCCTTCCCCTTCTCCCTCACCCAGAGCCAGGTTTCTGTGAGTGTGGGGGATGCTGGGAGATGATACCCCATCTGGAGATAAGGGTGGGGGAAGTGAGCTACAAGAGATCCTTTCTATTCACACACCCTTGGATATGCTGCCTTCCTTTCCATCTCTTACTGTTTCCCCAAACTTGGGAGGTTTTTTGTTTCTTTTTTTTTCTAATTTCTCCTCCCCACACAGAACCTTGGGGAGTTACAGCTTCTAACACATGTATATATTCATGATCTTATGTAAAATGCTAACATGAGATTAGCAGCAAGGAGAGATTCTGATCTCTATGCAACAGATAAGAAGACTGAGGTTCCAAAATAAAAGGGATCTGGGGATCTGGGTGGCTCGGTCGGTTGAGCGTCTGACTCTTGATTTTGGCTCAGGTTATGATCCCAGGGTCATGGGATTGAGTCCCGAGGTGGGCTCTGAACTGGGCATAGAGTCTGCTTGGAATTCTCTCTAAATAAATAAATAAATAAATAAATAAATAAATAAACAAATAAATAAGGATTTTCCTGAGGTCACACAGTTCTTAAGCGATACATCAGTCTCGATAAATTTTAATCTTAAAGCTACTACTGTGTCTGGCACTGTGGCATAGAGGCTTTGGTCTGTTTCCTTGCTTAGAAAGAGATGGCTGTGGTGAATGCACAGTCATGTATAGACTACCATATTTTGGGATGAAGTGCACGTGAGTCTGTGTCCGTGTGTCCCTCTGTGTGTGTATTGGGGGCAGTGGTTCAAAGCCCCCTCTTACAGCTCTTTGCCCTGCACTTTCTGGGTGCCCCCAGTATTGTCCCACTCACCCCAACCTCAGGGACTCAGCTAAGTTCTCCATGTCCAACTAAAAGAACACTGTCTTGAGACTATTACGGTCATTTTAAGCATGTTCCGTGGCCATAGTCTCTAGAAGTCATGGGACATTTTGTGGAACATCATGACATTTTAGAAGTTGAAAGAATCATGTGTTTGAGGACACATGGGCCGTTTCCTTCTCCCCTGTAGCCCTTCTGTTCAGTCGTCCAGGCATTTCTGTGGTTGCCGTTCAAGGGAAGGGTGAGCCAAACACACGGAGAGAAAGAAAGGAGGATTCTTGTATTGGTTTTTACATTCTCAAAGCTTGGGCTGCAGGGTGAGGGGAAGATCCACAAGCATCATTTGAGCGTAGATCTGGGGAATGCTTATTAAGCAAGGAATCCACGAAAGCCCTGGACTTTGGGAAGGGAAAAGGTGGCAGGGAGGTAAAGAAGGAAAGAGTTTGGTGGGCTTTAGAGTGGGCTCTGAATGGAGGGAGCCTGTGGGGCAGGGCAGAGCCAACATCCAAAGGTTCCTCGGCCTCTGCCAAAGGCCTTGTTTGTGGTTTGCTCTTGAGAGGCAAATGGGGGCTTCTTCTGTCTCTGCAGGAGCCCAGCCCCTACTTAGCTGAGTGTAACACAGAACCTGCCCTGGGGATCTAGAGTGGCTGCCCTTCCCATTGGATGAGCCCCTTTAATCCAGTCAGTATGCTGCGGGGTGACTGGCCCACAGTTCCCATCCAACTTATCCCATGTGACCAACCCCCATTTCAATACCATGGGAGACACTTCCTTACATGTGAGGCAGAAGATATGCACCGTGGACACCCACAGGGTGGTGTTGTGGGTTTTGTTTTGAGGGTTTTTTTTTTTTTAACGTTCATTTATTTTTGAGACAGAGAGAGACAGAGCATGAACAGGGGAGGGTCAGAGAGAGACGGAGACACAGAATCCAAAACAGGCTCCAGGCTCTGAGTGGTCAGCACAGAGCCCGATGCGGGGCTTGAACTCACGGACCGTGAGATCACGACCTGAGCCGAAGTCGGACGCTTAACCGACTGAGCCACCCAGGCGCCCCAAGGTTTTTTTTTTTTTTAAGAGTTTATTTTTTAAGAACAGTTTTAGGCTCACAGCAAAGTTGAGGAAAAAGTGCAGAGATTTCCCATATACATCTTACTACCATAGATGCATAATCTTTCTCATTATCAACGTTGCCCACCAGAGTGAGACATTTGTGACAATCGATGAACCTATATTAACACATCATGATCACTAGACACATCATGATCACCAGGAGTCCATTGTCTACATTAGAGTTCACTGTGGGTGTGGGGCATTCTGTGGGTTTGGACAAATGTACGAGAGCATGGATCCATCCTTTTAGTGTAACGGAGACTATTTTCATTGCCATAAAAATCCTCTGTGCTTTGCCTGTCCCGTGTATTTCTGCCCCCAACCCATGGCAACAACTGATCTTTTAACTGTCTTTTTCCAGAATGTCAAATAGTTAGAATCATATGGTTCCTGGCCTTTTCAAATTGGTTTCTTTCACTTAGCAATATATATATTGAAGGTTCCTCTTTGTCTTTTCATGGCTCAATAACTGATTTCTTTTAGTGCTGAAAAAAAAAATCCCATTGTCTGGATATACTACAGCTTGTTTACCCATTCAACTCCTGAAGGAAACCTTGGTTGCTTCCAAGTTTGGGCAATTATGAATCAAGCTACTATAAATATCATGTACAGGTTGTTGTGTTGACATCAGTTTTCAACCACTTTGGGTAAATACCAAGGAGCAAGATGGCCGGATCGTATAGCAAGAGTGTGTTTAATTTTTGTAAGAAGTCTCCCAGCTGTCTTCCAAAGTGGCTGTACCATTATACGATCTAACCAGCTATAAATGAGAGTTCCTGTCACTCCACGTCCTTACCAGCATTTGGTGTTGTCAGCCTTCTGGATGTGGGTCATTGTAATAGGCTTGTAGTAGCGTCTCACTTTGTGGTAGTGGTGTTAGAAAGAAACCCTTCAGCGCCAGTTCTTGAGTGGGACCAGTTGAACCATCTCAGCCATCTCGTCTACCTCCAAAGCCGAGACGGTGGTCAGTAAATCCGTGTTACATGTATATACCTGGGAAATAAGGCCGTGCAATCTTGTGCCAGGTCCAATGGGATTTTATACTATATTTGAATATAAACACGTGAATACAAGTGCCAACAGTTTAGAAAAATTATGGGAGGCAAAACTTGAACTGAGAAAAATCCATCAATTCTTTTTCCTGTATGCATGTATGAATTGGTTGATACAGTACCCATTGGCTGAAAACCTGAAGAGTAGAGCCAGTGTTTGATTACAGGGGTAAGATCCGGGCCTGGGCTTCTAGAGCAGCACTTTCCAGGCATTGTGTCCTGAGAATCCCTCCTCTTTTCCTCTGGAGTACTGTCCGGTTTGCTTCCAGACAATCCTGATGCCTGACACTGGGGCTTCAGAGCGGTGACAAAACAGGGGAGCACAGGGGCCACGACAGCGTCCTTTCCGCAATGGCCACCCGTGGCACTTTTAAAGTCACGGGAAATATACCGTGTCCTAATTACCCTGTGTTGCTCAAATGTGAGCCACAGGCCATGAGGCCAGGCTATCATGCTGCTGCTGCCCATCCAATTCAGCTGAAATCCACAGCTATTGAAAATCTTCTCAAGGAACCTTGAGATATAACATGGCTGCCAAATTTCTGCTTTTACAGCCACGTCTTTTGTCCCCTGCTGCTGTTCTGAACAGTGAGTTCCATCCTGTGTCAGCAATCTTCCTGTTAAGGCCCTATTGATCTGGAGACGGATGAACTTATTTTTCTTTTCAAGGTATAAAAGTACACGTGGTCCTGGCACTTAACTAACTCGATGGTGGGAGGAAGTCGGCTTCTGGCGCGCCCTTCCCCTTCACCCACCGTGTCTAATTAACATGGAGTCTACCTTCTTTGATGAGTTCATAAGTGTTTCACAGACAGGCGGGATGTAGCAACTTTGCAAGACACTGTTTAAAGATCTTCGACATCTGAGAAAGCCACAAAATCCAATAATCCTACTTTCAGAACTCCAGGGTGTCCACTGAGATCAATCTCATATCTAAACATCACATAAAGAGAGTGCATTGCATTATAGACTGGTTTCTATTGAACACCACCTAAGAAACAGCATTAGACAGTTTTGGGGGGGAAAAATGGAGTCTGTACCAGAGGGAATGGAAAAAAAGGTTGTTAAATTCTTGAAAATTTTCCCCTTGATCAAAGCTGCACTTTCAAAATCGTTCCATTATTAACAAAAGTCAGCTTAGCTGCAGTTTCTCTTCCGGACGATTTCTTGACGGAGTAAATGTTGGGAATAAACTGGAGGGGCTTTTATATTCTTCTTTGGACACAAGCAAAGCTGTTAGGAATTCCTTCCTTGGCAACTGCAGTATACCAGCACAAGGTCCTGTCGAAGGGGTGAACGGGGGTCGAAGGTTGTTTTTTTCTTGGTGGGAGACACCTAGTCCTGTGCCCATTCTGGCATATGCCCCTCGATGCAAGGTGTGTCCGGCATTTATAAGGAGCCAGGACCCAAGCATCAGAACAGGAAACATTGGATTCAGATGTAGCAGATCTTCCTTCGCTGGGGCTTAAGGAAAGAGTGAAATCCTCTAGAAGTGTTCTTTCTTGAAAAATAATAACAGCGAGACATGCTTTCTATTTTTCTTCAGGAAAAAAATAGATTTACTTAGCATAACATATTTTATTTAATTTTCTCAGTGTTGTTTTTATCGCCGTTAATATTTCCAAACCTCTGCTCTATGGAACACTAAATCTTTGTTATGAGGAGGAGATATTCTTACCCTTAATTAAGCTTGAGAGAGGCTGAAGTTTTTTGTAAATTTTTTTATGTTTATTATTTTTGAGAGAGAGAGAGAAAGCAGAGGAGGGGCAGAGAAAGAGAGGGAGACGCAGAATCTGAAGCAGGCTCCAGGCTCTGAGCTGTCAGCACAGAGCCCAGTGCGGGGCTCAAACTCATGAACTGTGTGATCATGACCTGAACCAAAGTCGGATGCTCAACCGACTGAGCCACCCAGGCGCCCCGAGAGAGGCTGAAATTTTAAAAGGCTACTTCACTGCAGGACTTTTTGGAGCTTTAAACATGGTCAGGTGTCCTATGAGTTGCCAAGCGGTTGGAGAGAGAAGCTAATGTGAATTTCCAAAATCTATTTGATCGTGAAATTCTTTATCAACAAACCTCTCTCTCTTGTGACTGACTTTTTGGGAATATGCTCTTGGGGAACGCTGTTCCCCCCGGTGCACATCACATTTCATTAGCACCTCACCTTTTAGTCTGAAAAGGACGGCTCCGAAAGAAAGGAACATCAGGTGGGTCAGGGTTTCCCTTAAAATGCCCTCCCGCATCTTCTTTGAGCCGAGCCTGGTTTTCCAGAACCGCAACAATTGCCCAAGCCGCCAATTCAAAGGCAGCCGTTGGTCATTTGGCTACATCTGAGCTGTCATAGATACAAACAATAGCTGGGGATTTAATTATATTTCTTCGAGCAGCTCCAATTTCCTCATGCCTATTCTGTTTCTGTATACTTGAGACGCTCGGAGTCGAGAAGTCTTGTCTATTTCAGGCTCCACATCCAGATAAAAAAGGAAAAAAAAGCACCTCAGAGGTGTAGCTATTTTAGTTTTTCGCAATCACAAAACTGCTTCTTTCTCTAAGTATTTTACGCCATCTCTTTTCAGCCAGTGTAGGCACCTAAAGCTTGGCCCCCAGTATTTTAGCCTGTATTACGCTTACGAGTATCACTTTATCTGACCTGGCTCCCTGTACTGCGCCTTCTCTGTCTCTGTCTCTCTGTCTCTCTCTCTCTCTCTCACTGTCACTCTCTCGCTCTCAAAAAGGGCTTAATCTGAAATTTTTGCTTACTAGGATGTGGACCAGTGCCCCTGGGACATGTGCAGATGTGGGACTTGGGAACAAAACCGATTAGAGGAGAGTTAACTCAGCAACCCCTACGTGAAAAATGTAAAGTCCTCACACTGCTCTGTGGCCTCTCTGTTGTACCAGTTCCAACGTACGTGCATTCCATGGCGTTGAGTTGGTGGAGACACTAACTCTTTTATGGCCAAATGAATTAGTGGGTTATTTATATATTTTAAACTTACTTAGACACTCCCTTAAGGCTCACAGCCAAGTCAATAAAGTTATGTTTGAAGATGGAGTTTGAAATTCTATTTTCATTCATTTTAATGGTTTACAAGCAAATTGCATTTTCTACTTCATTCTGTGACATAAGTCAATAGGTATCCAATGTAAATGTAGTTCATTTATATCTGAATTGATGTTCTGTCCACCATTACCTTATGTTTCTAATGCATTCTGATACATTAGTAAATAGGCTTGTCTGATTAATCATTAGCACATGAAAAGAATTAGCTGCTGCCTGCCAAATGGAATTATTGACACTGATAAGAAGACCAATGATGGTATCACCTGGAAATGGAGTATGCGGGTAATTTAAGAAAGAAAATGCCTCAATAAATAAGCAGAACCTTGAAAGTATTTCCTTAATTTTTCATATGATAGACATTCTAACTTCTACTTAAACACACACACACACACACACACACACACACACGATTTCCTAACATTCAAAACTCGCTGAAAGAAAGTCTAGATTTCCTCCACGAACTTAGTTGCCTAAAATCTACATCTCTTTTCAGTCTGGGAAAGAAACTGCTTGGTCACTAACGCGTGGAGGGTGAGAGAGGTTTTAGCACCTTTGAGAAGAATTCAGAACACAAAGGAAGTCCCTTGAAACCCTCTCTATTGTGACTCACAGCCTGAAGTTGAGCCTTTTAAAAAAAAAAGTTTATTTACTTTGAGACAGAAACACAGGAGGGGCAAAGAGAGGGAGAGGGATAGGGAGAGAGAGGGGGGGAGAGAGAGAATCCCAAGCAGCCTTGGTGCTCTCAGCACAGAGCCTGATGTGGGGCTGGAACTCAAGAACGCGAGATCATGACCTGAGCCCAAACCCAGAACTGGATGCTTAACCAACTGAGCCACCCCTGCAGTTTAGTTGTATTTAACCTGACTACCTACCTACCAGATGGCCCGTCTTAATTTTGGCCAGCGAGATCTGTGTGTGCGCACACGCAGGTGCACACAACACAGGTGCGAATTTACATGCTCCTTTGGAGAAACGTCCGGCTGCACGCAGTCTCCACTTAGAGCCCCCTAAGGGTGGACCTTGGGCAGGGGGGACAGACTTGAAGTCTGTGCCTGGGATAAGGCAGCCTGGCATACCTAAAAGGGTCATGGCCCCATCATTCTGAAAATGCTCCTATAATTCTGCTTTGTTATGGTCTGAGCCATTAGATTTAAAAGCTCTTCTGTGTGATTGCCAAGTACATTAATGGGAGCGAATGATAAAAGTCGAGCTGCCCGAGCTGCCAACACTGGTGCAGCGTCTTCAGGCAGCACCGCGGTGTGGCGGCGAGTGGCAGGCACTGTTGCCGAGATTTGCTTTATTCCGGGCTTTGGCGCGGTGCAGGCGGTGGTGCGACAGAGTGCTGTGTGTGGTCACCCTTGCTCCCGGAAGACCCGAAGCCAGCGTGCTGAGTGCTTTTGCAGTGTGGCTGACAAAAGGGCGTATCCCCTTAGGAGATTTCGTTATTGAGCAAGGATGCTGATGAAATGAGTCAGGAGCCTGACTTCTGACATGTCTTTAGTGATGTACATTCTGTTTCCTCAGTTTCCCCGTGGGTCGAGTGCTAATAAGCATTGCTGTCCTTCCTTCCTTCCTTCACTCCTTCCTTCCTTCCTTCCTTCCTTCCAAGGTGTTTGCTTTTCAAAAGGTTTTGAAACCATTAAGGGATGGGGCGCCGGGTGGCTCAGTCGGTTAAGCGTCCGACTTCGGCTAAGGTCATGATCTCATGGTTCACGAGTTCGAGCCCCCACGTCGGGCTCTGTGCTGACAGTTTGGAGCCTGGAGCCTGCTTCCGATTCTGTGTCTCCCTCTCTCTCTGACCCTCCCCCCATTCATGCTCTGTCTCTCTCTGTCTCAAAAATAAATAAACGTTAAAAAAAAAAAAAAAGAAACCATTAAGGAAAGGTGTATGAAATACCAGATGGCGGAGGTCCTGTTTTTATTGTAGTATGTCTTCTCTCTTTATTCTTTTTTTAAGTTTCTTTATCTGAGAGAGAAAGAGTATGTGTTGTGTTGCACCGTCAGTGCAGAGCCTGATGCGGGGCTTGAACCCGTGAACCATGAGATCATGAGCTGAGCTGAAACCAAGAGTTGGACGCTTAATCGACTGAATCACCCAGGTGCCCCTGTCTTCTCTCTTTAAAATCAAAAGCCACTTGAAGACCTGTACTGTGGGTTCCCAAGCAGCTCGGATTGAACAAGTATTTATTTAAATTTAATCAGTCAAAGGACAAGCATGTATTTCGTTTGCTCATGTCACGTTTTGGGGCAGAACCTTCTCTCGTGTTTAATGTCACCTGCAGACTCATGTTTTGCTCATTCATTAGTCTACGTGCTGGATCACGCATGGGTTCCTTTTGAGGTTTGTGTCGTCTCAGAAGGCAAGATAACCAGAGGACCTGTGTGGGACCTCAGTCCCATATACTTTCTTAGATATGGGTTCTAGTGGGAGGCTTTCTCTACTGTTTCCATAGGAAAAGTTTTCTAAGACTTAGCAGAAGACAATGCATGCAGGGAAATGAAAATGCGTGGTTCCCTGGGGGTTGACCTGCTGCTCGAGAGCCGAGGACATTGGAGAGGTAGAACAAGACAAATCGTAGTTACAACAATGAGCTCAGAAACCTGAGTGCCTGTGTTCTCATCTGGGGCTTTTCAGTTATACATCAGATGGCACTGGGCGAAGTTACCGTTAGCACATTCTCCCTCTGTTTCCTCGTTGGTAAAGCGAGGATATTGATAGCACCTAACTCGTGGGATTGTTAAGAAGGATAAAGGAGTAAAGCACACAGGGCATTGAGTATAACGTCTGGCTCATAGTGAGCATTCAGGTGCAGACTTAGTGGCGGGTGGGTTTGGCTCCCTGTGAGATAGGATATGAAGAGTTCTGAGCACTGTTCTTAGATTTCCTTGGGTGTCAACAAGGTGATCGGGTCCTCAGGATGACTCCAGCATGGACACCTGAAGATTTCTTTCCCCAAACTCTGAATTTTTTGCCTCTTTCATTTTTTTTTTTAATAGTGCTTGTCCCTCTCTTTCATTGCCGTGTCACCGGTGCCAAGAATAGTGTCAGTGTCTGGGCGACGCTCAGGATTTGTTAAACATGCGAATGACTCTTCTAGTCCCCAAAGTGTCCCTTTGCTTTTTCTGTTGAGTTGGAGACATAGTTACCAGATTCATTGCAACTGACTTCCTTTTCCTTACACCTAAAATAAGAGTAATAGAGGACTATTTTTTCTCTTAATAAAATAGTGTTTTGAGTGTGTCAACACCAGGCCCTATAAATACCACCACACTACACATCTGGGGATCCATTGGAATCACCCTTCAATGAAGCTGTCACTGAGCAAGCACTCGGCTGGGACACAAGGACTTTCTTATGCCTTCTTCCCCAAGCTCGATCTTCGGGTAATCACTCTGCTTCCTAAAACAGCACCCAGAAAGGTGGCAGCAAACCAATCCCTGGGCAGGGGCAAGAAAGCCAAGAAGTGTGATATTTTATTAATTATTACAAAAATAACCTGCAGGGCTGAGGCTCGCCACCGCAAAGCACAAGTGTGAAAATCCCACTTTGCTGGTGAACAAAGAACTCCTCGTTAACTACAAAGATCTTCCCTCAGCAACATGTAAAGTAGGAGGAAAGAAGAGAGTGCAGACGTTATCAGCATTTAAAGAAATGAAAAAGTTTACCTCCGAAAGGTGATGTTGTAAATCATATTTCCTTCCAGGGTAGTGGTATATTCGACAGTCTTGGGCATTTTCCCAAGACTTTTTTTTTTTTTCCTGCCCCAAAAAGAATTTAGGAAACAGGTTGACCATTGATTCATGTCTTCCAGTATGTTAGCTATTAATAACGCTCTCATTTCATAATTTTTCCCTCTTTTGAATGCATTCCAGATGTTCACCTTGCAAATGTGAATTTTAAATGCTTACTGTTGCAATCATTTTGTGTCCCAGGGACTTTAAACACATTTGTAGCCCTCTTTTCAGAACCTTCAAGAGACGGCGACAGGTTAAGGAGAGAGAGGGAGTGAGAAAACATACCTGTGATAGAACACAGAAAAATGGATACAGATTTGAAAATAGATACATCTTTTTGACTTCTAGGCATTTTATGACTGTATGTCTGCACGCATTTGTTTAAGAAACTGATCTTATGCTTTTATTTTTCATAAGTATTTTTTCAAGAAATCGATCGACAAAATGGATTTATTACAGAGTAACAGTAAGATAAGTAAAACTTAGCTTCAACTTGTGGTTCAGACTGCTATTTTCACACACAAAAAATGGCAAGTGATGAAATTCTCAAGACAGTCCACCCTCTGTCTTACATGGTGGCATTTTAACACAATGTAGCATGACAAAAGTGGTCATAGAGGAGATGGTGAGAACAAAGCAACTTTTTTTTAATATCCATTTATTTTTGAGAGAGAGAGAGAGAGACAGCACGAGTAGGGGAGGGGAAGAGATAGAGGGAGACACAGAATCTGAAGCAGGCTTCAGGCTCTGGGCTGTCAGCACAGAGTCCGACGTGGGACTCGATCGAACCGACCAACTGTGAGATCATGACCTGAGCCGAAGTTGGACGCTTAACCGACTGAGCCACCCAGGCGCCCCCAACAGCTTTTTTAAACAAAATGGATTTTTTACCAATTGCCTATTTGTTAGGTCAAAACTAGGCTGGAATTTTTTTTATCAAGAAATGATTTTAGGTTCATGTGATTTGATGCATGAGAGTAAATTTCTCTTAGAACAAAGTCTATGGTTTAGAGTATTGTTTACGACTATCTGGTCCATTTCTGGAGAATAACGTGGACGCTTAAGATGAGCAAAGCTCTGCATGCCCTACATCTGTTTGCTGTATTAATCAGGGTAAGGTTTTGCTGCTATAACAAAGAGATCTAACAATACAAGAGATGTAAAGAACAAAGGGGTTCATTTCTCTCTCCCGTACCAGGCCCCACGCGAGTAGTCTGGTTAGGCAGGCAAGCCCTGTTTCCACAAAGGCATGCACGGATCCAGGCTCCTGTCAGGTCATTTCTCCTTGACACCCACAGCCTTGTCATCATCTCAGGGTGGAAGCTGGGTTGCCATGATACTCAGGTTCCAGCCAGTGGGAAGAAGAAAATGGAGATGAAGCATGCCCAGTATTTCCATAACCAGACACATGACTTCCTGGCACGTTCCACAGGTGAAAACTTTGTCACCTGGCCAACGAGCCACAAAGGGGGGGGGGGGGGTCTGGAAAGTGTGGTCCTGAGGAGCACCTGGAAGCCCTGTGGCAATTCTATGCCTGTGAAAGGAGGAGGGGACACATTGGATGGCCTTCCAGCAGTCTCCATCACAACCAGCTTTTCCTATCCCAACACACGCCGCTTCAGGCCTGTGTACCCATGGGCCGTCTCCTACCCCATTGCACAGGGTTATAGAATTTTGCCAAGCACCAGGCCTCAATTTGGTAGCCCTTTTCCCTTGCTCAAGGTTGCCAACTTTTTACATCAGCTCTCTTTCTCCACCCCAAACCTTCAGGGTACAAACAAACCAACAGACGCATATTGACTCTTCCCCACCCACTCACTCGTTGTCTCCCAACTTAACCCCAACTTCCTTTCTTGTAACCTTTTCTACTTCGCATAATCTGGAGCCTGCCTTGAAATAAACCAACTAAATAAACCTAGGCATAATAATACTGGCTAAGTAGAAGTCCTGTATCTTCCCCCCTACCCCCCATGTCAACCTTTATAGATGGCATTTCTTCTTTGGTCCTTGTGGCTTAATTTGCAGGACTGATATAGGCTGTGAAAATATCCACTGGTCATCTTCACAATGTCAGCCACTAAAATCAATATGAGTGTGCTCTCCTGTGGGATCCGGCATGTGTAAAGAATATGGACTCTGGAGGAAGACTGGTCTGGGTTTGAGATTCCTTTGCCGAGTGGCTGCGGCTCCATTTCCAATTCAATTCAATTCAGCCTCAGTTTACTTGGTTTACTTGGAGGAGAATAATGTGATTGTCATGGGCATCAAAGCCCACGGAGTTCACAGGGGTCAAATATCTGGCATGTGGGTAGTCCCTGAGTTCCTGAGCCTCCTTTGCTGTGGACTTGTTATTCTTATTTAGATGAACCATTTATATTCCTTTAGGCCTCCGGCTCCTCACCTGTAAATCAGGAATTAGGCTTGCCTTACTTGTGAAACAGTGCTAATGGGAGGAACGAGGAACACAAGGGATGGGAAGACACTTAAGGGGAAAAAAAGCAACAGATCTTAAAAAGTGCTCTGGACTACTATGAGGTATTTCTTGTCAGTGTCCCTATGCTGAGATGTCGGCCGCTCTGGTTTCCAACTAAGGGATGGTATTCTTCCAAATACACAGCTAGAGCCAGTGTGTCCCATAGAATTCACAGAATATGAAAGACCCTCCAGGCAACTATTATTATATCAGTTTAACGCCAAGCCCTGCACCTGAAGAAATAGGAAAAATAATTTGTTCTCTAGTTGGGGTCAGACTGGTCTAATATTTTCGGCCTTTAATCTCCCCCAGTGGAAACACCCTCCATTAAATGGACGTACTGGAGAAGAGTGGAAGGAACTTAACAGAATGTTGCCAGTAGCTCAACCCCGTGAAAAAATATTGTAAACTTGTTCTCTGGTTTCCTGTTGGTGACATGATCTTATAGCCAATTGGGAGTGTTAGGGACAAGAGTTTGTCTATTCTTCCCTGTGGTGTGGTCTTCCTTGTGGCTGTAGTTGGTTTTATGTCCTGAGGTTGGCCTTGGCAACTGAGTATCGACAAGTCAGCTTGTCTATTTTTTTTTTTTAATGGGTGATGTTTGTTTGTTTTTGGTTTGGAATTATGAAAGTGTTAATTACAGAAAATTTGGAAAATGGAGTAAGGTATAAATAAGAGATTTATGGAAACACCGTGACTCTTAATAAATCGGTTTATATCTTGCAAAATATGTGTATTTCCTAACTAGGGATGTGGAATGAAATGGCAGAAGCAGGGAGGAGAGGCATGAAGGGCTTGAGGTTACAGAAGTATTTTTGAATTCTCACTTTGTGGCGACAAGGATTGGGTAGGTATTTGTATGGTTGCTGTGGCCAATGTAAAGGAAGTAGAGGGCTAGAAGGAAACTGTGAAGTGTGTGTGTGTGTGTGTGTGTGTGTGTGTGTGTGATTCTCACGTTCTTCTTCTTCCATCTCTTCCCTCAACATGGCCTTCCAATCTGAGCAGTGATATTGGCAGGACTGGTGGGGTGGGTCACTTACATGGTGTAGGTCCCCAAATGTCAGTGGCTTAACATAACAAAGGCTTTTTTTCCCCAGTACAAGTCCCCCCACAGGTTGGCAGGAGGACTCTGCTCATCACGGTGACCCAGGGATTTAGGTTGACAAGAGGTTCCACTTGACGAATGTTTCCATGACAGTCACAGGAAGAATCATGCACTGGCTGTTTAAGTTTCTGCTGGACATGACAAGCATATCATCAGGTTATATTTTATTAGACAAAGGAAGCTACATGGTCACATCTCATTTCATATTCCCAAGAGAAGAGAACGAGGATGTTTGTGGAAAGTCCTAATGACACCCTCAATGGGCAATGAGAGCACCATGTGCCTTCCAGAGAGTTCCTACCATGCTCAGCCAAGATTCTGCCAGATGTGGGCAATAGGTGTGCCTTTTATAAATTCTGCTTCCATAAGTCCTAAACCCTTGCCAGTATGATATCACCCTGGAAGGTACTAGAGAACAGGGCCTGTCTGCTCATTTTTCTATATCAAGCCTCCAACTCCTATCTGCCCAAGGCGATGGGATGGTGCCCTGACCAGAATCCATTATTCTTTGGTAGAATTACCTTGGGAAAATATTATTATCAAAAACTGTGGTCCTTTGTTTTTCTTCAATGTACAAGTTGTTTTTTGAGTTAAGGCAACCTGCTTTGATGTCACAGCTTCACGTTGGAGGGATCGTACAAAACATACATGCATACATATTAAGCACTTACTACGTGGCAGGCACTCTGTTCTGTACTCCTGATGCAATGTTGAAAAGGAAGAGAAGAAAAATACAGTCCTTATCCTTATGGAGCTCTTACCATGTTAGGAGAGGCATACACTAAGGAAATAATGATGACACAAATGTAGAATTTCAACTACAATAAAGGGCTATGAAAGGCACTTTGCCCTGGTCTGATGAGGAATAAATGTTAATGAGGTCCAGGGGTACGGGTGGGAAGGGCATTTAGGCCAAGGACACAGCATGGAAAAAGCTTGGTGGCAGGAAGTTAATGATGGCATTCTAGAGTCTGAAAGAAGACTTGGCTGGGTGGACACAGAGAGGACAGCATGGTTGGCATACAAGACCTGGGAAACCCCGTTAAGGATTACTGTTTTAAACTAAAGAGTAGGAAAACTAGATTTGCATTTCAAAACAAGTGCTCTGGAGGCAACGTAGGAAATGGAGGGCCATGGGGTGCATGCTGAGTATACTATGAGTTCAACGGCATTGCCCAGATAAGACATGAGCTTAGACTAGGGTGTGGTGGCAGAGACACTTAACAGACTCCTCGAAAACGTTGCTCCACGTGCAACAGGAATGCTAAGAGCATGATACAGAGAAAGTCTCTCTCTCAGTCACTGTATCATGGGAAGAAGGCTACCATGTTGAGGGGACAAATGGACAGTTTTCATATTGATTCGCATGTCAAGGGTAGAAGCATGGGGGGGGGGCGGGTAGCAGTGGGTACAAAAGGGTCGCGTATCCAGCTATTAGCGAAGATTGCTTTGTCTCTTGCCCAGACATTGCTGGATATATCAAAAAAGAGAGCTAAGTGCGTATCTTACTTTGATCCTCTAAATATTTCTTTTTTAGTGCAGAAGGTATTGTACTATTTATATAGCTCCTGATGGGGACACAGGAACCTCCTGACCATTGTCCAGACACTTCATGGCCCCACCATTGAGGTCATTTGACTGTGTTTTACCTAACTAAGTAGAGGAGTTGTAATTGTTCTTTATGATAGAGAACTAAGCCCTAAAACTAAACTCTGGGCATAGACATCTGGCCCATACTCTTCGAACAGACCAGATGTTTAAAATAAAAATGAAAATTTCTGCATGACTAATGAGATAGGGTCACAAAATATAGTCAGTGGGGGAGCGGATGTCAACTCTTCACTGATTCCCTCCCTAAAGACAAAAAAAAAAAAATTGCTTCCAAATAAGTCTAGCCCTGTGTGTGTTTTCTTTACTTCCATAGTTCATTATGCACACTGCGGTAATTTGTTGACAGTCCAAGGCAAATCCATGATAAAACCAGAGAACTTCTCCAAAGTAAATATTTGGTGCTACAAAATAGGGCTTTTTTTTTTGCACATTAATCCAATAATAAAATGTAGTCTGTGGGAGGAATAAGGAGTGCTTGCTAATTTCCTAAATTGCTGAAGGTCACAGAAGCGTCTCATTGATTTGAAAAATTATTTTGTTTATGGAGAAGTAATATTCCCAGTCAGGAAACCCAGCTCCTTAGTGCTGTGGCCAGCTGCGGAGGCCTCCAGATGCCATGGATAGGGGAGAAGGAAATGGGGGTTCAGCCTGCCCCAGTCCATGTCCTGGATTTTGAAGGCAACATGGGAGGACAGCCAAGAGGACAGATGTAAGTGAGCTCTCAGAAGCTAAAACTCTGCCCGAAGCGTTAGAGTCTGGAGCAGCAAGTGGCCTTTCCGCTTTGGTTAGGGCTTACCAGTCCCATCCGTGCTTGTGTTACAGCATTTCTAGACCTTGACTTTGCCCTGCAAGTAGCTCAGTGAGCAGACGGTGCAAAAGCAAGGGATAGATGGATGTGTGACACTAACATCAAGGAGAGAAGGTGTGTGTAAACATTAGTACTTACAAGACAGTGGCAGCTCCCCTTGTGGAGGGTTGGGATGAAGGAGAACCCAGGCCTAATGTGTTCTCTCTGCCGTGGTGACCCAAAGGAGTGTTGGACTCAAGAGGGTGGGGGAATTCAAGAAGAGCTTCTCAGAAAGGGCAACGCTTTGCCTTTGGAAGCGGGAGGAGGGATTTGCTACGAGAAAATTTTTATTCCTGCATCTGTGAACTTAATAAGGTAGCCGTGTAAGCAAGCTTACAGCTACAGCCCTATCAGAGTTGATGCATAGAAGGAGATGAGATGAAAAGTAGTAGATATTATCTTATAAATATTTACAAGGTGCCAGGCACTGTGCCGACCGCTTCCCATTCGTTGTTTCAGGTAGATGGTATTAGTCTCTGGGGTTGATGAAAAGACTGAGGTTTAGCAAAGCTAGACGGTTCTCCCATTCAGCATAACTCGGGAGAAAATCTCAACTGGAGCCACTTAGATGTGGAGCGCGATGCTTGAACTCAAATGCCATACTGCCACTCATTCATACTGCCATACTGCCACTCAAGCTGACCGCCGTAACGTCACTTGAGGCTGAAGGTAAAAGCAGGTGCATGGGTTTCCCAACTGAAAAAGTTTTAAAAACTAGGTCGTATGAAAACAGAGTTCACCCTGGAGAATGGGAAGTGTGTGACCTGACCCTCGGTGACTGCCTCCACCAAGCTGCCATGTGGATATAGAAGCTTTGTGATTCTACGACGTTGTGTCTCACGACGCCTGGATTCGCAATGGTGCTTTGAAAACTACTGATCAAGGAAGTTCCAAGGGGCTCATTTAACAATTGGTTAAGAGTATACTGAGGTCCAGTCTCACTCTTGTTAATGGCACATATTTTCTTACATCTTGTGACTTCCTGCTTAGTTCTATGTGGCACGCCACTTAGGTGGGCACCCCATCGGGGGAAAATCCATTAGCTTGCTTCACTAGTGTCTTGTCGACACGGGCGAAATAGACCTTGGCTTTCTCAAGAGCTCTAGGAGACTCAAAGAGCCCAGATTTGAAATGGAGACCAATGAAATTCAGCTTGTTTCGCTCTGACGGGAATTGTGGGCCACCCTTCTTTCTAATTTCCGGGGTCTCCTTTTTCAGAAAGGATTTTCGGCGACGTCTCTCTCTAGCGTCGCTGGTGCCCCTTTGTATCAGAAGGAAATTAGCCGCAAGAAAAATCGAGGTTTGACAATAGAAGACCAGATGCCACACCTTGTAAATAAATTTGAAAAAAATAGAAAGCATGCACTGCAGGCAGCTGCACCATATAAACTCAGGTTTTTACACCACAGTGTCGTGTTCTTTGTATCCTCATTTGGCTCCAACATCTGTTCACCCTTGTCCATTCCTCCCATATATTAGTTTTAATTACAGACACAGGAGTACAGCTTCTGTGATTCTCCTGCTTACTCTGATAGAGACATTGGTGGTGTGTTTTTTTGTTTTTTGTTTTTTTTTTAGGGATCCAGCTCTGGCTGAATTACTGGAGAGCACAAACCCAGACTTGTCTGTCACCTCCCTGAAGCAGACAAACGCTTCGCTACTTTTCTTTTGTTCCTCATTCCCCACAACCTGCAATCTCCTGGCTGTGCCTTTGCCCCATCCCATGCTTTTCGATGTTCTATCAAAATATTACTCAGTTTCCCTATCTTCCCACCTCACCCAGCTGAAAGACATCTTTCTTCCCTTTCTCCAAATTTCCGTTGAATTTACTACCTGTAATGCATACTGAGTGCTTAGCTATTTTTTTTTGCTGGAATTATGTTTATTTGTTTAAAGTCATTACTTCCTGGTGAATTCCAAGAAGTCAGAAACTGTGATCGTATGTCTCTTGTTGAACCTAGCACAGATTTCTATGAATAGTGAGTATTTAAAAATAGTCTGTGAATAAATTAAAATGGGCATGTGGTCTAGTAAATAACAGATTTTCCAAAAAAAAAAAAAATAGGAGAGATTAGCAAATACCAGTTTATGGTTGAACATAGTCTGGAGACACATTTCCAGGCCCAGTTTGGAAAATTTTTCTAAAACTGACAACATTTAAAACTCAGACAATTGCACAGATATCTCTATATATTTCAGTTCGACTCTTAAGTCCAAAGGTGGCTAACATACCACAGTTTCCTATTTAGACAGGGTAGGTCATTTGCACTTTGATAGTCCTTACCTGGCACATTCCCCCCATTTATTTCACCTGCCTAACCTCTGTAGAAATCTGAGTTTGTAATTCTTGCAATAAGATTACAGGTTTCTATGATATCTGATTATTATTATAACCAACCTCCCTTCCCACTAGCTTGTATCACACTGACCCACCGACTGAGAACAAGTAGAAAAGCCGGATAAATGTTTGCGGAAATTTATTTGAAGGTACTGGAGAGCTAGTGAGGCAAGCAGGATTTAAAGAACTGTGGTTCCCGAGAAAAGGGAGATGCGTGGAGTTAAACCTGAAAGTCCTTAACTTTCAGAAAAAGAAAGCACTTTTCTACCTGAGGCACTTGCAGATTCATAAGCAACAAGAAGTAAGAGAATATACATATCCTAAGTAGAAAATATCACCTACAAGAAGAATCTGAGCAAAAGGTTTTGCTTAGGAAGATAAAAAAATTGGAATTTAGAATTTGCAAAATAGCCAAGCTATGAGAGGGCAAAATCCTAGAGAGAAAGGAGCCAAGAAATCCACTCAGTATCCCACATGACTTTTTTAGTTGAGGCATGGGACAATGTGTAAGCAGCAGCCCACAGACTAAGATACTGGGCAGAACTTTTGACAATCCCATGATGCTAGGGAGACAAATTGGGGTTTGGAGCTTTCCAGGAAGAGAAGGGACTTTAACAAACATCCCTGGCTTTCATTGGGCACCACTGAATATCGCATCCTGGGCATGAGGGGCAACTTAGAAGTAGTCTCAGTGTCAAATGTGCTTCATTGGAAACCACCCCTCCTTTAACTGCCTGATAAAGCAGAGTAGAACCTCTTTGGGTGTAGACACCATCATTTGGATCGTCTATAGATTTTATAGGCAGTACGTGACTCTCGGTAAAATGGGGCCAGACTGAAAGGACATAGTATTACTAAGTAAAAGCCAAAAGAAAAGAAAAAAAAAAGCTGTCAGTAAAACAGATCCATAGGTAATTCAGACATCAGTGTATTAAGATATAGATTTAAAATCATGGTGACCGATATGTTCAATAAGGTAGACAGCAAGATAAAGAATATCGTCAGAAAAATAGAATCTATACAAAAGAAGTAAATGAAAGTTACGTTACTGAAAAATAATTTACATTAAGAGCTCAATCTATAGGTTGAATGGCGGATAAGACAAGCTGAAAGAAGAATTAGGGAGATGAAAGACAAGTAAGAAGATGTTCAGTCCGAAGGTATTTAGGAGCACAATAAAAATGGATAATGCATACAAAAATCTAACATACGGGGAGTTGGAGCGTTCGTGATAGGAGAAAAAGAATGGAGCAAAATCAGTATTTGAGAAGATAATGACCAGCATTAACCCAAACTGAAGAAAGCACCATGCCAAAGATGATTTAAACTCTATGAACTCAAGCAGGGTGAACGTAAAATGAAAAATAAATAAAAACAACACATGCTGAGGTGCACAGTAGTAAAACCGCTAAAAATCCAAACCAAAAAGAAATGTAAAGGCAGCTGTTTGGGAGGGGGTTGGTGGGAGGTATGAGAAAAGAAAAGTTTACCAGCAAAGAAACAAAACTGACAGCAATTTTTCAACCACACAATGGAAGTCAAAACACAAAGGAAGACATTTTTAAAGTTCTGAAAGGAAAGACCGTCAACTTAGAATTCTATACCAAGTGAAAATACCCTCCCAAAAGAAGGGTAGAATAAAGACGTTTCCAGACAAACAAAATCTAAAATAATTAGCCAGCAGTAGACTTGTACTAAAAGAAATAATAAGGAGGTGGTTTCAGATCGACACGTAAAAATGAGTGAAAGCGTTAAGAACAGAAAGGCTATAAATATGTGGGTAATCTACATTAATATTAATGTTTTGTGGGGTTTAAAATATAGGTAGAATTAAAACCTCATAGTGATTATACAAGCCATGGGACAGAAGATGCAATTAAAGTTTTCGAAGATCTTTGTGTTAGGCCGAAGTTGGTAAAAACACTTTTATTGTCTCTATCAAATCAAGAATCCATATTGTAATATCTAGTTTAACCACTGACGGAACAGTGAAATTATATGTCACCAACAATTAATAGGGTGAACACCAGAACAGTCTAAACTGCTTTATTCGTCCAAAAGGAAACAAGAGAAAAGATACAGAGGAACATAAAACCGGTAGAACAAATAGGAAACAAAAACACATATGTCAGTAATTTCATTTATTTATTTATTAAAAAAAAATTTTTTTTTTAAACGTTTATTTATTTTTGAGACAGAGAGAGGCAGAGCATGAACGGGGGAGGGTCAGAGAGAGAGAGAGACACAGAATCGGAAGCAGGCTCCAGGTTCTGGGCCATCATCAGCCCAGAGCCCGACGCGGGGCTCGAACTCACGGACCATGAGATCGTGACCTGAGCTGAAGTCGGACGCTCAACCGACTGAGCCACCCAGGCCCCCCAGTAATTTCATTTAATTTATTCAGATTCCATGTCCCAGTTAAAAGACAAAGATAGTAAGACTGAATAAAACTTCAAAACCTAATTATCTGCAGCTTACGAGACAAGACTTAAATGCAAGGTAACACATAGGGTGAAACTATACATTGTTAAAGACATACCATTCAAACACTAACCAAAAGGAAGCCGTTGTAGCTAGGCCGATGCCAGAAGGGTAGATGTGGTGCAAAAGTGAGTAATAAAGGGGGGTATTTCATAATATTGAATGACGTAATATGTCAGGAAAATAGAACCATTCTAAACTTGTATGTACCTGAAACATAGCCTCAGAATATATAAAGCAAATATCAACAGAACCAAAAGAAGAAATAAAAAAAAAAACCCATAAGCATACTTGGAGATGTTACTGTACCTTTCTCAATGGCCGAAAAGATGAATATTTAAAAAATTATAACACGAGAGGCCTGAACACCATGGCACGCATGGTCGTTGCACCCACAACTGTAGAGCTGCAGAAATACATATTCTTTCTTAAGTGAATATGGAATATTTACCTATTTGGGACCATAGAGCAAATAGGATGATATTATCTATGGAACGCTCCTTGCAGCGAAATTAACCTAGATATTATTTTTTTTTTAATTTTTTTTCAATGTTTATTTATTTTTGGGACAGAGAGAGACAGAGCATGAACAGGGGAGGGGCAGAGAGAGAGGGAGACACAGAATCGGAAACAGGCTCCAGGCTCTGAGCCATCAGCCCAGAGCCTGACGCGGGGCTCGAACTCACGGACCGCGAGATCGTGACCTGAGCTGAAGTCGGCCGCTTAACCGACTGCGCCACCCAGGCGCCCCATAGATATTTTTTTGATTATTGGAATATCCTTACATATTTGGCTATTAAGGAAGGCGTGTATAAATCATATATGTATCAAGGAAGACATCAGAGTAAAAAATAGAAAACATTTTGAGCTTAATAAAAATACAATATAGTAAACATTTTGGGATGCGGTTACCTCCATGGTTGGTACGAGGCTGACAGCCTTAAAGACACTTGTTTGAATAAGGTAGATGGAGGGACACCTGAGGGGCTCAGTCCGTTAAGCGTCAGACTTCAGCGCAGGTTGTGATCTCTTGGTCTGTGAGTTCCAGCCCCGCATCGCACTCTATGCTGACATCGCGTAATCTGGAGCCTGCTTCAGATCCTATGTCTCCCTCTCTCTCTGCCCCACCCCTGCTCGTGCTCTGTCTCTCTTCATCTTTCAAAATTGAATCAATGTTAAAAAAAATTTTTTTTTAAGAAAAAGGTAGATGGAAAATTAACATATCCATGTTAAGGAGTGAGAAAAAAAGAAAATGATGCTCAAAATAAGAATGAGAGATAAATGGCAGAATGTAATGAAATTAATGAAAAAATATAAAATAAAGAGAACCAGCAAATCCAAAACAAAGAGTTTCCTTAAAAAGATCAATATAGGGGCGCCTGGGTGGCTTGGTCGGTTAAGCATCCAACTTCGGCTCAGGTCACGATCGCATGGCTTGTGAGTTCGAGCCCCGCGTCGGGCCCTGTGTTGACAGCTCAGAGCCTGGAGCCTGCTTGGGATTCTGTGTCTCCTTCCCTCTCTGCTCCTCCCCAACTTGTGCTCTGTCTCTCTATGTCTCTCAAAAAATAAATAAATGTAAAAACAAAAATTAAAAAAAAAAAGAAAAGATGAATAGCAGACCTGGGTTGCTCAAACCCTGCCTATTTGTAAGAAAGGCCCGTGTTCAGGACAGGCTCTTGGCCAGCTCCTAGGAGATGAGCTCTGAGTCCTTAGAAGATTTTGCTTGATGAGGGTGTTAGAGGTCTGAGGCAGTGGGCCATGAAGTACCCGTGTGACCCGACAGTTTACACTGACAAAGTAATTTTGGGAGAACAACTGTTTTTCGGACCCAGGGCAGGAATCTGACCAAGTAGCCGAAGTTAGTCACACAACTGCTGCAGGCCTACCGAACTGACATCCATTAAAAAGCCTGGTCACCAAGACTCACACGAGCATCTCTAGTTGATGACACTTTGCACATGTTGTCGCGCATTGTTGCTGGGGGAATCGGGTGCCTCTGTGTGAACCCAGTGGGAGGAAGCACTGGGAAGCTTTACCTGGTTTCTCTTGAACTCTTCCCCATACACCTTTTCCTTGTGCCGATTTCAATCTGTATCGTTTCACTATAATAAATTTCAACCATAGGTATCACAACTTTAGAGTCCCGTGGGTCCTACTAGCAAATCGTGGCCTCTGAGGGTAGTCTTGGGGTACCCACCACAACACACACTCGCATATACACACAGGTTACAAATTACTGATGTTAGGACGCAAAGGATAATAAGAAATTATTCTGACGATTTAAAATATAAGAAATTTTAATTAAAAAAATTTTTTTAAGTGTTTATTTATTTTTGAAAGAGAGAGAGAGAGAGAGAGCACAAGCAGGGAGGGGCAGAGAGAGAGGGAGACACAGAATCGGAAGCAGGCTCCAGGCTCCAAGCTGTCAGCACGGAGCCCGACGCGGGGCTCAAACTCACGAGCTGTGAGATCATGACCTGAGCCGAAGTTGGACGCCCAACTGACTGAGCCTCCCAGGTGCCCCAAGTATGATAAATTTAAACTAATACATTTAAAAACTTGGACAGAATCAGCAAATTAATACAAGGCACCACTAAAAGAATTAGAAATAAAGTAGAATATATGACTAGCCATGTATCTACTAAAGAAACTATATGCACAACCAAAGATCTACTTACAAAGTAAAGCAATTCCTCTTGAGGGTCAGTAGTAGAAGAAAAAGAGAATTAAAGAGCTTACATTTCCAGGTACGAATCTCATTACAAAGCTGTGGTAAATAAAAATTATGAATTTTTTCCCCCGATAATACACAAACAATAAAACAAAATGGAGGCCCCCAAAATCCCATGTCCACACAGATACACAGATGTGATAGTGTAATGCAGTAGAGAAAGAGTAGCCTTTGCAGTAAATGGTGCCAGGCCAAGTGAGTATCCATGAAGAAAAAGAAGCGAATCTTGGCTTCTGTTTCACATCAAAGTCAAGAATGAGTTCCGTGTTGAGCACATTTTCAATGTAAACGGTAAAAATAGTTTTCTAGAATTTATATAGGAGAATTATTTAGTGACCTAGGGGTAGGCAAATATCTTGTAAAAGTGCACAAAAAAGCACTAACCTTAAGGGGAAGGAAGACCTAGAAGTTGGAATTTTACAAATAAAGAGCAAAAAGGAAGAGTGAGAGAAGATATTGCAATCCATTTATCTGATTCAGGGCTAGTATTCAGAGTGAACAATCACATGCTACAAATCAATAAATAAGACGGACAACCCAATAGCATACTATGCAAAAAAAGTTTGAGCAGGCACTTTACAAGAGAGGAAATTCAAATGGCCACTAAGCACATAGAAAGCATCAGCCTCCTTGGTCGTTAGAGAGACACAAATTAGAACCACTATGGTTTATATCCACATACACTAAAATAACTAAAATTAAAACAAACTTAAAAATACTAAATGCTGACAGAGATGCAGAGCAATGGCTATTTTCCTACACTGGAGTGGATGCACATAGTCTACATACTTGTACAACCACTTTTGAAAACCGGTAATCTCTGCTAAAGCTAACTGTATAGACACCTTATGATCTAAGAATTCCTCTGACAGAAATGTACTTAACAGAGACACATACGCACGTGAACAAGGGCTATCTAAGAATGTCCATAGCAGCATCTTTGGTGGCTAAAAATTGGAAACAATGGGAATGGCTACCAAGAGTAAAACGTAAAAATAAATTGTAGTATATCCATACAATGAGATGTTTTAGGTCAATGAACAGTGAACAGATTACCGCTACCTTCAAAAACATGGATGAATCCTATGGATCAATTTTGAACGGAAAAAAAAAAAAAGCCAAACACACAAAACGACACCTGTTACGTGATTCCCTTCAGACACACTGAAAACAGATTACATTGATCTGTGTTTTAAGATGTCTAGAAAATGGTTACCTTTGGGAAGAGGTGGGTTTTGACGTGGAGGGGATATAAAGGGCTTCTGGGGGTTCTGATTATATTTTGCTTATTCATCTGAGTACTGGTTACATAGGTGCGCTCACTTTGTGAAAATTTACTGAGTTCCACATGTGTGATTTACGTACTTTTTCTCTTTGTTACACATCAATTTTAGAAGTATACTAAAAAGAAAAAACATTTTATATAGATAAAGGTTAACAATGTCATTCCCTACGGTTTTGAGTTTCCACAGTGCTTGGTGGGAAAAAAATGGCGTTCTTTCCCCCTGGAGATCACTGAGAACCAGCTGCTGTCTAAGCAGCACAGGGCTTAGAGACTGCCTTCCACCATCAGGACCATGTAAGGCTTAACTGTAAAAACATCTCTGCTCGTGCCTTAACATTTTGACCAGGATGAGACAGGTTACGGTTTTCAAAACACTTTGCCGATATTTTCCCCTTGAGATGAAAGGAAGCTAAGCCAAGGATTCAGTTATTCGTATTTTCTCTCTTACTGTTGAGATACTCAACCGTGGTCACTGGAAGATGGCGGGAAGGAAAGAGATGATACATCTGCACTTGGGGCAGGTTTGAGAGGTGAATCAGCCGTAATTGACCTTGAATGAACTAATTGCCAACAGAAGAAAACAAAATTTCCGTTAGAGGGAATTCCTGGGAGATTCAATTCATTAAATTTTGCCGCTCAGATCCTTGTTGGGATTATTGTAATACTTACTCCATTACTTCAGATTTTCTGTGGTTTGTGGGAACGACCTCATGGTCTATCAATTATTTCCATTTTTGCTATATGTTAGTGGAACTCGTTTCTGATACTTGCAACCAAAGAAGCCTAGTTGATGGGCCATGTTACCATTTTGCACAGCATGGAGACCCCTGGATTTTGCATAGCTAGTGTCTAGCCGGCAAGCAAACTCTCGGAGCAAAGGACAGTGAGAGCCAAGTCTCATGTGGTTTCCTCAAGGCCCAGTGATTCCCTTTAGCCAACAGGGAGGGCTTGCACTGCTGAATTAATGTCACTTTTCCCTTCCTTTTATATATATCCCACAGTGTGCTGGCACTTCCACACAAAGCCCAAAAAATGTGGGATACTCTCGGGACAAGCAACTTTCCCTGCGGCGAGTTGGGGGTGGGGTGGAGTGCAAAAGGGTCATCAAGTGTTCCGGGAGCTTGGAGAGACTCTGACAAAAAATAACTAACATTTAGGGGCACCCGGGTGGCTCTGTCAGTTAAGCGTCCGACTCTTGATTTCAGCTCAGGTCACGATCTCATGGTCCGTGAGTTCCAGCCCCACAAGAGGCTCTGTGCTGACAGTGTAGAGCCTGCTTGGGATTCTCTCTCTCTCTCTCTCTCTCTCTCTCTCTGTCCCTCCCCAGCTGGTTTTCTTTCTCTCTCTCTCAAAATAAATAAACATAAAACAATGACTAATATTTACGTTTGGAGCTTCTTCTGAAAAGATTCAGTCTGGGATTTGGGAATATGAGTTCTTAGCAGTAGGCAGTGCCCAGTGGGAGAAATATATCCTCCCAATAGCAGTTAGGAGGACATAGCCAACTATACCCACAGCTATCGATAATAACATCAACAAAAACTGACACTTCTTCAGCACTTACTGTGTGTCAGGCACAGTGTGAAACGTGTTACAAGCATCATCTCATTGATGCTCACCCCAGTAGGGTGCCAAGATGGGTAGAATGTCAATTTCATGAGAGCGAGGGATTTTGTCTGCTTTGGTCCTTGTGTTCAAGGCACCTGAAAGACTGCCTAGTTTGTTAGTAGATAGTTGGTGCTCCATAAGCTGGTCAAATGAGCTTGTTGGCTCTCATCATTGCATAGATTACATGCGGGCGAAGTAACTTGCCTGCATCTAGGAAGTGATAAATCAAGGGTATTGTTCAGGTCATTAGGCTCCAAAGACAACAGTCTTCACCATGACCCAATTTTGACATTTTGGGAAAACAAAACTGGTCAGAGAATAGAGAACGTCTTGGCGGAGCAGTGCATCCAAAGGGTTTTGCTGACCCAAATCTTCCATGGCTTAGGAGCTGTCCCCTTGTTTCAAAGCCAAGTGGTGATGCTGTTAGGATTTGTGGAGAGGCAGGAAGGAAGCAAGTGTGTCACTCAATACTCCTTCACAGGATGAAATGAATGAGTGTAGAGAACTTTGTTGATCTTATTGACGATTCCCTCAAGGAGTCAATGGAACCTGTTCATCCGCTCACTTTACTTTTCAGAATCACAGAAAATGTTCCTATTCAGACTCATTAAAGAATGAAAACTGTTATGAAGTTGAACAGACCACTAAATGGTACATATTGAGGGAGGAAGAAATGGAGTCACAAGTGGACTCTGGTTCCTAAGTTGCCATTTCTTTTGGATATTCAGTCCATGGGGACCAAACCGTCAAGATCAGTGGCAATTTCACTTTCCCAGGAAACTGTTCCCTACATTTGGTTGAAGAAATTCTGCATCTTGCTTTGCAAAAACCACCAAAAAAAGACCCCAACAGATCTTACTAAAACACTGCTTATGATGTCTAAAATGATTTTGTAGCCAACAATGAACTGCAATAGCAAAAACGACAACAACAACAATCTCTAAGTAGCATCCTTCGGAGAATGGGCCTCTGAGAATGTTTCGGGGCATTCCTGAATTCAAGTGAATGTCAGAATCTGCTGTTAGAAACTGTTAATGTTGATTTCTGTTATCTTCTTTTTCTGTCTTATTCTGATTCCCTTCAGATGCGAATGGCAGAAACCTGACTTATTACCATCTCAGTGGTTCACATAACTGAAAATTCTAGGGTCATGTAGCTCAGCTAAGGATACATCCCAGAGTTCAGATGATGTCATGAGGATTCCTTCTGTGTTGTCCCAGCTTTTAATTCTGCTTTTCTGTGTGCTTCAGTCTAGGTAGGTCCTCTCAAAGGGGTGGCCTCCAATAGCGTCAAGCCGAACGTCATCCCTCTGACTCCCAGTTGCAACCAAAGTCCAGGAACTTAGGATCTTTGGCTTGCCTCGAGCGACATGAAGCTCCCTAATCTGAAACCATGACTGGACAGAAAAAATAAAGGTACCTGCTCTGGGAACTTACCTTCCCCTAAAATGTCTCTCTGACATCACAGACCATGGAGAGGTTTGCAACTATGATTTGGATTATGGCATTTCACCTCTGGAAGCCAATCTTTTTGATAGATTTGATAAAGTGAGACCCGTCGTGGTCACAGCCTACCATTGTTTTGCTGGTCTAGGCCAGGCTGGTTCCTTTCACAGCTGTGGGCTTGACTTCTCCTCCTTCAGAAACTAATGGCCCCAGGAGAGGTGATCGTAGAGTCCCAGTGGCCACAGTTAACAATAAGAGTAATGGAAATAAGACATGGCTGGAAGGTGAGGACTCTATCTGGAGTCCCCCCGTAGTATATCATTATTTTCTTAAAAAGTATTAGACCTTATGATGTAGGGATAAATAATACGGGCTGAGGAATAATATGGATCAATATTTATGTCAAGTCTATGATCTAACATAAAATACTTAACAGAACTATAAAATGAAGATATTAAAAATATCTACGCCACAGGGGTGTGCCTCACTCATGACCAGGGTAGGTGTCACTATTGTGCCATCTTCCCAGTATTTACCTTCATGACTAGCATGCTCCCCCTTCTCCCTGAGTTGTAGGATTTTCAAAATGAGAAGGTTTTCCCCTCCTAAATCCTAGACTTTACTCTCCCAGCACATCTCATTCCTGTATAATAACTTCTCAGATAACCCTCAGTTCAAATCTTTCCTCTTCTTCTCACTTCTTGGTTGACCCGGACCAAGAAAAACACTCAATCTCCTCATCTGTCAAATGAGATTATTTGTATGTACCTCCCAAGGATGTAGTAAAGTTTAAGTTAGTGCATATATGGCATCTGGAACACAATAGATGCCAATTAGTTTTCTTTCATGTAGTGATTACTTGCATACATGTGCCAGTCTTAGTTTTAAGTACTTTGGAAGTTTCAATTCATTTAATTCAGTTTTTTTATTAATTTTTTAATGTTTGCTTATTTATTTTTGAGAGCGAGAGAGAGACAGAGTGCAAGCGGGGGAAGGGCAGAGAGAGAGAGAGAGAGAGAGAGAGAGAGAGACATAGACTCAGAAGCAGGCTCCAGGATCCGAGCTCTCAGCACAGAGCCTGTCGCGGGGCTCAAACCCACAAACTGTGAGATCGTGACCTGAGCCCAAGAGAGACATTTAACCAACGGAGCCACCCAAGCACCCCAATTCAATTTTTTAAAGAATTAACCCTACCATTATTACCTTACAGACAAGGAAATGTTGAGACGTTTAGCGAGCTGCCGAAGGGAACCCTGCTGGTACATGGTGGGAGTGAGATTTGAACTCAGGCAGTCTTGCCCAGGCTCCGTTACCTTAACCACTTTTTCCTCTCTCACCTGCTTCTTACCAGAAGAAGATGACGGATGTGTGGTCAGCATTGAATGACAGGTTGGGATGTCATCTCATATCTATTTAGCGGAGCTTGAGTTCATCCTACCGTTCAACAGCGTATTTGCCCAAGGAAGTACTTAGTTGTGGAGAGTGGCAACGGTTTTCTAAGAGATGCGATTTTCCTTTATGCATCCCGCTGAGTAGTATACTCAGTAGTATACTCACTGATTCCTCTTCGTGGAAGGCTCACTCAGGGCAGGTACCACATTGTGTCACTGATCACACATCGTCAAAGCTTTACAACTACCCGGTGACCCAGCAACAACCCCTAGTGTTGCTCAGCCAAGATATGGCAGATCCATGACTCTTGTGTTCAGAGGGCTTGCTTTTAATGGGCATGCCATACCATCACTGGTGTAACAAAGAACACCGAGAATACAGAGAAATGTCCTCCGCATGTCTGTGATGGTCCCTTGTTCTTAGAACCCACAATGAACACTTTTACTTACGTCTTTAACCTGCCTTTGTTACTCATTTACCATAGTCTAGACAATAACTATGTGACGCTTGAAGGAGAGATCACTTTTGAGCTGTTTCACCCAACTTGGAGACGTTGCCCAGGTCACATCATCTCACCATTCCTGCCAGCCTTGCGTGATAGGATGTACTGGTGTGACTGTGGGGTATGTCATCAGTGTCACTGATTGTCCTTGTTACAAACCTTAAAATAAATTTGTGTTTCAAGCTCCTGAAAAACAATAGCTGAAACAGTAAAAAGACTTAAGATGAATGCAAGAATTTTGGGTTCACTTTCCTAGTGGTGGTCACTTCACTGTAATCATAAGCTTTATCGCAAGGTGGATGAGGAAGGCGATGGTCAATCTCACAAATATTGGACCTCCCATGGTCCTCATCACCATACACTTTAGATACCGTAGTAGCCTCAGGGATATCAAAGTTTTCATAGATTTGAGAATGAACATAGCTAAGACTGATTAAGAAGTTATAACTTAGACTCACACTTAGAAGGTAAATATTGTACCAAATTTGACCAACGTTAATGAGCTGTGTCTGCCAATTCAAAAATAGGAAAATGCCCCTTTCTCTACTCTTTATCTCCTGAGCTCCACTTGTTTCTTAGCCCACTTGGGCCATGGTGTGTAAGTTTGGGGGAGAGAATCAATAAAATCTTGCCAGAACAAATAGTTACAGTTTACTAATTTCCTGATAACCCTGTGTAGCATTAGTCTAAAGTTTCTCACTATTAAAATCTGGGCTCCGCTGTCTCAGAAGTGACCCCTCTGGCTGAAAAGACCATCAAGAATATGTGGCGTCTCAACCATCTCCCGCCCACAGACCAGCCTGATTAATCCCGATCGAGTCTTTGGAAAGCGCACAAATATAAACTATTCATTTATTTCAAATCGGCGGGCGCCGTGGGGAAGTTATCACATATAATCTAGTGTTAGTCTATCCACTGCATCATAAAAATTAATTTGTCTAATTAATGACATTAGTACTTCTATACATGCATAATTCATATTAATTGATAGGTCTGCCTAAAAAGAATACCTTTTGGAAGAAAAATGATCCCATTAGCGCAAGTTTAATCCAAATCAGGGCTGACAAAGCATGGAGCCTTCAAGGCGTATCTTCAGCTTTGTTAATTGTCATAAACATTCTAAATTGATTATTCTTACATTAGCATGAGACATTTCATTCATCAATGCTTTGCGGTAAAGGAAATTTGTCTAATGGATTTGGGTAGCTTAACTAAATAAGTAGTATTTTTTTTTTTCCAGGGTAGCTAGAGGGGCATTCGAAGCATATTAATTCACTAATACTGGAGGGAAGAAAAATTAGCAGTGGAAATATATAGAAATATCATACAAAATTAGATTTCTGACACTGAATAATTTTTGTGATATCTATTTCAATGGTAATTGAGTGAACGCGCCTCCACTTTTATTGCTTTTCTGTTTTGCAAGCTCTGTGATAAACAGCTCATGTTAATATTTCTTATGAGTTATGTTCCTGCACCTGGTAGGGCCACAGGGGGATGAACTTGAGGATGAATGAGAGGAATATGCATTTTGGCGGGGGTGGGGGGTACTGCTAGAAGGCACAGGGATTATACAAGGATTGGCCATATAGCGCCATGGACCTTGGGCTTCTGGGAGAACCATTTCCACAGACATGTGCAGCCAGCTAAGCCATGGAAAGACAGTACACCTAGGTCTGATTGTGTCCCCATTCCGACACACTAGAGATCTGGAGATTCATTAAATTTGGGGGCTGCCTCTCCTTTTTTTTTTTTTTTTTAAGAAGTCATCGAGGAATTCTTTTTTTTTTTTTTTTTTAACGTTTATTTATTTTTGAGACAGAGAGAGACAGAGCATGAACGGGGGAGGGACAGAGAGAGAGGGAGACGCAGAATCGGAAACAGGCTCCAGGCTCTGAGCTGTCAGCACAGAGCCCGACGCGGGGCTTGAACTCATGGACCGTGAGATCATGACCTGAGCCGAAGTCGGACGCCCAACCGACCGAGCCACCCAGGCGCCCCGAGGAATTCTTTTTCATGGCCAAAAACAAAATTACCGGCTCATAGCCAAAGATTTACACAAAGCTGGTTTGGAATTCTCTGTTTGGGAAGCAAAAAGTTATGAATGAGCTAGGCAGTTAGATTTAACAGTTGCTTCTGTTCTCTTTTTGGACTGTGTAGACAGCTTCCACACTACGGGTTCTGGGCTCACCTGAGAAGTTTGTCTGGGTGAGGCAGGACTTGTGCCATAAGGATCTTAGTTAGCCCAGGACATTGTCCATGATAGTCTCCTACTTGGAGTATCTCCTTCTCCTACTTCTTCTTGGCTTTCTCATAAGGGTGGATTTGAGATATGTCTAATACTTTAGACTATCAGAGGCACTGGGAGACAGTACATCTGTGTTAGAGTCTTAGCCAATCTTAGTGCCTGGGTGGCTCAGTCGGTTAAGCGTCCAACTTTACCTCAGGTCATGATCTCACAATTCATGGGTTTGAGCTCTGTGCTGACAGCTATCTCCCTCTCTCTCTGCCCGCCTCCTTTCCCCATGCTCTGTGGTTCTGTCACTCTCTCAAAAATAAATAAACATTGAAAAAATTAAAAAGAAAGAGTCTTAGCCAGGTACTCAGAAACTATGTGACCTTGGGCAAGTGTCTCAATGTCTTTGACCTTCAGTCTCTAAGAGCAGCAATTTCATTGTGTTGTTCTGATGATCATGTAAATGAGATAATGCACACACAAAGGGTTTAGGAGGACACATGACTCATCACAACTGCCCCCAAAATTGAAACAATTATCATTCACTATTATTTGGCTGAACTAGATGGAGACAAAGAGATGCTTTCTTGTGTTCTTACTACTCTTTTTAATTTCCCTTCTTTCCTGAAGAGTTTTTGACTCTAAGTGACATTTTTTCATAATCTCGATTTCCTTCAAGTTCAGAGTAGTCTTTTGCTCACTTGGCATCCACAGAAATTCCAGGCAAGTAAAAAGTGCTGGGGTGCCTAGGTGTCTCAATCAGTTGAGGGTCCAATTCTTGATTTAGGCTCAGGTCATGATCCCAGGGTTGCTGGATCGAGCCCTATATTGGGTTCCATGCTGAGCTGAACGGGGAGCCTGCTTAAGATTCTCTCTGTCTCTCTGTCTCTTTATTTATCTCTTTCCCTCTGCCCCCCTTCCCCACTCTCTCTGTCTACAAATAAAAAAATGAAAAAAAGGATTTCTTTAGAAAAAAAAACAGCTAACAAACCTCCCATCAACCTTCCAGAACGTTGCAATAGTTGTTATTCCAAGTGTATCACTTACTTCAAAGCCTCTGTGCTTTGTCAAAAGAGCCAGCCTTGTGGGGTAGATTAAACTCGGGTTTCAGATTTAGATAAACCTGAATTGGAAACCTCTCTCTTCATTCATTCATTCATTCATTCATTCAGAAGACGTTAAATGAGTACCAATTGTGTTCCAGGCACTGTGCCAGGTCTTGGGGATACTGACATGTGCTCAAGGAGTTGGCATTCTAGTCAAGTTGATGGAAAATACACCAGTGAGCACCAACATAGAGAATTGACAGAGAGAAGAGCTGAGGAGGGAGGTAGACCAGGAATGTGGTGCAGAGTGGCTGGGCTGTGGGCAGAGGGGAGACTTCTTTAGCAAGGATGGTCAGAAAAAAACTCTGCTATAGAAACAGATCCATGAAAAGGAGCCATCTTTCCAAGAAAAGGGAACATCACAGGTGAAGTGCCTCTGCAAAAGGCAGGTTCTTGGCACATTTGAGGTCCAGAAAGGAGTGTGTGACTGCAGACTCGTCATCAAGGGGGAGGGTGGTAGGAAATGAGTCTCAGGATGGGCAGGGACTTGAATCAAACCCATCTCTGCCATTTTCTAAACTATTTTCTTGGGAAGGTTTCCCAGACTTCTCCAAGCTTCACTGTCCTCCTCTGCGAGATGAAACTAATCATGTTTGCTTTCTCACAAGGTTTTCTTCATGAATAAACAAGGTATCTCAAGATTAGAGATAAATCCGGACTCATAAAATGTTGTTCCCTTGTCTCTTTCCACTCCCTGAGTACTATTCCTTGATACGTATCGAAATATTTCCATTCTGTTGAAGGGCCCTTACCCGATTTATTTCGGGGTTTTCATACAATCCACTAGATAGTTGCAGATTTCCTTCAACCAGAGAAACCTTCTTCTGCTTGGTGACTGTATGTCTCACTTGACAAGATTGGTAGAGTCTGGAATAAACAGTGAGGACCAGAAAGAACTCACCCCCATCCCCCAACTTCTGAGGCAGAACTACTCACAGACTACATTCTATCTTTGGGTGTGTTCACCTTCCAGCATCTTGCACTCACTGCTGGCTCTTCCGGGATGTTTTCAGAAAACTCCTAACAAGCCCCATGTGTCTCATGATGTTCTCCCTGACCCTTCAGAACTGGAATCATTTCTTCCCTAGGCTCTAATCTCGAATCTTCCTGTTCTAATAGCTAATGATTTACACATCCATTTTCAGTCCGTTCACCAAGCTTTCTGTTTAGGTCTCAGTTTACGACGGAAAGGAAACACTTCCTAAAGTTGTTCATTTTGGTTTCCAGTAGACAGAATTTGGGAAGGATAGAGATATTGCGTATCCCACAACTAAAATATACCAGATGTGTCACTTTATTCTGGTTTTTAACATATTATATTCCTGTTTTCCTAAGTGTAACTTAATATTGCTTTCAGCATGGAATGCGATACCCAAATTAGACAAAACATAAGCCATACCACTCCCCGAATATATATTTGTACATAGACTAATGGATGGGACTAGGGCAAATGATCTGTGTTAGATATTCCAAATGTGAAAAAAAAAGAGGTTTGTAGCGATAGATTTAATAGCTATTGGGGGAGTGCTTACAATAATTGGTTATTGTTGAAAAGAAATGTCAGATATCATTATTGGCATTTACAATTTTAATTAGCTCGATCGCTGAGTCCGATATGTTATATTTTCCTCTTTTCAATTTCTTTTTTTTTTCTGGAAGAAATAAAACCAATAAGCTTTCACAGTTATTTAAGGAAATGTTATTAAGATCCACAATGCTGGGATGTACTAATAGTTTAATGGATAAAGAATAAGGGTCATTTTTCATGCTAAAACACAGCCTTGAAATGAAATACTTGCCCCATTTCCTACAGAGACAGAGCGGCAGAATGCACGATTTCCTCCAAGCCCTTGCTTTATTCAAGGTGTCCTGTACTTTTTGATCTTTGTGCCACCCATTCTCCACCACCCACCCTTGTTTCAAGGAAGAGGATGAATGGGGGACAGCTCCAGGAGATTTTGAGTTGAAGAACTGAATTCTGTGCGAGGCATGGCTTTGGAGCTTAAAAGGCAAGGCATCTTTCCTCCCAGGCACCTCCAGGGTTAGAAGTTTCCTGTTTACCTGCAGGTGATTCTAGACACTTTTGGTAGCATCCTACACATGCAATTTCATTCTGCAAGGTGTTTCATAAAACTGAAATATACATAATTATTTGAGCCATCTCTAATCGTCTCCACATAGAGCATTTTGCTGGTGATGTGTAAGATCGGCTTCTCCTGATGTGTAATAGTCCCAACCCACATATTGCCAACGATCACAAGGTAATCTCTTTTCTGAAGCAAACAGCCCGGAACGTAGGTGGGTTTTCAGAGACCTCTTAATTATTTATCGATTGTGATATTGTGACATAAGAAGAAATATGTATTTTGATGTTCACCCCCAGCTCTTGGCCAGAGGTCTTAAAACCTTTGAAATTTCCTACACAATGCAAGTACTAGGGGCATCTTTTGGTCTGATGTTTGGTCTCTTCTTTGGTTCCTGCCACAGAGCTCCTAAATTCCTTAGGAATTGTAAGGTGATAGGATAATTTTTATTCTACTGACGTGACGCTTGAGGCCCCAGATACCTTCAGGATGGAGGCTGGTCGTCCGAAAGACAAAGTTATGATTGGAAGCTTAGACATTTCAACCCCATCCTCGGGGAAGGAGAAGGGCTAGAGATTGAGTTAGTGGTGAAGGCCTGTGTAATGAAGCCTCCGTAACAATACCTGAGCTACAGAGTTTGGAGTACTTCCAGTTGGTGAACACATCTACATGCCAGGCGGGTGCCATGGCGAGTGTTTTGGGAGTAGAGAACAGAGGAAAAATGGAGACTTTTTCCTTTTCTACACACACACACACACACACACACACACACACACACACACACACAATGTATATACTATCTGTATCATGCACAGTATATACTTGAATAACCTGTTCAAACATCATGATGCGTGGAATTTTAAATATTTATCTTGAGAGAGAGAGAGAGAGAGAGAGAGAGAGAGAGAGCACAAACAGGGGAGGGGCAGGGAGAGAGGGAAAGAGAGACTTCCAAACTGGCTCCACACTGTCAGTGCAGAGCCCAACACGGGGCTCGATCTCATGAACCGTGGGATCATGACCTGAGCTGAAACCAGGAGTCAGACACTACACCGACTGAGCCACCCAGGTGCCTCTACGTGGAATTTTAAATGCAAAATTCTGAAGTCAGACAGAAAAGCTTTTAAATCACTCTTGCTTGGGGATTATCAGTGCCACCTCATACAGGTGACTAAGGATGATATAACTAACGTGGACACTCTGGGCTCCCTCGTAACATGTGTTGGGGCTTGGAGAAAGGAGGCGAAAGAGGCCTATACGCCATATGCCTCAATATGTAAAATTATAAGGCAAGCTAACAAACTGCTTAACATATTCTGTCCTTGACAAATATAAATCACAATTTCGCAGAGTTGCACGATGGCGTGTGGCTGTTCCCTGAGAGTGGAGTTCTAGCTCCTCCTGTGGTACTCAGTAATATCTACCTTCGTTTCCTTCGCCAGCTTCCTCCCACATAGAGGGAGGCTTTAGCTCTTGAGTGTGGACAGTCTGGCCTGCATTTCTAGTCTCTTCCTCTGTCTCTTTAATGAGCTACCCCTTCAGGTACAGGGGTATATACTTGGGGTAGTACCATCCCACCCTCGGAAAAGCAGATCCCCAGAAGCAGATCAGGGGTGACTGATTAAGGGTGTTTCAGGGTCCTGGGGATGTGGAGTGTGGTCCAAGGAGGAGATAGTATTCTGCACAGATCCAACTCCTTGGCCTCAGTGGTATTTTGGCCAGAGGGAGCCAGAGTAGAGACACTTTGAAGGATGAGGCCCAGGGCTAAGGGTAGCACTGAAAATTCCTTTGCATGGTTAAACTCATTATCTGGATGTTTTAGCTTTAAAAGCTCCCTACAAAACAGGTATTATTAAAAATTAGAGATGAGGTTCACTTCTATCAAATTATCCAGTAAACAAGTTGTTTCTTTGTTGCCATTTCTTCAAAGAGACCCAACCAGTATAGTCATGGCTCATTTTTGGATGGGAGGATAGGAGATCTCACACTATTGGAAAGAGTAGAAGAGAGAGAGAGCGAGAGAGAGAGAGAGAGAGAGAGCAAACATTCTACTATTGCTTATGGAAACAGTAAAAGAAGCTAAAAGATCTTTGTATCATACTATTGGCTAGAGGAGACAAAAGTTTTGGAAAAGCCAGCCTGAATTTTAGCTCTAATCAAAAATGATACCATCATGCTTCAACAGGGGCCTTCATCTCGTACAAGTTGGTTGCGTGTGCTTTGATGGAGTTTCTGTGCCTTCTCACTTAATGGTCCCAAGGAAGTCACATAAGTGAAGGTTGTTTGTGTCAGTATCTAATTTCTGTAAGTTCAATAATGGCCGAGCTCCATTTATTTTCCCCAAGTGTAATGAATACTGTATAAGCCCGTGTTCTCAGTCATCGACGTCAGGTTTCTCGATGATCCGAAGGAAAATTGAACCTCTTTGTTGGCTCAGCGTCAGCAGACATTTTCTCAGCACATTGTATCTCTGCACAGGATTGGTGGAGAAAATGTTTGGTAAATTTCTTCAAAGCCACATACATCCTCTTGGGCAGTGAAGTTGAGAGGGCCTGGAATCCCTGGTTGAACTGAGTGGATGAGTTCCTGGCAGGAGTTTGGAAGTACCTGCTGGGGCCACAGTGTCCTTGTGGGGACACTGTGCCCTGTGTCCTTTCACTTAAGAAGGATAGAAGTGGAGGCAGGACCTGGGAGCAGCCTGAGGCCTGCCAGTCTATGGAGGAGTTGGCACTGGGTGGTTGAGTATTAAGTATTTTGAAGCCAGAAAACTTCAGAAACATTCTTGATAGAATATCTGGGCTCAATTCTCTCTTCAGGAGACCTAGAAAATAGCAGAGTACTCACCCTCCCTATCCCCCTGTTCTTCTGGTTGTGTGTGTCTGAATGAGACAAAAAGCTCAGGGAAGTTCTTGCTCAACCTTTACATCTTAAAGCAAAAGGATCTATGGGTATGTCAAGTCTCCAGGATCCTGTATGATCCCGGGCTGTCTTTTTTACCACCCTTGTCTTATAATACTTCCCCTCTTGTTTTGTTTTGTTTTTATACTTTTCTAGACAAATGGACCTTCTTTTATGTCCCCCTAAAGCTGTGTCAGCTCCCACCTCTGCGCCTTTGCACACGCAGTTTTCTCTGGAATGATCTCTCTAGACACCACAGGCCTCCCTCCTCACTTGACCCTTGTCTTCTCACTCACCTCCATGCCTCAGGTCTAAATGTAGGAGCCATATCCTCAGGGACCCTTTCTATGCCTATCTTTCATGTTCCATCGGGTCCTTCGTGATGTGCTGCTTGCATAGAGTTCTTGAACATGGACTTGGTAGCGCTGTGCCCACTTGGAATTATCTGATGTTGCCAAGCAGGCTGTCGGAACAATGTGAGTACGCCGTTCACTGCCTGGGACAGTGCAGGTGCTCTGTATACATACATGCGCATTTGCACATGTGTATACACAGTGTAGGGATTGATTTGAGGGCTGACAGCCAAGTGGAGGACCATTTCTGTCTTTGGAGGGAGGCATCAAAGAATAGTGTAAAGGACTTTGGTATGGAAGGCAAGAATCCTAGGCCCTAAACCCAGTCCTAAAATTAATTTCTTGGGTGACTTTGAAAGGTTATGAGAAGAAAAAGTGCCTAGAAATTCCCAATATCATGGCAAAGTAAGACAAGAAAGGAGAGGAGACTTATTTGAGTCAACCATATAAAATTGTTGATTTTGACTTTTTTTTTTTTTAACTTACTCAAGTGGCCATTTCCTAGGTTTTAAACCAACTGAATAGAGAAGGTCTCCATAGAATCCGTGGAATTTAGCTCTGTCATGGGGTTGTTGGGTTTTGTCTGCAAAGCCGGAGGTCCCATTTTGAAGGGAGTTTTCTTCTAAGATGGTTGGTCAGATGGTGAGGAAGAAAATCCATTCTGTACAGGACACAGAGAACCGGCCCTAACTAATCCTTTTGGGCAAAAAAGGCGGACCGTGGTAGCTACTGCCCCACAATCACATTTCCTCACTCCTGGTCATAAACCCCAAATCTTCCCTTTTAACATGCTTTGAAACGATGATCTTTTTCCATGTTCGCACGCCTGCCCCTCGGCCTTTGTGAAGCAATTTCCACGGAAACAATGGTCTGCCACCAAATAAGAGTTTACTAAGAATAAAAATTGAATTTCGTCTGCCAGTTGACAAGCTGATTGATCTGGGGGCTCCCGTGACTGAATCCTCTCCTAAGCACATCCTCATTTATCATGTGCAAGATTGTTTCAGAATCAATAGCAGCCCGGCGCAGACACGTCTCTGCTGGGGACCCGTCAGGGCCCACAGCCATCCCTATAAAACTGCTAATTTTTTGGACACAATTACTTCCACAGTTAAATCCTTCTACATCTGTCGTCCTCGGACTCTCACTAGAGTTATTTGCTGAGGTCATCATTTTTAATACGCTTCCTGTAAACGCTGAACCTTAAGGAGTTTGCCTTTTTTCCTTGTGAGGTTAATTTCTTGCCCCCGCTATTCTTCCTAAAAAAAAAAAAAAATTCTGTGTTTGGGAGTTATGTTGTATGTTAGGATGGCAGTCGGGTTCAAGTTTCCATCTACACCTGATATCAAAAGATGTACCATATACGAGCAGGAGTGACACAACTTGACTTCAGGGCTAGCACCGTTTGGATTAGCTGTGTGTCTCTCGTGGTTGTCTTTCCCTCTCTGGGCTTCATGTCAAGAAATCGGGTCACATCAAGTCTTAAGTACAGTCTGTCTTGAACACACTACTTGTCCAAGTCAGAGACTGTGAACTGGAGTTCCATGGGTGGGATTGAGCCTACAGATGGGTCTCATTTGGCCTCTAACGTATCTGTGTTTTGTGTGTTTAATTTGATTCAGGTTTATTTTTGCCTACTTTCTGGAAGTAATTTGGTAATATTTTAAATTTGCCGACAGCACAATTCACTTTTTTGTTGTACACTTCTTTTCATCTGAATTTTGACACATGCGTGTGTTGTTAGACGCACTGCACCCAGGATATAGAACAAGTCCAGCATCCTAAAGAACCCCTTCATGCTTCTCTCTTACACCCAAGCCCCTCCCCCACTCCTAACCCCTAACAACCAGATCTGCTGTTTCCAAAGTTTTGCCTGTTTAGGATGTCATATAATACAATTTCACAGTTATATAACCTTTTTGATGACATTTTTAAAAAGTTTATCTATTTATTTTTGAGAGAGAGAGAACAGGGGAGAGGGAGAGAGAGAGGGAGAGACAGAATCCCATGCAGGCTCCTCACTGTCAGCATGGAACCCGACGCGGGGTTCGATCCCACGAGATCGTGACCCAAGCTGAAATCTAGAGTCAGATGCTTAACCAACTGAGCCCCCCCCCCCGCCAGGCGCCCCCAGTCATATAACCTTTTTAAACTGAGTTATTCTACTTAGCGTAATGCATTTGAGATCCATCTATGTTGTAGGGGTCAACAACTTGCTCTTTTTTGTTTCCGAAAAGTATTCCATTGTACGGATTTTACCACTGTTGGTTTGTCCATTTGTCCACTGAAGGATATTTGAGCTCTTTCAAGTTTTGGACAATTATGAATAACACTCCTATAGACTTTGTTTTGTATGTACATGTTTTCAGTTCTCTGCTATAGATTTCTGGAAGTAGGATTGCTGGGTCATATGGTAAGCGTGTTTTTCACTTTTTCAGGAAATGCCAGAGCGTTTCCCAGAGTGACCGTGCCATTTTGTACTCCTTCCAGCAAAATGTGTAGGAGAATTCCTGTTTCTCTATATCCTCACTGACACTTGATATTGCCAGCATTTTTTATTTGAATCATTCTAATAGTAATATAGTAGTGTCTCATTGTTTTTTTAATTTGGGTTTTTCTAATAAGTAATGACACGGCACATCTATTCTTGTGTTCATTTGGCATCATATATCTTCTTTGGTGAAGTATTTGTTCAAGTGTGGTGTCTGGTTTTTAAATTAGGTTGCTTATTTACTTATTCTATTTTCTAAGTCGTTTTTCTAAATGTATTTTAGATGCAAGCCTTTTGTTGTGTATATGATACACAAATAATTTCCCCCAGCCTGTGGCTTTCTTTTTACTCTCTTCATCGTGCTCTTCATGGAAAAATGGGGGGGAAAAAGAAGTGTTCCATTTTGATAAAGTCCCTATCATTTTTCTATTTATCATTTTTTTTTGTATGGTGCCTTTGAGGTCAAATTTAAGATGTCTTTGCCTAAGCCAAAGCCATGAAGATTTAGTTCTGCCTTGGCCTCTAAGAGTTTTATAGTATTATATTTTGTATTTGGGTCTCCATTTCACATTAATTGTATCTAGTGTAAGGTGTGAGTCAAGGTTTTCTGTTTTGTTTTGTTTTGTTTTGTTTGCATATGGATGTCCATTTTCTTACAGCACCATTTGTCAAGAGGGCTATCTTTCCTCCATTGCATTGTTGTCAAAAGGCTAAAAATCTGCTGATATTTATGTGCACCAGAGAACTTCTGGATTTTTGAATGCTATTCCATTGGCCTGTGACTATGTTTTCATAAATGCCATCCTATCTTGACTACCATAGCTTTCTAGTACCTCTTCAAATTTGGTAGTGTGAGTCCTCTAACTTTGTTCTTTTTCAAAATTGTCTTGACTATTCTAGCTCCTTATCTTCCCATATACATTTTGTAATCAGTTAGTGTGTGCCTACAAAGAACCTTGCTGGGATTTGGATTGGCACTGCATTAAATCTGTGAATCAATTTTGGGAGAATTGGCACGTTAGCTACATTGACTCTTTTGCTCCATGGGCACAGTATGCCTTTCTCTCTATTTGGGCACTTTTTGTTCTCATTCATCAGCATTGTGTAATTTATGAATTCTGACCCGGCACCTATTTTGTCAGATTTATGTCTCTATTTTCATTTGGGGGAGCTATTCTAAATGGTACTGTTTGAAAATATTTTATTTACAGTAGTTTGTTCATTGCTAGTATCTAGTAATGCAATCGATTTTATATATTGATCTTTTATTCTGCAACCTTGCTAAACTCACTTGGTGCTAGGAGCTTTTTTTAGGCTCCTTGTGATTTTTCTGTGAGGAAAATTATACTATTTGTGGATAAGTTTAGTTTTATTTTTTTGTTTAAATCTGGACACCTTTTATTTCTTTTTCTAGACTTATTTAATTTGTTAGGGCTTCCAGTACAATATTGATTAGGAGTGTAAGAGTGGGCATCCTTGACTAGTCTCTACTCAAGAGAAAGCATTCGATATGATGTTGGTTTCATAGATACTCTTTATTATGTTCCCCTTCTATTCCTACTATTCTGAGAATTTTTATTACAAGTGGATGCTGAACTTTGCCAAATGCTTCCTCTGTATCCATCGATAGGATCATATATTGCGATGAATTGCAGTGATTGATTTTTGAGGGTTGAATCGGGCCTGCAATCCTGTGATAAACCCCACTTGATTATGTAGCAGATTTTAAAGGAACGCTTCGAATTTTTAGTTTCTCTTGAAAATTCAGAAGATCTTGCAAGACTGAGTCAGAAATCCTGCCTGGCCACAAGCTAGAATCGAAGAGAGGCCATCCTCTAGCCAACTGGCAGGTGCCCTCGGTAAACCACAGTGGAAGCCAGAGTCGAGACCTATTTACCGTGGCATGTGCACGCTTGTTTTTGTTTTTTTTTTTTTTTTTTAAGCAAAGAAGTATTTACGACAATGTCTTCGGACAAGCGGGAAGTAAAAGATAGACAAAGAATGCTGTGTATTTCAAGGAAAATGGAAGAAAGCACATAATTTCTGGCATGTCATCAATATTCCCAGGCATTTTTCTCACACCTGCCTGCTGCTATCCCAGTTGTCACACCTGCGTCCCTGTAGGCATCTGGATTTGAAGCTGTAAATGAATAATCTAGGCATTGCTCCCGTATATGTCCAGTACACAACCATGCCAGACCTTAGTTGCACTCATGATTCTAAAACTAATTTCAAAAAGCAAATAAGTACATAGTAAACAAAAAGTCAGAGTTTCCGAGAGGAGATGCCTGAGAACCCAAGTCTCCGCCTCACTTTTAAACCCTCCTACCCTGCTGCTTCTCCCCCAGAGAAGACCACTTTCCCCATTCTCTCGACTGTCCCTCTGGAGGCCCTCTGTGCAGCACATACATCTGTGACACTGGTACCCAAATGAGGATGCCGTACACATTTCCTCACCTTGCCTTTTCCCCTAACTACAACACAGTATGCTAAATGCATTTTCTCTTCCTTATGATGTTCTTTTTCAAAAAAAAATTTTTTTTAACGTTTATTTATTTTTGAGACAGAGAGAGACAGAGCATGAACGGGGGAGGGACAGAGAGAGAGGGAGTCACAGAATCTGAAACAGGCTCCAGGCTCTGAGCTGTCAGCACAGAGCCCGACGCGGGGCTCGAACTCACGGACCGCGAGATCGTGACCTGAGCCGAAGTCGGCTGATTAACCGACTGAGCCACCCAGGCGCCCCTTCCTTATGATGTTCTTAAGACATTTTCTTTTCTCTAGCTTCTTTTATTGTAAGAATAGAGGACGTAATACAGAACATGCAAAATACATGTTAATAGACTTTATGTTATCAGTAAGGCTTCTAGTCAACAGCAGGCTATTAGTGCTATAGTTAAGGTTTGGGGGAGTGAAAAGGTTTACACAGATTTTTGACTGTGCGAGGGGTTGGCACCCCCTAATCTCTGCACTGTTCAAGGATCAAACCCATCCATGTATATTTAATGCATTATGTTAGATAGCACAATATGCATTGTGACAGGCGGTCCTGAGTGTTATTGTGGAAAATAAAGTGGAGTCAGAAGACAGGAAATATTGAGAAACGGGGTTGCAGTCTTAAACTGAGTGGTCAGGAAAGGCCTCACTGAGAATACGGCCTTTTGGGAGGGAGGAAATTGTACACCTGGATATACAGATGACTTCCTTCTTTTTAAGTGCAGCATAGTATTCTAAATGTATGGTACATGGTACGTTTCCCAATCTGTGATAAGCGACTACTAGGCTGTTTCTGCTGTATGGCCAATAAACAAGGCGACAGAGATTATCTTTGCAACCACCGTTCGGATATATGTGCAAAATTAACTAGCATGGGAAAAATCTTAGAAGTAGAGCAGCTGCACCGGAAGAAAGAATCATCTGTATCCGTTCCCGTGTTGCCCACTAGAGAGAGTTTCTTACGGAGAGGGACCAAATCTTAGACATCACTGGATTTCCTGAGCTAAGAGGATATTTTTGGTTTGAACGCACAACGGCTCAGAACTGACACAGAGCGAAATGGCTGGAGTAGGGCTGTCCATTCTTCTAGTAAGCACACCAACTTTCCCTGTTCCCCAGACTATATCCTCCAGCTTCAATACACAGCCACCACCTTGGACTCTAACTGACTTGGCGGAGCTTATCTGGGGAAACTACCAAGGATAGAAAGCGAAAAATCTCTTCCTTCGGCAATAAACAGTATGTTTTTTTCCTCTGCATAGAATGAACACTGTGCCTTCAGGGTGTTAATCCTTGAAGACTCACCCCGAAGGCAAAACGAATAATTCACTTTACACACTTAGGTACTGGCAGACTTATAAACGTGTCTGTCTTTGGGGTATCCAAAGGAGTCTACACGTCCTGAAGGTCAAGATAACTAAGAAAGCTGGCACATTCCAAGGACTGTTAAAGTTAAAATCAGCCTCGTTTGGGGGGGGAAAAATAGAAAAACAAAAACTCTCCTGGCCAAGACATGATGGATATGTAGCAACTTAGAGCCCTGATAATATTTCCGGGGGATGTCAGAACACTTACAATTATTCAGTGCTTAGAACTCATTTGCTCCCCGGCATTATCTTTGTTGGTCACAAAAGGAAGTATCCTTGAAGTGTATAGGGAAAGGTCAGCTCGTAAATATAATAGGCAAGCTCTTTGCTTTTAGTTTGGTTAAAGAAGGTAAAAAATATATATATACAAATAAGCAAGTCAACTATAAACAGCTGGATGGTATGCCTGAATTTGTAGGGCCAGAGACCCTTGCAGGTGCCAGGGCCCCGTATTCCCAGGTAGAGCGACAAGAAACAGTTCCTATTAAGCCCTCATATCTTATTATTTTTATATCATAAATTGCCGTTAGGCCTTCCCGTGGAAGAGGCGATGATGATCATTTACACATGCTGGACAGATAAATGATTCAATTCTTAGTTACAAGAGACTGTTGACAGTGATTACTGATGCTCATTTCTTTCACGCGCATTATATAGGGCAGGAAACTCCAGGTTTAGAGGCCTTTCATGTTTTTTCAAAGTAAATCAGTCACTCCCATAATAATTATTTATTATTCCACGTTGGCAGACGGTTGGATGCATTTATGACAGTTAAGAGCTTTCGACAAAATGCTGCAAAGTGATGCAACCAATAAAATATTTTATAGCATGGGAGATAGCAACAATAATTAGAAGGCCTGGGTACACAATGAGAGAAAAGACAGCGAGGTTTTCCCAGTGACTCCTGGTGAGTCTCCACCTATGTTTTCGGCTTGTTCAGGACCAAGGAGCTGGTATTCACCTAAGATTTGGATTCAGACCACCAGGGATCTTTGCAAAGAGCTTTCTTCCCGAAATATCGTCCACCCTTCGATCTGTTTGTATAGTTTACTTTTTGTTCTTAATCCCAACTGTTACCAAGCATTTTCTATGCGCCAGGTATCCTACCGACACCTGCGTAGACTCTTACCTCTCTGGAAGGACCCTTGACCGAGAACGGCATGCCTTCCAGCTGTTAACTGTGAATGATGTCCTCTTCCTGCTCCGTGTCTAGCTTTATTCCAGAAGTTTCTCAGAGTTACGCTTCCATGAAAACAGAACGTTTCAAAAATCTAGGTTTGTTTGTCACAAGGGTTGCTTCACGTTACTTTATTTCTTAAAGCTATCTCTCTTTGAGAACACATTAGGGGAGAAAATGCCGGGAAAAGTTAAGTTTTAAACTTCACACTGTTGACTGCCAATCACCTCTCTGAGGTACAGGTTGCTTAGGTCACCTCTCAGAGGTATTATGTGAACAGTCAGTCCTGCTATGATTCCACATATGCATTCCTGAAAGTCACCACACTGTGAAAAAAACCAATAAAACCCACAGGCCTTATGGGAAAAAATGGGGGTTGGGTGCAAGACTCAAAAACATCAATAACAGGTTTTTTTTTTTAAAAAAAGTAAAAAACGTAAGAATATAATGAAAATCCTAGCACCATGTTACAGGTGTTAAGTGGTTACAAAATACGTAAAATAATATGGCACTTTACCTTGAAAAAGACCTGAAGTCTGCTTGTAGAAATGGATGTTGGAAGGATTGTAGTTTGTTTCTGTGAATTAGCAGAAGCAGGGTCACCTGAAATCTGATGGAAACTTCAAACACCAGATGTGGGTGGGTATGGCTTCTAACACGGAGTGAACCACGGTAGCTGGTAGATGTCCGAGGTGTGTGTATATGTGTGTTTGTGTATTCTTAAATGGCTTCCACTGGCAGAGTGCGGTTTTCTGTGTTCACCCACCATTTCTTACATAAGAAATTGTGCAGAAGCCAAGTTCCCACGATGTTCAAATTGTTCCCTAATAGATCAGTCAAATCTTGTGTTCTCAAAACATATATTATAGCAAGGCTGAATGTATATATGAGAATGTGTTTTTACTCTCAACATAAACTGTTAATGTAGAGTGGCTCCTTTTTGAAATGTTGAAAATATATAAAATGGTAAAGATATGTCGTCTTTAATCCCAAAGCAATCATGGTGGGGTTTTTTTGTCTCTTCCTTTATTTTTAAGAGATTATATATATATACATATATATATATATATATATGTATATATATATACGTGTGTGTGTGTATATATATATATATATATATGCGTGTGTGTATATATATATATACGTGTGTGTGTATATATATATATATATATATACATTGTATATGTATATATACCTGTGTGTGTGTATATGTGTATATATATATATATATATATACGTATATATATACATTGTATATGTATATATACGTGTGTGTGTGTGTATATATATATGTACATATATACACATATATGTATGTATGTACGTATATATACACATATATGTATGTATGTACATATATATATGTATATCATATATGTATATGTATGTATATATATACATATATATATATATATATGTATGTATATATATTAAGCTTGACTGAGAGAGAGGGTCTACTAAAGGGATTTGTTGAATTCAAGTTGAGTCGTTTCCATGGTAAATGGTAACACTTCCTCAAGAACTAATTTCATTTTAGATGGAAAGAACCCAAATGCCCACCAACTGGTGGCTGGATAAACAAATGTGATATGTCCATCCAGTGGAAAATTACTCAGCCACAAAAAGAATGAGGTACTGACATATGCTATAGCACAGATGAACCTTGAAAACCTTGACACTTCAGTGAATGAAGTCAGGCAGAAAAGGCCACATATTATATGATTCCATTCATATGAAAATCCAGAATAGGGAAGTCTGTACAGACAGGAAGAAAATCAGTGGTTGTCTAGGGCTGAGGGCGGGGATGGAGAATAGAGGATTGCTAGCTAAAGGTACCGAGCTTCTTTTCAGGGAGACGAAAATTTCCAAAAATTGACTGTGGGGATGGTGGCCCATATCTATAAATATACTAAAAACCACTGGATTGCACATTTTAAGTGGGTGAATTGTAAGATACGTGAAACAAAATAAAGCTTTAAAAAAAATGGAATTTCATTTTAGGTTTTATCCAGATGGTTCTGTGAGAGGAGGCACTAAGACCTCCATGTTCTTCGAAGCTCACGAGTGTGATGGGCTCAACTAAGTCTGGTGCATGGAGGTGAGGATTATCTGCAGATTTCTAGATGTTTGGATGTTGTGCATGTTGCTGTCCAATGAGGATGTTTGCCGGTCCCTTTACACTACGATCTCTCTCTTGAGATTTTGTCCGTCTTCATTCTGATAAGCTTCGTGGCCACCTGCGGCATATCCCCGATCTGTTTAAGAAGATCACACCAGAGCCTTGTCTTCTGAACTCTTCCATATCTGAGAATACCTTTCTTTTGTCTTCCCCTAAGTAAGACAGCTTAGTTGGGTAGAAAAGTACTAGGTTATTTTCCCTCTGAAGTCTGCAGATTCGGTAATGCAGTCTTCGGACTTCAAAAATTTCAGAGAAGTTTAAGAGCAGCCTGATTTGGTTTCTCTGAAGAAATCATGAGTTTTCTACTTGGGCACTTACAGTGTTTTTCTTGGTACTTAGAATTTGGAAAAGTTTCCAAGGTGAGATTCAGTAGTGGTCTTTTCCATTGATTTGTGCTGGAATTGTGGTGAACCATCCTCTCTCTCTCTTTCTTTTTTTTAAATTTTTTTTGCATTTATTTATTTATTTTGAGAGAGAGACAGAGAGAGAGTGAGCAGGGGAGGGGCAGAGAGAGAGCGAGAGAGAATCCCAAGCAGGCTCCACGCTCTCAGCGCAGAGCCTGATGCGGGGCTCGAACTCACAAACTGTGAGATCATGACCTGAGCCGAAACCAAGAGTCGGACACTCAACTGACTGAGCCACCCAGGCGCCCCTGGGTTGAGCCATTCTGATATGCATGTTTTATCAGCTCAGAGAGGCTTGATGTCTGTAAGTACTGGCTATAGTTCCAATTGTTTTGATTTCTTCCTTTAGAGGATTTGTATTGTTAATCTCTTAAAAATGTGTATTTCTTTTTTTTATCCTCCACAGCTATGATCTTGAGCATTGTTTTTACCCTTGTGTGATTTTTAAAGTTTCAGGAGAGCTTCGCAAGTTCATCCTCCAATCACTGGCATATTTCACGCTGCCCCAATTCTACTTTGAATAACCCTTGTGAGAACTTATGATGCTCTATTTTTAATTTTTCCTTTCATCCTAATCTACTCTGGTCTTTATGACTTTATACTACAGCTTCAGTGAAGCCATGTCTTATGGTCTCCTTCTAAATAGAAAATGGTTTCAAAAGGTTATGGCAGGGGGCAGGGGGTGGGTGGCACCTGGGTGGCTCAGTGGGTTAAGTGTCTGACTTCAGCTCAGGTCTTGATCTCGTGGTTTGTGAGTTTGAGCCCCACACCGGGCTCTGTGCTAACAGCATGTAGCCTGCTTGGGGTTCTCTCTCTGCCTATCGCCCACTCTCTCTCTCTCTTTCTCTAAAAATAAATAAATAAACTTTAAAAAAGAGGTTATAGGGTTTTTATAGTAAATAAGCTTCTAAATCCTCTTTCCTTTACAGCTTCGGAATAACAAAGCTTTATCGTCTCCCCATCATTTCACATATTTTAATTTTCTTGTGGACTCAAATCACAAATGAGGCAGTAGGGCAGAGTTCTTAAGATTAAAGCTCAGATATTTGACAGACTGCATCCAAATCCTAGCTCTCAGTTACTCTCTGTTCACCTTTGGGCTAGTTAATTATGCCCTTTTTGTTTAAGATTCATCATCCATATGACAGGACTATTTATACACATAATGGAGTTCTTCTCAGTGCCTGACATTTAGTGCATGAAAAAATATATATAATTTTTCAACTGAGAAGAAATCTACCTGGATCCAGAATATGACTCCGGCTGGGTCAACATATTGTTTCTAGTCCTCCTTCCCCTTTTATATTCCAGTAGTCTCCAGAAGTTATAAGCTGTGAATGGAGATCAAAGGAGGGTCGTTCATACGAACTGACAAAGGAGATCCACAAGTCCAGTTGTTTTCATCTAGAAATTCTCACGGAAGTAAAGAGATGGCAGTTTTCTGGTTGGAAGAGCCCTTGGAATTCTGAACCAGTGAAAAGCAGCAAAAACTGGGATGAAAAATCTTCCTATCCTTGAGTTCTTCAATCCTGGTGTGTTGCCTTTGTTCTATGGGAGTTTCTTCTAGATTTTGTCTGTTGACTAGAAGACCTAACTATCGATGGTGGTGGTGGGATTCTTGCCTTCCCCCATCTTCTGCTCAAACTTGGAGTCAGAAAAAAAGGCTTATGAAAGCCTAAACGTGTGTGCTATTGGGTACTTCGGTGTTTGCTGAGTCCCGAGAGTTCTTTTGAGGGGCTGATTGTCTCTTGCCACAAACTCACAGGGACTACTTTCAAAGGGAATCAGTTGTCCCCAAATCAGAGAATCTCAGAGTTGGACAGGTCATTCGAAATTATAGACACCAAGCTACTGCCTGGTAGTCAAATTCTCTTCCTACCATCCCTTTCATATGGCTTGTCCGATCTCTTCTTGAACTACCTTCTGTGATAGCTAGCAAGCTCACCAGCCATCAGCATGGTCCACCCCTTGTTGGACAAGTTCCTTACCCAAAGTGAAATCTGTCCCCTGTGTATGCTTAAAAAATTTTTTTTTAATATTTATTTATTTTTGAGAGAGAGAGAGAGAGAGAGAGAGAGAGAGCACAAGCCACGAGCAGAGGAAGGGCAGAGAGAGGGAGACACAGAATCTGAAGCAGGCTCCAGGTTCTGAGCTGTCAACAAAGAGCCCAACATGGGGCTGGAACCCATGAATCATACGATCGTGACCTGAGCTGAAGTCAGATGCTTAACCAACTGAGCCACCCAGGCGCCCCCTTTTTTAAAAAAAAAATTTAATGTTTTGCATAATGCTTTTTAAATGAAGAAGAAATCTATTATACTGGTGAGGGGGTATGTACAAGAAATGGAAAGCCCTGGAGCTATTACAAGCAGAGAGGTATTTAATAAATGGACTTAGCTACTTCAAAATTATTTTAAAACTTAGGTGGGTCAGAAGTCAGGGGATTGATACCAGAATTTTTTTCCTAAGTTTAACTTTTTTTATTGAACTATAATGTACATACAGAAAATGAAATTGAGTTTTTACTTCAGAATCAACTGACGGGAAGACTGTTTCTATCACCACTTCCCCACAGCTGTCTCACATTCACAAATATGGTTCTCAGGCAATGGAACATGTAATTGGGCAACTACAAACACACAGGCCCATCATAGGTTGTTTGTCCACCAGTCTTGCCAAAGAAACATGGCTCTGCCCTCTTTCTACCTTCCACATCTCAGAGGATCCATCCCATCCACAGAACTCAAATCACAGTGAGTGCTCTGATTGCAAGGTGTTTTTGCAAGTTTTTCATCTTGCCAACCTCTTGACAATGCAGGCCAAGGGACAGTAGACAGTATTAAGAAAGTTATAGAGCCAGACGGACAGAAATTTCTTACCAAAATATTTCTTCCCATGCCTTTACTCATATAATCTACAGTAGTGGGGCTCAGGAAGAAAAAGCCTTTGACAAGTTATCAGTGCCTTCTGGGTAGGACAAATGCTTAACCCTTGGAAGATATTAACGGCCAAGTTCAAAATAGTTTTTTCAGGTTAGTCAAGGATCTGATGAGCGAGGTATTCCTGTCCTGAGGTTCAGGGTCCTGAGATTCAATGAGGTAACTGAGGGAAAGACCGGGAAAGGAGAATAAAATAGTAATGAATATATATGAGGTTTTGTTCCTCAGGAAAAGAGAGCTCTGATGCTTTATTTTCATGAACCTTCATGAACATAAAAGCAAAGGACCCCAAAGATAGGACCATCATGTAGACCTTCAAAACCATTCGTCTCCGGCGGGCATATCATTTATCGTTGTGCCAATAGGCAAGGAGAGATCACCATGAACAACCTACCATGATCACACTTGACCAGTGGAAAATAGAATGACATTATGGGATACCAAGGACCTTTGCCTGTTCCTTTTCCATCTCTCTGGAGACTAGCAGTATGATCAGGAAGTTTATTCACTTGTAAACACACCTTATTTTTAACATCTTAGTCATATTCGGCTGGGTTATCATTGCTTATGTTATTCAAATGACTCATTTCCTCCAGCAGCCTGCAAATATTAGACATTATCATATCCCATATCTGTCTTATGCTCTGTGTCCCTGAGGACTATTGTGTAGTTTATCCGAAAGAAGAGTTTTGGAGGAAGATCATACCAAAGGCCAAGCTCATGCAAGAAAGAAAAAAGCAAATTGCACATGTAGCTTTTTATTTGAAGCCTCAATGCACCAGAAAGGTTCTGTTAGTGGTGGTTGTAGAATGTAGATAGATGGCAGCAATAAAATCAGATATAAGGAAAAAGCAATCACATCACTGAATAGGTCACATTCAAAGTATATTATATCAGAATCGGGGGAAATCTACCTTAGGGTGTCTGTTGCTTACCCCAAAAAAGGCTTCTGAGAAGTGTCCATACATCCTTCCCTTCAACCCATGTATGCCTGATTCAATACTACATTTCAAATCTTTTCCTATAATCAGAGTGTATTCTTATTGTTCCATGAAAATTTTATATTCACCTACGTTTTTTTGTCTTTGCTGTTCATAATAGGTTCTAATGGGGTCCCGTCCAAATTCCCTTTACCTGGCCAGTGCGCCCATCCTCCGCTGCTGAGCCGCCGTGCTCATGAGGCCACCCCTCATGTCAAGGGACATCCATAACCAGTGACTGACTGCCATGGTGTTCGGGAGTCCTGCTCCCTTGCCTTGAAGGGGAGAAATTCCACAATGCATCCAAATCTGTATGTCATGCTTTCCTTTCAGGGAACCTGACCCCAGATACTGCTAAGGTAGCTTTTTTTTCTTTTTCTGTTTAAAACTCTAAGCCCGGGTCTTTTCTGCTTCTCCAAGGTAGTCAAGGTCCTCTTGAGTTTCCACTTCCTTCCAGCAGCCTCGCCTGATAGTCCCATTCTAGCTCTCTCTCCCCTCCTCTGAGCTGCTGAAATCATTCTCAGGTAGTGATACTCAAGTTGAATGCTCTTTTGGCTGCCATCTTGGCATATATATATAAATTGCAAGACCTTTAGAGTGGATGCTGTTGAGGTATGCCACATGTGGTCAGTAAAGGATGTCCATCTAGCTTCGTGTGCAGTAGATTTCCCAGGAGCGGGTGAACTTTCCAAATGAACATCTATAAACTGAGACCTTAGGCCCAAGAACCTGGTTCTGGAATTAAGAGTAGACTATGCCTGGGGGACCCTGCTCCAGGTATATGGATTGGTCCTTTTAAAAGCAAGGTAGGGTTGTCACTTGGCAAGATGGGAATGGTTTTCCCCAGGGTTTCCCAAGCTATTTTTATGGAAACAGAATATTCTCTAGGTAAACTGAGAATAAACGATTCAATCCTCAAGTGTATTTGGAAACACGCAGTATAGCCAATGGAAATCCCCAACATACACCAAAGGCTGTGAAAATTCCTACACATTAAAAAAAAAAAATCTGTCTAACTTTGTTGAATGTAGTATTGTTCCAGATTTGTGTGACCATAGCATTTATGTTAGCATAATAAGAATTATCTCATGGAACTATCCTTCTGTGGGCATCTTTAGGAAAATGCTAGTTGTGGTAGTGGTGGTGTTGGGGTAGGAAGGAGGAGAGCTCGTGAGGGTCCTGGTAACCTGGGAGCATGTGAAATTTGGAGGAACCCATTCTAAATTTGTGGCAGATTGCACATGAAGCCGGTCATCTTCCAAATGAGAAAACTCATTTGGCTACAGCGGCGTGCGATGCTTCAACATTGTTCCCATCCATCCTGTAGTTGATAACAAGGGGCTGTGTGGGGATCCAGAGCTCAAGAAACCCATCCTACCCCCTCTCCCCAATGTCAGAGACTCCCGTGGTAAACTTGGCTTTGAGATTCTCCTTAAGCGGGCAGAGTTGTTCCTTCCTGACTTGTTGAAGACAGACTTGTTGGTTTGGTGTGGGGTTGACCATGGGAGATGGCAGCTGGGTGGTAGTAAAAAGGGAGTCTGTTTTATTTCAAGGATTACCAGTTTCTAAACACATTTCTCAAAATGGCATTCCAGGAATTTATTCCTCACAGGAATCCCATGGAATCTATGAAACAGGTATTAGCATCATCCCCACATTGCAGGCGGGGAACAGGAAGCTCAGAGAGCAGATGAGTGTTTGGACCACATGGTACATTCAGTTTTCTATCCATCCATCCATTCACTCAGGAAATATTTATCAACTACCAGCTCCATGCCAGGGCCCCTGCCTTTGCGTTCTGCCCACATTTGTTCTGCTCAGAAAATGAACAAGCCACTCCTAGTGGGCAAGGTGCTTGGTCTTGGCACAGTAGCAAGATGGTGTTCAGTTCAGCAAACACAGGTAAAATCCCTGCCCTGGGCAGATCCTGGGTCTGGGCCATTTCTTTGGGGAACTTGGAAGATCTATAAAGTCTAAAAACCAAACTCTTGACTCTGTTTTTCATGGACTGGTGTTCTAACCAGTTTGACCCACATTTTCTTTGAGTACAAGCATTATTAAGTTTTAAAAGGTTTATACTTTTCCCAGCTGTCAGATTTTCATAAGGTTGACTTTAGCTCAAGAGAAGTTGAGGCAAAACCAACTGGTATTGGTACTGTTGACATTTTGGGCTGAGCAACGTTATTGTGAGGGCCTATTCTGTGCATTGTAGGATGTTTAATAGCATCCCTGGCCTCTACCCGTTAAATGCCAGTAGCCTTCCCAAAGTTGTGCACCAAAAATGGCTCCAGACTTTGGCAAATGTCCCCTGGTGGGGTGGGGATTGGGGGACAGGATTAGCCCCAGTTGAGAGCCATTGTCCTAACACGTCATCAGCGTACCACATGGCCTTTAGGTCTAGGACCTGCAGGCTGGGGAGGTAGGAAAAAAAAAGTTGAGGAAAGTGTGACAAGTTGTAAAGCAGCTTGCTGAAGGTCGGGCTAGAATTAGCTACATGGTGAAGGTTAGAACCCATGACTTCTGATCTCGACCGAGTGCCATCCTGCGTGTTCTACTGTGGCAGTGGCCCTCAGCTGGGTGGCCCCTGCCAAAGCCCGTGCCCTTTGCAACCAGAGGTGAGAGGAAAAGTGGAGGAAGGGATCCTTACTCCTAAATGGAAGGACCACATGACTCTGGAGGTGAGGCGCTCGTGATGTGTGCTTCCTGGTTTCACTGCGAATTAGGACCGTCTGCACTTGAGCAGCCCAAAGATTGTAATGTTCCTCCGGTCGAATTGTCTTAACCCACCATGGGGTTTGGGGATTATGGGTGTTGGGCTCACGACAAGCAAACTGCCCCTTTCCCAGACTTCAGGTCAAAGATGATCAAGTTGACTCTCTTCTGGGCAGCAGATTAACTCTTGCTTTTTACATCTGTGTACATCCTGCCTTGGGTTAAAAAAAAAAAAAATTGTCGGGGCAGGACTTGGGGTTGGTTGGGAGCCACGGGCCTAAGCCTCTGTTTATGACACATGTCATATTTCATGGACCGCGTCTGGACCCCACCTGCCTCCTTAATCTCCTCGGAATGCTGGTGCTCCCTCTGTGGGCTGTGTGTTATTCTGATGATTTCAGTGGGTACTGCAGTTTCCAATTTCCTAACCTTTCTATTAAAATTAATATTTAGATTTTATAACTTTAAAACTGGAAGAGCGATGGAAGCAGTATTTGATGTTTATGTCCCCCAGTCACGAAAATGCTCCCACTCTCCCTCACGCCGGGCCACACACATGTAGTCACAATAAATAGCATTTAACATGTTTACAGAATGGAGAGGGTGAGGAGGGCTTCTGTTTTTATATTGATGGGCTCAGCTGGGCTGGGGATACTATTGTTTACAATGAGCTACATTTTTTGTTGTTCTGATTTACCCTCAAATTAAATCTTTATTTCAGAAACCAACCCCAGGGAGTCCCTGTAACGAGGGAATGTAATAAACAGCATTAGGGAAGGGCCCGTAGCCGCTGCTCCCTGGTAATTAGTCCAAATGTCTCAATCAGAGTAGTTTTCAAAGTTTTATGGCTGCAGTTTGGCCACAAGTTTATTTGTAAAAGCTGGTCTGCCATTTTGCTCAGGGTGGCCTTTGCCCTTCGGGGAAGGGTGTTGGGGCTTGTCAGCGTGGGACACGGGGCAGTCAGACTTTCAGGTTTGCTTGGGGGCGACGCCCAGCTTCCTTCTTAGCATCCGTCTCTAAATTAAAAATTGTCCACGTTTAAAGAACCTGGGAAGGGAAATAATATCGGGCCTCAGTCTGGGGGACAGGCAAGGGAGGAGAAGGGGCCGAGGTTGGGACCGAGCGTGCGGGAGCATTCCCACCCGGGCAGAGTGACTGTCCTATAAAGCCTGGCAGAAAAGTTATTAAAAAGCTCTGGGTACCTGGGGTGGGGCCCGGACCCGGGCGGTGCGCCCCCCTCCACGCCCAACTTGGTGGGAAGAAGGAAGCTTGGGCCTCGGCAACACCCTCAGGGATCTAGAAGTTCCCTGGGGGGCCTGTAAGCTGCGAGACCTCCAGGCCTCCCAGAAAAGGGACCAGAGAGTGCACAGCGGCAGGACCAGCTGTGGTCAGACTCCCATTTCACCCTCGCTGGCAACACAAAGCAGAAAATGCAGAGCGCCGGCCCGGGTCTCCGTGTACATTTCCCCTGCCGTCTTGACTGTGTCTTCATAAGGCCCGCTTATTTGCTCAGTTATTAACTCAGTACCATGGTAACATAGCGATATTCAGCCATCTCATTTTCTGAGCCGAGTGGTTAAGACAGGGGCGTGGATGGGTCAGAGGTTTCTTGGAGCATGATAGATGGACATCTTAAATCAGAAAATGCAGAAAGCATGATGTCAGTGTTTAAGAGCCTCTGCCTGCTGCTAAGTCGCTTAACCTGGTTGGGGGCGGGAGGGTTGCAGTGGGGCCCGGAGAAGGAGGTGGTCAGGCAGATAGATATACCTCTCCATCTGGTGGGAAGGAGAGTGTGGTTGGGGGTGCGGGGGGGGGAAGTGCACAGGGTGAGGAGTTCAAGTCGACTGGTCCCTCCTCACACACACTGTCGGATTATTTCTTTACTTTTCGAAAACATTTTCTATCTCCTGAGGAACCTAAGAAATCAGCGTTCGCTGAGTCCAAGGGTCTGCAAAAGTTTTCTGTAAAGGACCAGATGGTAAACATTTTAGGTTTTGTGGGCCACACGGCCTCTGTCACAACTACTCACTGTGCTCTTAGGGGGAAACAGCCATCAGCCATACCTAAGTGAATGGGCGTGGCTGTGTTGCAATAAAACTTTATTTACAAAATCGGGGGTGCCTGGGTGGCTCCGCTGGTTAAGCTTCCAACTCTTGGTTTAGGCTCAGGTCATGATCTTGCAGTTCGTTGGTTCGAGCCCGTGTCAGGTTCTTTGCATTGACGGTGCTGAGCCTGCTTGGGATTGTCTCTCTCTTCCTCTCTTTCTGCCCCTCCCCTGCTCTCTCTCTCTCTCTGTCTCTCCCTCTCTCTCAAAATAAATGAATCAACTTAACAAAACAAAACTTTATTTGCAAAATCAGGTGATGGACAGGATTTGGCCTGTGGTTTGCTTGGCCTGTGGTTTGCTCACTCCATAATAATCTTTGGTTCCCCCTTCTGTGTTAACTTTTACTCTTTCTTTACTCTCCCTTTCCCTGACTTCCTTCCTTTTCTCCTTCCTCTTTCCTCTCTTCTTCCTCTCTCTCTCTCTGTCTCTCTCTCTTTTCCTTTCTTCTTTTTGTCCTGAACTATGCCATACACTATGAAAGGTGCATGCACAGTCTTGTCCCTTACCCCGCTTCTATTAGGGAATATTAATGAGGAAGCAGATCATTAAAATAAAATATTGTAGCTGATGCTAGTTACCCAATATCTATCTCCATTTCTTTCTCAAGATTAGGCAATTTTGTTCAGAGTGGCAATGTCCCAGATTTTAAACAAAACAAAACAACAAAAAAAAAAATCACTTCTCCTGATTTCCTTGTAGCTAGAGGTGGCCATGTGACAAGGTTCTGGCCAATGAGAAACAGGTAGGAAGAACTTGGAGATAGCATCCCTTAAGCAAGCCCCTTTGGCCTCTGACTCTTGGCCTTTCCATTTTCTTTCCACCTGGAATGCTGCTATGATTCCTGGAAGGGCAGCAGCTCCATTGAGAGCATTAGGATAAAAGCTATGCGCTGAAAATGCGAACAAGAAGGTGCCAAGAGCCTGGGAGGGTCCCTGATGGCATTGCCTACCTCTGAATTTCTTATTGCTCAAGCTAATACAGCAGGCTTTTGTCTTACATTCAGCCCAAGGAAACAGTAATGGACTGAATTATTATTAGCTGTGGATTAACATTTCATGCTCAAGAATTATTTACAGAGTCTAGAAAAGAAAATAAGCATGACCACTCTAAGATTATTGAAGTGTCACCTCACGCTGTGTGCCTCAACACTTGGCAATGTTCCCCACAATTAAAGGAGGCACTTGGCTAACAATGCAGATGCAGCATTGTTTTAAAAACGATTTATGATGGGGGCGCCTGGATGGCTCAGTCGATTAAGTGCCAGACTCTGGATTTCGGTTCGGGTCATAATCTCACGGTTTTGTGAGTTCGAGCCCCGCGTGGGCTCTGTGCTGACAGCCAGGAGCCTGCTTGAGATGCTCCCTCTTTCCCTGCCCCTCCCTCACTTGCACTCTCTCTGTCTCTCTCAAAATAAGTAGATACGCTTAAAAAAATGTAACATGACTTATGATGACTGGGTTGTTGACTCACTCTGGGAAACCAGTGCAGTAGGTTTAGATGTGAGGTAGAGGGAAGCAGATCTGGACTCACTTGTAGAAATCTGCCATTGTAAAAGGTTTCTTTCCTCGTGCGGGTAAAGACAGTCATGGACTCAGGCTGAATTGTCAACAGGGTTAACGCCTTGATTGTGCCTTTTGACTGTCAGGGATGTTACACATTTGGGGACATCAGTAAATTAAAAATAACTTGTGGGTGAGTGTATTTGTGTGTATATACATGCAGTGGGGAGGGGGATCAAGGAAATCATGACCACAGTAGCACATTATCTTTCACCAGATTCAAAAACACCATTTAACAGGTCTCCAGAGAGACCTCAGTCATCTGAAGCCTCCAGTTGAGGCTCCCAGTCCAGCTTGGCAATCGGGGAAATGGATGAGTTTCCACATTGCTGGTGGGCATCAGTTGGTTGATAAACTCCTGGCCTGATACTCAATTCTCCGAAAGCACACCGCTCAAATTCACCTATCATGGGGGAAGTGGGGAGTGGGACGACGTGAGAGAGGGGCTGCGAAATGGAAAACTAGACAGAAAGTTCCTTGAAGGAGTTTCTTCCAAAGGAGGGTTCTTCAGGAACGAGGGAGAGCATCGCTCTGCCTGCTTTTGATCGAAAGCCTGTTGCATGGGTAACATTCCTGAGACATACTCACTGGGATCCCTTCTCAACGCCAGATTCAAACAGCGTTTAGAAATCAGGGCCTTGGCTTAAGCGCCTGAAATTCATGGACTCGTATCATCCATGGGCCATACCTTTGGTGTAGCCCTTGGGTGTCTCTGGCTCTCTTCCGTCTGCTTGACCTCCTTCTCCTACCTTCTTTCTCAGTTTCTTGATACCCGGAACACATCCTGGCCAGTGAACGTTGCCGAGATGCTTTTTTTTTTTTTTTTTTCTTTTTGCGGAGAATTGTGACATTGAGCCATACCTGGACTGCAGTCAGAAGCTTTCTAGGAAACTTCGCTGCACTTTGCAGAAGCCCTCTGCTTTTGGGTCAGCATTTTGGAAGGAGAGACAATTGATTCTTTCAGCCTTGCCGAGGCAGTTCTTTTTGATGTGTATCAAGTGTGTTTTGACACAATCCCCTGAGTCATTGCGGTTTTCAATATTCCTGGGCCTGTAATGAAAGTCAAAGAGGGGGATCTGTTCACTTAATGTTGATTTCTAATATCGATGGCACATTAGCCCATTTGTGTTTCAGAAGCTTCAAGGGATGGAATTAACCCCTTGGGTTTCAGATTAGGTACACCTCTTGTGGGACTGTGGCTGTCAAAAGCTGATACTGTCACCAGAGACAAAAGGACTTCTTGAGAAGCACGTGTCATGCTTATTCAGATAATTTTTTTTTCTTTACCGTTATCAGTTTTATGGTACATACAACAGCTGCAGAAGAATTTGTGGGCTTTTTTTTTTTTTTTTTTTTTGGCTGTAAGGCATCTTAGAGAGTGTTTGCCGATTTTCTGTCTCAAAAAAAGGTGTCTTCGCATCTTGATTTAGCCCTGAATAATTCAACAGAATCTCTAATAACAGACTTGCATGTTGCAAAACCCCAAAACATGTTGTAAGCTTAAAGAGGCAGCAAGAAATTTAGCATCACAAACAGACGTCAAGGAATCAAAGCTAGGAGGTCTTTAAAGGGTAGGGGTTCATGCTTCACACATGTGCTGATGCTTATTTTTTGCTGACAGTTTCCTTGTTTTTCATAGAGCAGTGGCTTCTAAAAGGGCCAAAAAAAATTCCTGGATGTTGGCCGTTGCTCTTAATTTCCTTTTTATAAGAATTCCCTTCTTATGGCTTCTTCCTTCCTTCTTCCTACTTTCCCCTCCTCTACCTCCCTCCCTTCCTTCCTTCCTTCCTTCCTTCCATCTATCCAACACATTATTATTGAGTGCCTACAATTTGCCAGCCAGTGGTTAGGGCTTGGGGATCTGATGATTAGTAAAGAAAAAACTAGCCCCTCATCTAGAGTAGAATAGTGTTCTCTCTCCCAAAGGCGAGGTACTTTTGTTGTTCTCTTGGATTCTGAGATAAGCCGACGTCTTTTTAACAAGTCCATGTCATCTTCCTGCCCTTCCCCACCAATTCCTCCCTTAATCTTTTTAAATGGCTTTTGTTTTGTGGTTTTTCCGCCAAAATCATGAGGAGTGTATTGGCAACCCTGACATACAGGGGAGCATAGGGAGGGACTGGGGGTGCTGGGTTTGGGGAGATTGTAACTTTGGAAGCTGTCTTTATATACTTGTTTTAGGCATTGAAGGGTTGTCCTTAGAAGTGGAATTAATTTGATCTATATCTTTCCAAGGGGCATATGTAAGACTAAATGGGAAACAGATTTTGGCCCAAGGGAACCATACGTTTTCTTTTTAAAAAATTTTTTTTGTTTATGTATTTATTTTTGAGAGAGAGAGAGAGAGAGAGAGAGAGGGATAGAGAGTGAGGAGGGGAGGGGCAGAGAGAGAGGAGCGGGACAGAGAGAATCCCAAGCAGGCTCCACGCTCCCAAGCAGAATCCCAAGCAGTGTAGAGCGTGATGCAGGGCTTGAACTCACGAACCGTGAGATCATGACCCGAGCTGAAATCAAGAGTCGGAATGTTAACCAACTGAGCCACCCGGGCACCCCAAAGGAACCATACATTTTCTAACAATCAGGGTAAAGGGAACTGTGCCTGACTCTGAGCTAAGTATGTATGTGTGTTTGTGTTTGCATATATTTCTCTGTAGGTATAGGCCATGGTTTCTCAACATCACCACTACTGACATTTTGGGTCAGATAATGGGGGGACTTTGTGGGAAGCTGTCCTGTACATTGTAGGATGTTTAGCATCCTGATTTCTACCCACTAGATGCCAGTAGTATCCCCAGTTATGACAACCAAAACATCTCTGGTCTTTGCCAGATGTCCCCTGGAAGGCAAAATGGCTTTCGGCTGAGAAAGGTATATAAATATATAATAATTACATAACAAACGTATCATGGTATATTTATTTTAATATTTATTATTATTGAATATATGTATTATGCTATTATATAATGATATTTATATATTAGTTATAATATATAATGTATTTAGAATATGCATTTACCTATTATATAAATATTTCTATATTATATGTTCATATATATAGCATATTATAGTATGTGTAGTATAATTTATAGACATTGGGTGGATAGACAGTTAGATGGATAGACAGGCTTTTCTGGTATGGAACTGGGTCTCTGACTTCAAATGGACAGATTCTCTGGAAACCACATAGCTTCTCTGGGGGTGTAGGGGCTCCTCAATTCTAGAGTTACTGAAAGGGACCACAACTTGTCAGGCAGAGGAGAAAGGGAGGCTCTTCAGGTAGGGGGTCAGACTGTGGAATCTGTAAGCCGCGCACCCCCCACTCCAACTCACAGATTTTACCATTCTGTTAAGACCAGCTTTAGGTTAATGAAACTGGTGTCAGTTTCCGAGGGAATATACCAAACTGAGGGTATGCCAGCGCCCCCCCCCCCCCGCCCCCGTGCTGTTTGAGACATGAGGCGGATTTGCAGGGCAGGATGAGTGGAAATGGTTGGACTTGTTGGGGTTTAATTGGCAATCAAACATTTGCTTCCTGGATGCAGGCGTGTCACTGTGAAAGCACACCCAGGACGTTCCTTTCTCTGGCTGAAGTTATTAATATGTGTTGATTGATGTCAAAATGGGAATTAAATCATAAACGTGCTCCAGGGCCTCGGTCTGCTGGCTTGGCAGCTTCCTTAGCCTTGTCACTTTGGAGAGACAGCTTGCGTGGCCCTGCCTCATTTTTCTGATGATTACTTAAGGATTTCACTTTATCATCATTTGTCCACGAGCAGGTTTTGTTCTCCCTCCCATTAGTATCGCCTCCACCGTGGCGCAGTTGGAACACAGTTGTTACCTGCAAAGGAACCCTGGGTGGGTTTCATACTCGGGTGAAACAATGGGGTTGTACGCTCTATAAAGAAAACAAAACAAAACAAACTGTTCCCAATTAGTGCTATTTACAGACACGTAACACCGCGGCTGCCGATCAGGAGTGCATGGTTCTTTCCCATGGGGGTCCCAAAATTCCTAGCACCCGCTCGCAGGCATAAAAAAGCATGGTCTTTCTCATTTCCAAGTTAATCCGATTTGAGTGTGGGCTGAGAGGGACCAGAGCTTCCCGAAGGGCCTGGCAGAACCGGGCAGATCAGCATCATTACCAGACCACACACATTATGTTTAATAGCCAGACTGTGCACTGGACCAGAGAAAAATCGGCGAATTAAAAATTCCTGAGGAACAGCCTCTCTCTTCCTCCGCGCCGTGGAGGCTTTCGTTCTGACTCCATCATCTCTTAGTTCAATTTCGACAGCCTCCTAAAGGGCGTCACCGAGTCTAGAGGTGCCTCGTTGCCATTCCCGTTCTCCAGTGTTGGTGAAGTGACCCCCTGAAGCCCCCGTAGGAGCAGGCCATTTCCCTCACTTCAAAACCATTCTGGTTAGGGGCTCCTGGGTGGCTCAGTCGGTTAAGCGTCCCACTTTGGCTCAGGTCGTGATCTTGCGGTTCTTGGGTTCGAGCCCCGCGTCGGGGTCTGTGCTGACAGCTCAGAGCCTGGAGCCTGCTTCGGATTCTGTGTCTCCCTCTCTCTCTGCCCTTCCTCGCCGCCCACCCCCCCCCTCAAAAATAAATATAAACATTAAAAACAAAACAAAACAATTCCGGTTCTTCGGTGCTTAGAGGACAGATTTCAAAATCCAAGTGATTGTGATAAATGACCCTTCAGAATCTTCAAACCCAGCCTCTGCCAGGGAAGCCATCCTGTCCCCATGGATCTTGCCCCATGACACAGTTTCCTACAATGACCCTCTGTGTTTTGTGGTTTCCTTGGCTGTGACGGCTTCTTCATGTCCCAGTTGGAACACATTTTTACTCTCCAAGGGTCCCTCAACACAGTGTATCCAATTCATCATGTGATATTCCAGTTTTGTCTAATTACACATTTGTTTATTTATCTGTTCATAAATCTGTCTCCTTTTTTCCCCTCTAGCCTTTTGTCCCCTCTAGCCTTGGTAGAGTATAGGCCCCTCGATACCTGGGACATAAATAGTTGCTCATTAAAATGTTTCAGAACGGGGGCTCCTGGGTGGCTCAGTCGGTTAAGCCTCCGACTTCGGCTCAGGTCATGATCTCACAGTTTGTGAGTTCGAGCGCCGCGTGGGGCTCTGTGCTGACAGCTCGGAGCCTGGAGCCTGCTTTGGATTCTTTGTCTCCCTCTCTCTCTGCCCCTCCTCCTCTCACACCCTGTCTCTCTCTCTCTCTCAAAATAAATTAACATTAAAAAAATTTAAATGTTTCAGAACACATGCATGAAGACATAATTGAATAGAAGTGTGAATAAACAAACAGGCTCTCCTCGCTTCCAAATCATTCCTTGGAATAAATGGGCAAAACTCATATTAGTATAACGTTGAATCGTGGCCGAGAGCCCAGATTTTGGATTGAATCCTAGCTTCGCCACGTCACTAACTAGATATTTGACCTTGACAAGTTACTTACCTTCTCTCTGCCCTCAGCAGCTTTACCTGTAAAATGGGGATAATAATGTCCTCTCATTCTCAGACTTGTCAGGAGAATGAAACAGATACAAGTAAAGAAGGTAGAACCTGGCCAGCAATAGTATTGTGTTAGCACTGTTTTTGGAGACACCAGCATTTCGCAGAATCTCTCTCAAGCAGGGTTCTCCACCTATCCAATAGAATCATCAAGAGTGATTAACAAATATACAGCTTCTGGGGCCTTACCCCAGGCCAAGTGAATCAGAACCTCTGGGGTGGGACTCTGGCCTGAATTCACTATTTAATGAAGAAACTTCAAAGTGTTTGTTCACAGAAGGAAGGTGGTGAGGCACCCAGAAGCTAGCCACAGTGAGAAGCCATTGGCACTGGTGAACCGAAGAAGAAGCAGGGATGGTGTCCCTGGAGCCGGGGAGAGCTGGGGCCCTGGAGGATGGGCTGCAGGGGACTGTGGTCACTTACACCCAGCCTTGAGGACAGACGCAACCCCAAGGCAGGGAAGCCAGGGGAAAGAGCCACCGGACCTCTTTCCTCTCCTGCCCTTCTGTCTCCAGGGGAGGACAGAGTCCAGCCATAATCCAGCTGGCGAGAGAGGTCAGGGACCCCATCATCCGGAGTCAGCATCCATGGGCATAGACCAGGAAGAGAAGTACAGAGAGTGGCTTCGAGGAGACAAAGGGGGTTTTAAAAGCCGACATATCAATTCTAGGCAGGGGGGAAATCCCCAGGGGCTTCTCAATCTTGTGGAATATGACCCACTGCCTCCATCGGGCCTCCCCGTGGACCCCTCGCCAACCCCTCCAGCAGCCAGTGCGAGAGGCATCCACGGGCAGAAAGCACACAGACAGCTTTCCTATACCCCAGCTCTCAGTAGTTACTTCCTTCGGGGTCCTTATTCCAGGACACCAGCGACTGGAGGAAATTGTTTCCAGGAAGTACCCTGGGCACATAAACCAGATGGCTTCATGTCCAAGGTCACAGCTGCCTTTCTTTCTGGGAATTTGGGTGCTGGACACCCAGGAGCCTCCGTCAATGGGAATTTGTAATGCTCTCCCTTCGGTGTGGGAAGGAGGCTCCTGGCTCTTGCCTTTTTATTTTTAATCCAAGCAAACATGCCAGAGGAGACCCTTGAGATTTCTACCATATGTCAGATCATCTGACTCAGCCAAATTTGCATAACCCCATGGTGGAATTTGGGAGTGGAAGGGTGCTGGGTACCCCAGACAAAGTGCTTCAGTTTGCACTGAACCCACCAGCTTGTTTTCCCATCGACTGTGTCGGCACGTTGCAGAAGACTGCCGCTTCCTTTCCAAAAGGAGGAAGATATAAATCACAGGCGCAGAAGTAACTAGCAGTTGTGACATTTTGTTACAGAGTTTAATTACATGAATCATAAAATATTGCTACAATTTTCCAAACTGTTAAACCTTAATTAATATGAACCCACAGGGACCACCTTGATCGTTCTAAATATTCTGAATCACAACTCCTACTGAAGGCTTCCACCCGCCTGAAGTGCTTTGTAATTTGCAAAAAGTGATTAATTATTAGAAATGAAACCAGACAAATTAATTTAATATAAATGAGGCTGTACATGATTTGATTAATTCTTTTTAATTACCTATATGTTATTTTTTCAATAGTTGAACAAAGGACCCTATTCTTCTCCTGCGTGTTCATATTCATTAATCTCATTAGCACAGAGTATTAATATAATTTTATCACACATTCCAGAAGTACGGCGCATTGACAAACCATAATGAATCGTGGCATTAGTGTCCTATCACTACATTAATTTCAAGACATGCTTGGCTCATCTGCAATTTACTTTGAGACTTAGTTTAAAATGAGCTGAATAAGCGTGTAATTATGACATCTGCTTCTTTTCAGGTACCTCCTTTGTAAATCAGTGACAAAGGAATAGCAGGTTTAAATATGTGTTAACACTTGGATAGCATGTATAATTGCAATATGGCGATGTGTAATGAAGATTAAATTAGACTGTACTATACCTGACATATGCAAGAACATAATTGAACTGTAGTCATTGTTACAGTAGAAGCAGCTGCAAAATAGCAATATTTGAATCGAGGAAAGTAAAAGGAAATTAGGAAAGGTAAAGGGGCTATTCTCAATGAGTTACCAAGAAAAGAACCAGGCTGCAAATCCTAAGATTTCAGCCTCTTTCTCCCTTTGTGGTTGATGACAGTTGGTCATGAATTTCATGAAAATTTCCAAAAGGGTCCATTTCGGATGTCGCCGGGGCATGACCTCACGCTGCATATCTTGGATGTTCAGCACTTCTGCTCCAGGCCATGGGGTCGGCACCATGCCCAACCTTCCCATCTTGAGCCTCAGGCAGGGAACTGGAATTCTGGGATTGGTGTCTAGACTCTCCACGTGGTTAACCCTAGATCTCCCTGAGTAAGACCCTCAGAATGACAAAATGATCTGAGGTTGCCTGGGGAGCAAAGGAACCCTGGAATCTGCACCTGGGGGAAACTTAGGAGGAAAGATTTAAGGGTCTGTGGTCATCGGTGGGCCATCCCAAGTTGGGATAGAGAATGAAACCACATCGTCTATCACAAACCCTCCCCTATCCTTCCTGACAACAAATGCTTATGGCAGCCCTTGCCCTTAGGATCTGTGCAATTTTGGGTAAGGATTTATCACATGCCAAATCTACCGGGTGCCTTGGGTATCCCTGGGCAACGTGGGCCCCCCTCCCCCACCCAGCTGTGTCTATGGATTTTCTCTCTTGCCAGCTCCTAAGTGCCTGAGTGTAGAGTGTGACAGGAGCCAAAAAAATATTGCTTGTGAGTTTAACAAATACTCCCAAGGAATTTGGGGCCATATCTCAAAGCAATTTTAAGAAATTGACTTACCCAACGAAATCCCCATGTCGGCCTTATTAAGTTGGTGGTAAAGAGACGGGAAGAGGCAGTAAAAAAAAGAGATAAAAGGAACAGGGCCTCATCCAAAAGTGCTGGCAGGGAACTGCCGATGTAGGGGCTGGACAAGACGAAGTAGGGGGCGTCACTTACCCAGGTTGAGACGTTCAGCTACTCGAAGGAATCTTGTACCAGAAAGGATTGACTTCTGTGTTTATCACCTAAGCATACCCTCTGAGAGAGAACGTGGTATTTGCAAAGTTACTGTGATAGAACCATTGCATGTTAGACTTTGGAAGTGACTTGGAGATCGTCTATGAAAGGGTGCTGTTGAGTGCCGAGCGGTAGGAAAGATGGTCATGGAGAGTTTTCTGCAAAGTTTTGGAATAAGAAAGAAAGGCGTGGCTTTCAACTTGCAGAGAAGGGTACTTCAACGTCAATCTTTTTCTCCCCTCACCCATTTATCCTTCAGTGTATCTAATAATATTATAACCCATATCCAGCTCATCCTATACGCCAGGTATTACACTAAGCACTCGGATTACAAGAGGGAACAAGACAGAAGCAGTTTCTGCCCCCGGTAGGAATCATGTAGATCCAGCCTGTTTGGCGGTCAAAGGCAATCTGAAGGAAAACAGACCTAGGACATGGGTTGTTTCTCCTTTTTCTCTGTGCTCGAGACGATGTGAACCTAGACTTCCTGTATATAAAGGATCATGTGGGCGCGCTCATTGTTTCCTTATCCTTCTGCCCTCCCACTTGCCCCCTTAATGTGAGTGAGAAATGGTCTTTGAGGACTGTCATATACTTCCTAAATGCTCCCCACTTCTGCTTGTCCACACCTGCCAGAAAGCCCCTGCGTGGGCATCTCCCGGCCAGCACCTTCAGACGAAGCCCTGTTCCTTTCAGCTCCCTCCCTTCCTCTTCACGTTACCTTACCAGTTACGGACACGATTGCTTGTTTAACAAATGTATGTACCTCTTGTTTAAATATTAAGTCGTCGATGCCACACTAAGTACTACATTCAGAGTTCTCATTCTGTATTAGAGCCTATTGCTAAAAACAAGCCCTATTTTAGGGGCACCTGGCTGGCTGTCAGTTAAGCGTCTGACTCTTGATTGTAGCCCAGGTCAAGGTCTCACGGTTGGTGGGACTGAGCCTCCCATCATGCTTCATACTGAGCCTGCTTGAGATTCTCTCTCCACACCCTCTGCCCCCTCCTTGCTTTCCCTCTCTCTCTCTCTCAAAAACTAACCAAATAAAAATAATAAGTACATAAATAAAATCATAAATGAATCAATAAATAAAGATAATAAATGAATCAATAAGTAAATAAGCCCTATTTTAGGGTCTCCAGTTCCTTAAGGATTGAAAGGAAGCAAGCCAGCGCATATTTATTGATTGATTGATTTTTAATGTTTATTTATTTTTGAGAGATAGAGAGACAGAGCGTGAGCAGGGGAGGGGCAGAGAGAGAGGGAGACCCAGAATCCGAAGCAGGCTCCAGGCTCCGAGCTGTCAGCACAGAGCCCGACGCGGGGCTCGAACCCATGAACCGCGAGATCATTCCCTGAACTGAAGTCGGATGCTTAACCAACTGAGCCACCCAGGCGCCCCACAGCACACATTTAAATCAGGGCGTGAACTGAAGGAGAAAGACAGTGCATCAACTGGGATAGACGAAGCTGTGCTGCAGCGACAAATATGACAAAAGATCTCAGGGACAGCAAACAGCGTAGGCTCTGTTCCACGTGGCCAGAGCAACCTCTGGCTTCAGAGCTGCTGTTACCATCCAGATACTGGGCGAGCTCTGAAGGGTCTGAGGCCACAAGTGAAAGTTCCAGTCCAGATGTGGCTCCGGCCACTTCTGCTCACAGCTCCTTGGCCAGAGTCAGTCCTCCGGCCCCACCCAGACACGGGGGCCGGGAGCACAATCCCATGTGTGCTCAGGAGGGAGCAGGGTGGGAAGCTTGGGCAGACAGCCCGAACGGCTAGCACACCGGGTGATCGGTTATTAACATCCTTGTAGAGGTTTTTAAGTCCACTTGCTAGAATGAGGCTCCAAATTGGGTCAAATAGATCGCCCATCCTGAATTTCTTGGCTCAACATCAAGCATCTCACCTGACCAAAGACACTGAGTCTGTCCCCCCGAGTAAAAGTGGAGTTTCTTGGAAAGTTGCAAGGAAAAAGCAAATCCACCGTGCTTCTAACTAGCCAGAGGTATGAGGCAGTGCGTTCCCAGTCGGCTTTGAATCATCTCTTCTTGGGGCACCTGGGCGGCTCAGGTAGGCGTGTGACTCTGCATCTCGGCTCAGGCCGTGATCTCACAGCATGGGGGATGAAGCCCCCCGCGCTGGGCTCTGTGCTGAGAGCACGGAGCCTGCCTGGGCTTCTCTGTCTCCCTCTCTCTCTGTTCCTCCCTCTCTTTCTCTCTCTCAAGATAAATAAATAAACTTTATACATACATACATACATACATACATACATACATAAATCGTCTCTTCTTGTATACGGAAAACCAAGAAAGACAGACACCTGTCACTGGTATGGGATACTCCTTGCACAATGATAAATCTTTGTCTTGAAGATTTAGGTGACAGATCAGCAGGTCAAATAATATAAAGATGGTTTCACGGAGCAGCTGCATTTTTGTTGTTGTTGTTTATTTGTTTGTTTTTACCCTTTGGAACTTTAAAAGTTCCTTTGGAACCACACAGTTCTCTAAACAAGGCATCCCCTGACAGCAAGAGCTATTTCTGCCCAGAAGAGGAAAGGTTAACATTTTTCATAATAATGGGTTTCACCCCGCATGACACAGATGAAGCCTGCAATTGTTTTTTATCTCCTCCGGGCTTGCCTAGCCATCTAGAAGTCTTCGTTAGTGGGAGGGAGCCAGGGGGGAAATCACTCCCGAACTCCAAAGCAAAGCTGCTGGCCTAGGCTTTTGTGTGCTCGGTGTGAAAGGTCCGTGATACTGCTCTTGTGGATGTGTTACTGCAAACTCGCGTCTTACGACTTAAATCCCCTGAATTGTCTCCATGACCGGGGTGTGAAAGGAGACCCTGCAATCTCATATGCTGCTGGCCAGGGCCATGATTTTGCACAAGGACTTTGAAAAACTGTAGCAATATGGACTGCAGCCAAACGCATGCTTTATCTTCGACGTAGCCGTTTCACTTTTGGGTATCTTCGCAATAGAACTGAAGATACGTACTCACCAACAGACATGTATAAGAGTGTTCGTAGAAACAGTAGGCACGAAAACCCCAAACTAGAAACATATGCTCTATCAAGAGTTGAATGAATGAAATGTGGTCTATCTGAATAATGGCATGCCATGCAGTGATGCAAATACTGAGCTCGTAATGAGTGAATCTCCAGACTTAATGTAGAACAAAATAAGCCAAAAAGAAAAAGAGTACCTACAGAATGACTCAACTCCTATAAAATGCAGAAAACAAAACAGGCAAAATTAATCCCTAGTGATGGAGGTCAGAAGAGTAGTCCCCTCTGGGGAGAAAGAGGGGGCAGGGAGGAACCTTCTGTGATGCTGAGATTTTCTCTGCTTTCATCCAGGTGGGGATGATGTGGATGGAGAACGCACAACGATACATGCATTTACTGCATGTACATTATATGTCCATTAAAAATAAATGGAAGCTGAGCCTGGGTGGCTCAGTCGGTTAAGCTCAGTTGCTATCAGCTCAGGTCATCATCTCACAATTGGTGGGATCGAGCCCCACGTCCGAGCTGTCAGTGCAGAGCCTGCTTGGGATTCTCTCTCTCCCTCTCTCTCTACCCCTCCCCGACTCACACCTGTGCACGCTCCCTCTCTCTCTCAAAATAAATAAATAAACTGAAATAAATTAAATGGAAGCGAAAAGCAGATACGCTGGGTTACCTAAGTACTGTTTTCATTTAATTGGTACAAAGCATGTTGACATACAGGGACGTATATTTGTGGTTTTGTGTGTGTGTGTGTGTGTGTGTGTGTGTGTGTTCACATGCGCGTGCGTGCATACCTTAATTAGCTCTGTGACCTGGATGTTTAGTAACTTACTTACCCAGTCAGTTACTTGCTCAATTTCCTTAACTGTAACATTATGACAACAATAATGATATCTGCTTAGAGGATTATTGAGATGGTCAGAATAAGGGATATGTATGATATATGCGAAAGAATAACATATATGTGTGTATAATGGGAGTGTGTACGTAGGCATGCATATCACACACACACACACACACACACACGCACACCTTCTATGTGAAAGAAGGAAAAGAACATTTGCTGGTTGCCCATTCATTCTGTTCAGTCACTTGTGCATCAAATACATATCAAGCCAAAGGCATACCGTGCTGAGGTCCCTGTAATGGAGAAACAAAAGAACGGACACTAAATGTTTGTGCCCCCTGAGGTAGCCCCTCTCCTAGAGATGACTAGCGACATACTCAGCTTCTAGCTTTCTGAGCTGTCTCCTCCTTCTTCTTATCCAAGTTTTTCTGCAGGCAGGATACGGGGCACTAAACTGAATTGGCGTTTACGTAAGTATCATCACTTTTTCCCTCCCAGAGATTCTATCTAGCCTAGATTGATTAGGGTCCCTGTAGACCTCCACTTTCCATGTACGTTTAGAGATGGTCCAAGGCCCAGACTCTGGGGCCAGACTGCCTCGTCCAGATCCCACTCTGCCTCTTACCAGCTGAATGACCCTGGCAAGTTATGGAACCCCACCGTCTGCTCAATGTTCTCATCTGAAACATGGGGATAATAGTTAGCTACCACATGGTATTTTTGTAAAGATTAAATCAAAATGTATATTTATTTATATATAAGTACCTTCAAAGCTATTTTATATAATCTATGTATATATTACAACATATATACACAGTCACTTACTGTATATTTTAATTACAATATCTACTTCACAAGGTTGTTGTAAAGAGTAAATGAATATATAAATGAATATAGGTCTATATTCATTTAAATATCTTAAGTGATTTTATACATGTTGCAATATAAATAATCACTCAGTGCATGTATACATAATACATGCATGTCATACATCTATATGCATATACAAATATATACACACACACACACATCACTTAGAAAGTTGTTGCCTGGAGGGGCGCCTGGGTGGCTCATTCGGTTGGGCGACCGACTTCAGCTCAGGTCATGATCCCACCGCTCGTGCGTTCAAGCCCCTCATCAGGCTCTGTGCTGACAGCTCAGAGCCTGGAGCCTGCTTCGGATTCTGTGTCTCCCTCTGTCTCTGCCCCATGCCTCACTTGCACTCCGTCTGTCTCTCAAAAATAAATAAACATTAAAATAAATTTTAAAAAAAGAAAAGAAAGTTGTTGCCTCGTAAATATTCATAAGTTTCTACACCCAATTATTGTTACTGATGGACTGTATCTGGATAGATAGGTAGATAGATGATAGATAGAGAGAGAGAGAGAGAGAGAGAGAGGGAGAGAGAGATGGCTACAACAGAAGGATAATTATGCCTGAATTTTTGTGGTTTGAACTCAGCACAGCCCCATCTCCAGGCTTTTTGTTTTTGGTGCGTTGGGGTGAAGGTATGTAAAAAGACTGGAATCCCAGCCTTGTCCCCCGCGCACCCCAGCAGAGACACATTCCAGAGTCGGGAAAGCACAGATACCAAAGGAAGGCTGCCTTTTATCCATCGCCTAATGTGAAATATAAAACAGTCCAAGTCATTGGATAGGCAAAAGAAAACAGAAATCGAAATTCAACCAACTTGCCAATGCTCTGAAACAAGAATAAAGAGGGACAAAGTGAGGAAGGCATACACGGCAGAGAGCTGGAAGAGAAGGCCTGTGTGGGGTGAGAAGTGAACACAGCATCTCATTGAGCAAGTTTAATAGGCTCTAGGGGCCCCCGAATCGGGGTAGGAACACAGTTTAAAAAGGGAGCGTAAATGAAACTCTGATAGACTGTGTAGAGGGGATTATTCGTTGGTTCAAATTTTATTTGAAAGAACTGAAAGACAGGGTCCAGAAACCCCAGGCTTTGGCTGATGAAAAAATAATCAAACAAAACATTTATTTTCACTAATTTAAAGGGACTTCCGTGACTCTGAGGCTGAGAAATAGGCAAGCAACTGAGGCCCGAGGCCGCCTGGTCTGGGCAGGCTGGCTCTCCAGGGGCCATAGAGAAGCGATTGCCAGCCCCTTTGGCGAGTGCCTCTTGAAGGAATGTCAGCGGCTCCGCATGGGCAGAAAGATGATTCGGTCACTGCCAGTTGAGTAAGGCCACAATCCACGGGTAGGCGAGGTTTCGCCAGAAAGGGATGGGCATCCCCGGTCTCTGTCTCCCAGATGAAAGGCAGGTCATGATGCTGAGTATCAAAACCTGACAGCCTGGAAATCTGAAGGCCAGAGACTGCCTTATGGTCCCGTGGGTCTGCACTGAGGAGTCTACAGGGTCCTAGGGAGGCTTTAAGGACAACCCTTTGCCACCAGCGCTGTGTTGAAGGCTCCAACACAGAGGAGGGTATATCTGAAAGCCAATTAGCTAGCTTGAGGTTTCTGTTTGTTTCTCACAACAGCAACTGGACAGTATGTCCACCGCCCCATCTACCACCAAGGCCAGCGTTGTACGTGTGCAGCCTGCGCGGTTGAGCAGAGCCTGGCACTTAGAGGGGCCCTGGGCTTAGTGCTCTGTGTTGCCATCTTGAAATTCTCAATGACTTTGAACAAAGGGGCTCCATGAAGTATGTGGCTGGTCCTGGCTCCCACTCTGGGATCAAGCCACTCGCTCCCCCAGCTGCCAACACTGTTGGCTAATGAGAGTCTGTAGCTGAGGCTTTGACCTTGTCTGAAGACAGCCGTCTTGCCCAAGGTTAAATCCTCTTTCCAGAATCAGCGCAACGTAGGGCAGATTGGAGGGTATGGAGACCCAGCCCCTTTGTTCCATCTGGGATCACGAGAGGCCTCTTACTAAACTTCCTGTATGCAAATCTCCATCTCAGGCTCCCTCTCCAGGGATCCAGAACTAAGACACCCTAAGGTTTTGGTAAAGTGTTGCCTACGTGTTCCGTTCTCATCTCAGGTGTGCTACCGGGATTCAGGGAAGGGATGTTGCATCCACATGCGGACCAGGAAGCTAGCATGGCGGTAGCGGCAATAATCGGTGAAAATCTCCCCAGAGTAAGGTAGAGAAAATGGGGTCAGAGAGGTTAATGAGTTGCCCCCCCAAGGCCATACAGATGGTAAGAGCCTTAGCTAGGATTCAAACTTGGGATTCCTGGCCCCTAATTAGATTCCTTTGAAATAAGTTGTCACACTTCTTAACCCCACAGGGAGCCTGGCAGTTCTGATTTAGCACTACATGCAAAGGAGTTATGGGCATCCTCTCCTTCTTTGAACTTCCAACATACTTTCCTGGGAACTGGCTGGTGGCTCTTTGTATATTACCCTTTATAACCTAGAAACCACTCTTTCCTTTGAGTTTCAGATAAAATTGGGTTATTTCCTCACCCACAGGGAGTAGGAAATCCAGCATGGCTCCAGTATCTCTAGGATTTTTCCTTCGCTAACGTCAGCTCAGCTGAGGGCATCAGGAAGGCAAAATTTTCAAGTCCCACTCAGACCAGCTGAGCCAAACTCTGGAGACGGTGTCCGGGAAACCTTCCAGGGGATTCTGCTGTGCTAAAGTTCCACCGCTCCACAGAGCTGGTCTTGGGAATTTGCCTAACCACACCTGACTCTGACTTTTGCCAGGCAGGAAGTAGTCTCACCTTATCTGCAAAGGACAAGTCCCAAGACCTTCCAGCGGATGCCTGAAAGTGTAAATAGTACGGAACCTTATATATACTATGTGTTTTCCTATGTGTACTTAGCTGTGATAAAGTTTAATTTATAAATTAGGCACAGTAAGAGATTACCAATAATAACTAGTCATAAAGTAGAATAATTACAACAATATACTGTAATAAAAGTTATGTGAATGTGGTCTCTCTCTTGAAATATCTCATTGGGATATTTCCTTCTCTTGAGGGAGATTGGGAGATTGCCCTTCTCTTGAGCTTCTGACCACATGTCCGAAGGAGAATTCTCTGCTTCCGGACCGCGGGTAACTGAATCTGTAGAAAGTGAAGCTGCGGAAAAGCGGGAATTGCAGGATGTTTGATGCCAGTCTCCCTCACGTCTCCCCTCTTGTAGCTTTTCCTTCTCGTTGCTTCCTGCAAACCCAAGCCAGCAACTGAGCCCCATTTTCGTGATTTCCCCTCAATTCCATTTACACAGGCAGTTGAATGCAGCACATTGTAACCCCAAACGAAGAAGAAAACGAGGAAAATGATGGGGGAGCAAATTGCCTCTAAACACAACCCAGTACACACGTGGTGCTAACTGTCAGGCATTCAGTCCAGGGCTTTAGAATTCCTCAGCCACGGGGAACTTTCTCTGGTTGCCTCTTCTGGGCCCATCTTCCTGCCAGGTCCCTGTCTCTTCATTGCTCTTGGGTATCCTTGCTTCTGATCCTTTGCTGGTCTCCCCCTCCCCTACTCGCTTCCTCTTCACTTATTTTCCTCTTTGTTTCTTTCCGGGCCCCTCATCATCTCACGCGAGGATCATCGTTTCAAAGCCAGAATGACCCATCAAGAGGAGTTTGATGTCAGTGCTTCCAGTAGCCATGACTCCTCGGGCACATGTAATTCATTCTTACTGGTCTTTCAGCACCACCCAGATTGTGGCTTTGTGCCACCTGTGTGCCCAGGACAGGTGCCGTCACTTAGGTGAGGAGTAAATCCCTGTCGGCTGGGGTTGACCTTGACCCAGTACTGCTGGGGATGGCTTTGGTTTTGATGTTCTCTAAGGCCAAGGTTTTAAACAAATGGCGCCTTGAGCTTTCTGGCACCTGCTGAACCATAGAATGTGAGAATGTCCAAATCAAGGAGATCCAGGTAACCCCCTCTGAACATGAAGAGCTGAGAACAAACCCTTTGAATCAGCAGGGCCAGCCTTGACAGAATTGTGCTGGAGACCCATTAACACCTTTTAGTCCTGTTTCATCCTGTTCTGCACTCCCTTCCCCATAATTCTTCTCCAAGAGCCTTTGTCTCTCTTCTCAGGGCTCTCATTCACTCTCAGGAATCAGAGAATCCCTCTGTCCAGAGCCTCTTTCTCTGAAGAGAGAGACAACAAAAGCTTCCCCACCCACCTGTCCTAATTCTCCTGTGCTCAGTAAGACCTGATCCAGTGAAACTAGTTCATGCTATACAGCTAAGGTGGATGAGAGTTTAAATAAGATCCCTTCAGGAGACCTCTCTGTTGTTGTTATTAGAATTTCTTTTTTAATCAGGAGACCTCTTTGGTTTTTTTTTTTTTAATGCTTATTTATTATTGAGACACAGAGTCAAAGCATGAGCATGGGAGGGGTGGAGAGAGGGGGAGACACAGAATCCGAAGCAGGTTCCGGGCTGTGAGCTGTCAGCACAGAGCCCGACGCAGGGGCTCAAACCTACAAACTGCAAGATCATGACCTGAGCCGAAGTCGGACGCTTAACCAACTGAACCACCCAGGCACCCTGAGACGTCTTTGTTTTATTCTAGGACTTCGGAGGCTTCCATTAAGACCTCAGCGGGCTCATGAGACCCTTTCTGGGTGCTCGTTCGTCATTTTATAGCGTTTTCACTGGGAGGCAGCATGCCCAGAGATTAAGCCCACGGGCCAACATTTAAACTGGGGCTCACCTCCTGCTTGCTAGCTGTGCAAACTTGGAGACGTACCTTAATCTCTCTGTCTCTGTTATTTCACCTATGAAATGGACATGATACTGATAGGTAAGCAAAGCAATAATTCAACAACAAACGTAAGGCTCAGTGACGTTGCGGTTTTATGATTGTTCTGTACGTGCATGGTCCTGTTTGTGAAGGTTAATGCTGGCGTGACTGCAGGAAATCAGCAGCTGCCTCGGAGTGTAGTCCGATCCAAGATGACCCAGTGCAGCCCAAGCAACCTCGTGGTACTCTGGAAAGCAAACGGGAAGTCTTGGTTTTGTGTATGAGGTACCCGGTTTCAGGAGGGCCTGCTTTTATTCCATCTTCCTCCCCAGCCCAGCTACCCCCTTAGTTCCCCTAGCGTAGCATATGTCTCCTTGCCTTTTACTGCTCCGCAGGCGCCTTCCCCACAGCCTGGCCAGGATGCACAGAGTGACACAGGATGTCAGTTGAGAAATGAGTGGTTAGTGGTGATGACAGGCCACACCGCAATTCTGTCGAGAAGCCCTCCCTGGAGGGGCCCCCGGGAGCAGGCGAGAAGCCCCACAATCTCCCTCTAATTTGTACCACACCAGGGAAGGGCAGGATGGCTCCCACATGAGGAAGATCCCTCCTGTTCACACACCCACAACCCATTGACGGAATTAACTCCGGAGACCGGCTCCGGAAACGTTTCCAAGGGAAATGATTAATAGTAAAAGGTTGGGATGCTTAAGAATGTAGCTTCACACGCTGCAGATCAAAACCCAGTGCCTGCAGCAGCAAATGATTTATATTCCACGGCAGTATCGTACCATCTGCCTTGTTCTGATCCAAATAACTGAGGCTGAGAAGTTATTTCATAGTAATATAGCTACCATCTATTTGGCTGGAATTATGTGCCAGGCCATATGCTAAAATCTGCATGGGTAACTTCTCTTGGAATTCCGACACTTGTCTTGTGTGGCATGTAGTGTTATTTCTTTTCGCCGATGAGGAAATCGCTCTGTTGGAGTGGGATCTGAGCCTGCCTCCAAAATCATGTCCTTAACCACAGCTCTATCTTGCCTCCTAATAGCCGATGTTCTGGAACCTGGTTGAATAACACAGGTTATTTAATCTGTGTTTTGGAGTCAAACCTACTATCTCAAGAGGAACTGGAAATTTTTTTCCTTCATACTCCATAATAGCCTTTTTTTAATCACTGTTCCTAGTACACTATACTACAATTACTTGGTTCTGACCTTGGATGTTCACCCTAGCTTGAACTTCCTGAGGATCTGGGGCCAGATGGTTTTAACATATTTACATTCTAAAGTCCATTACCCTCAACAGACATGAATGAAAGAATGATGAATGAATGAATGAATGAATGAATGAATACAAGTCCTTCTGACTCCCAGCCCAGTGCTCCATCCACCATTTTCTGCAGACTAGCCTTTTCTTGTGACCTTTATATGGTTTTTCTCTTGGGATTGTCAACAAATTGAACTAGAATTAACATTTCTTCATGAGGTTTAGGAATAATAAAACTAATTCTCCCTGAGATCTCACAGGACACTGACCAAGTTCACAAAACAAAGCATCTTGTTTTCTTTCTTATCTCCTGAGATACATGCAACTCCCTCTTACAGTGCAGTTGGTAGAAGGGAAAAAAAAATGATGATGATGCTCTCAGGCTATTTGAAAATATTGGCCAAACTATCACCTTCTTAAATGATTTTAAGCTACACATATAATTCTAGGACTGACATCCCCCAGTGATTTATACAATTAGGGGTGGTTCTCTCAGAGTCACTACTTAACATCCCTGTAATAACCCGACTGCATGAGCTTTGGGGGGCTGCTTCTAAGTGTCATGCTAAGCCACTTTAATCTACTGGTTGTGCCTCTGTCTTGTCTTTTTCTGATCATTTTCACATAAAGGTACTCATAGAATTTAGTTTTGTGTACTGTGCTATTCAATTAACATTGCAATACGAGCATTTGACAGGGTACTCTAAAGAGTTGGATGCCTCGATTTTAGTCTTTCTTAATATTTCCAAGTGATTGTATCATAATTTATTTAGCTTTTTCTCTATTGTAGGATATTTATGTTGTATCCAGTATTACAGTCGCACAACACAGCAATGTGATAAATAACCCCAAGGAGAGAGCTTTCTCTGAGCTTCTCTCTTTGGACTGTTTCCTTAGGGTCAATTCCCAGCAGCCTGCCATTTATTCTTGATAACTGGATTTGTGAACAAGAGATGAGCTCACCAGGGGACACCGAATAAGAGAAGAAAGTTAACTCACTAGTCCCTGAACACTTTGAAGATGATTATCTAGCCGAAATGCCTGCCCTAGTCCAGAGAAAATATTGCATTTTATTTTAATCTTTGTTTGCCAATATATTTTTATTCAAAAGCAGGACTCCCGTTGGAAAGAGTGAAGCAGAACAAATGTGTATAAAGGAGAAGTCAAGGACTAGCTTCCACCACAACCCCTCTATTCCCACCCCACCGTGATGACAGATTTGAACAGCTTGGTGTGCATCCTTCTACACATTTCTCCATGCGCATGCAAATAGACACACGCTTAGAAACGCATTTTTATTTATTTTAGTTTTTTTTACATTTTTTATTCTAGTTAAATCCAAGTTAGTTAGCATAGAGTGAAATGATGATTGTAGGAGTAAAATTTAGTGACTCATCACTTACATATAACACCCAGTACTCATCCCAGCAAGCGCCCTCCTTCACGCCCATCACCCACCTTGCCCATCCCCACCCACCCGCCACCCCTTCAGCAACCCCCCGTTTGTTCTCTGTATTTAAGAGTTTCTTACGGTTTACCTCTCTCTCTCTTTTTATCTTATGGTTCCTTCCCTTCCCCTGTGTTCATCTGTTGTGTTTCGTAAATTCCACATATGATTGAAATCGTATGATATTTATCTTTCTTTGACCAACTTGTTTCGCTTAGCACGATGTACTCTAGTTCCATCCACATTGTTGCATATGGCAAGATTTCATTTTTTTTGATCACGAAGCAATATTCCATTGTGTGTGTGTATGCATGTGTGTGTGTGTATATATATATATATATATGCATGTATGTATGTATATATGCATGTATGTATGTATATAGGTATAGATATAGATATAGATATAGATGATATAGATATAGATATTCTTTATGCATTCATCAATAGACATTTGGGCTCTTTCCATACTTTGGCTATTGTTGATAGTGCCGCTATAAACATTGGGGTGCATGTGCCCCTATGAATCAGCATACCTATATCTCTTGGATAAATACTTAGTAGTGCAATTGCTGGGTCATAAACACATTTTTTAAATACAAATGTAAACACATTTTTAAATACAAATAGGCTTTTATATATCACACTGTATTCTGGATAACTTATGTTATTTATTTATTTATTTATTTATTTTTGCATGTAACGATATACCATGGAAATCCTTTCAGGTCAATAAGTAAAGAGCTAGCTCATTCTTTATAAAAAACTGAGTAATATTCCATAATAGGAGGTTTCACAGTTTATTCAGCTATTTTTAAGTTCCATTTATTTAAACTAAACTAAAACAAAATTCACTCATTTCTCCCACCCCCAACTCCCTGCCTCTGACAACTACCAGTCTGCTTTCTGTATTTATGAGCTTGGTTTGTTTATTTTTAGATTCCACATATGACAGATCACATACAGTTATTTGTCTTTCTGTCTGATTTATTTTACTTAACCTTGAGGTTCATCCATGTTGTCACAAATGGCAAGATTTCTTTTTTTGATGAGTGAATAATATTTCATGACACACATGCACACACACACACACTCACACCACAATTTCTTTTTTTTTCCTATATCTTGTAATCACTATTGTAATTTCCTATATCTTGTATCGCTATTGTAAATAATGTTGCAATGAACATGGGGGAGGTGCATACATCTTTTTGAGCTATTGTTTGTTTGTTTTCCTTAGATAAACAGCCAGAAGTAGAATTGCTGGGTCATATGTTTTTCTATGTCTAATATTTTGAGGAACCTCTATATTGTTTTTCACAGGGGCTGCACCAATTTGCATTCCCGCCAACAGTGCACAAGGGCTCCCTTTTCTCCACATCCTCATCAAAACTTGATATTTCTGGTCTTTTTGATAACAGCCATTCTAGCAGGTGTGAGGTGATATTTCATTGTGGCTTTGATTTGCATTTCCTTGATGATTAATGATGTAGACCACTTTTTCACGTACCTATTGGCCATCTGTATGTCTTCTTTGGAAAAATTCAAGTCTTCTGCCCATTTTTAAGACAGATTGTTTTTTTTTTCTGACTTCTATGAGTTCTTTACATATTTTGGATATTAACCCCTCATTAGATATATAATTCACAAATATTTTCTCCCATTTTGTAGGTCGCTTTTTCATTTCGCTGATGGTTTCCTTTGCCCTGCACAGGCTTTGTAGTTTGACTTACTTCCACTTGTGTATTTTGGCTTGTGTTGCTTTTGCTTTAGGTGTCATAGTGCAAAAATGGTTGCCAAGACCCAGGTCAAGGAACTTACTGCCTATATTTCCTCCTAGGAGTTTTATGGTTTCAGGTCTTATGGTGAAGTCATTAATCCATTTTGAGTTCACTTTTGTGTATAGTATCAAGTAATGGTCCAGTCTCATTCTTTTGCATGTGGCTGTCCAGTTTTCCCATGGACAATGGATCTCCCAATGGAGATTGTCCTTTCTCCATTGTTTATTCTTGCCTCCTTTGTTGTAAATGAGGCATATATGTGTGGATTTATTTCTCTATTCTATTCCATTGATCTCTGTGTCTGTTTTTTTTAAATATTTATTTATTTTTGAGAGAGAGAGAAAGAGAGAGAGAGAGAGAGAGAGAGTGTGTGAGTGGGTGAAGGGCAGAGAGAGAGTGGGAGACACAGAATCTGAAGCAGGCTCCAGGCTCTGAGCTGTCAGCATAGAGCCTAATGTGGGGCTTGAATTCATGAACTGCGAGATCATGACCTGAGGTGAAGTCAGATACTTAACCCACTGAGCCACCCAGGTGCCCCATGTGTCTCTTTTTAAGCCAACACTATACTGTTTTCATTACTATAGTTTTGTAATATAATTTGAAATCAGGGAGCATGATGCCTTGAGCTTTGTTATTCTTTCTTAGGATGACTTTGGCTATCTGGGGTCTTTTATGGTTCATTCAATTCTAAGATTGCTCCATTTATATGAAAAATGCATTGGAATTTTGGTAGGGGTTGCCTTGAAGTTATATATTGCTTTGGGTAGTATGGACATTTAAAAATGTTAATTCTTCTAATCCATTCTAATCCAATAAATTTCTATTTATTTGGTGTCTTCTTCAGTTTCTTTTATTAGTTTATGAGTATTAGTCTTGCTGTTTTCATTGTACAGGTTTATCACTTCCCTGGTTAAATTTATCCCTAGGTATTATATTATATTTGATGCAATTATAAATGGGATTTTTTTCCTTCTTTTCTTTCTTTCTTTCTTTCTTTCTTTCTTTCTTTCTTTCTTTCTTTCTTTCCTTCTTTGATAGAGCGTGCAAATGGGAAAGAGGGGCAGAGGGAAAGAGAGAATCTCAAGCATGGAGTCTGACATGAGGCTCGATCCTACGACCCTGGGATCATGACCTGAGCCAAAATCAAGAGTCAGACAGATGCTCAACCAACTGAGCCACGCAGGTGCCTCATGGGTTTGTTTTCTTAACTTCTCTTTCAGATTGGTCATTATTAGTGTATGGAAGCACATATTTTTGCATATTGATTCTGTATCCTGCAATATTATTGAGTTCATTTATCAGTGCTTACAGTATTTGGATGAAAACTTTAGGGTTTTCTATATATAATATCACGTCACTTGCAAATAGTGATAATTTTACCTCTTCCTTTCCAATTTGGATGCCTATTATTATTATTATCTTTATTACTTAATTGCTCCATCCAGAACTTTTAATAGTAGGTTGAATAAAAGTGGAGAGAGTGGGCATCCTTGCCTTGTTCCTGATCTTAGAAGAAAAGCTTTTAGCTTTTTACTATTCAGTATGATGTTAACTGTAGGCTTGCCATATACGGACTTTATTATTCTGAGGTACACTCCCCCTCTACCCACTTTGTTGACCGTTTTTCTGATGAATTGATGTTGAATTTTGTCAAATGTTTTTTTCTGCACCTGTTGAGATGATCATATGATTTTTATCCTTTGTGTTGTTAATGGTGTATCACATTGACTGGTTTATGGATATTAAATCATCCTTGCATCTCTGGAATAAATCCTACTTGATCCTGGTATATGATTTTTTAATGTATTATTGAATTTGGCTTCCTAATTTTCTGTTGAGGATTTTTGCATCTATGTTCATCAGGGATATTGGCCTGTCATTTTTTTGTGTGGCCTCCTCATCCAGTTTTGGTATCAGGGTACTACTAGCCTTGTAAGTGAATTTGTAAGAGTTCCCTTCTCTTCTATTTTTGGAAGAGTTTCAGAACGACTGGGATCAACTCGTCTTTGAAAATTTGGCAGAATTTACCAGTGAAGCTGTCCTGTTTGTTGGACGGTTTTTGATGACTAATTCAGTCTCCTAACTAGTAATTTGTTAGTTCAGATTTTCTATTTCAGTATGTTTCAGTCTTGGCAGGTTGTATGTTTCTAGGAATTTATCCATTTCTTCTAGGTTCTCCCATTTGTTGTCCTGTCATTGTTCATTGTACTGTCTTATAATCTTTTGTATTTCTGTGACATCAGTTTTAACATCCCTTTCATTTCTGATTTTGAGTCCTCTTTTTTTCTTGGTGAGTCAAGCTGAAGATTTGTCAATTTTGCTTACCTCTTCAAAGAACCAGCTTTTAGTTCCATTGATCTTTTCTACAGTCTTTTTAGTATCCACTTCATTTATTCCTGCCCTAATCTTTGTCATTTCCTTCCTTCCACTAACTGTGGGCTTTGTTTCTCCTTTTGCTAGTTTCTTGAGGTGTCAGGTTGGGTTGTTTACTTGAGCCTTTTATTTCATGAGGTGGGCATTTATCGCTGTGAACATTCCTCTTAGAACTACTTTTGCTGCATCGCACAAATTTGGGTATGTGACACTTCCATTTTCATTTGTCTCAAGGCATTTTCTGATTTCTCTTTGGATTTTTTTCTTCGATCCATTGTTTATCCAATAGCATGTTGTCTAATTTTCACACATTTGTGAGTTTTAGTTCTCTTCATGCAGTTAACATCTAGTTTCATACCATTGTGGTCAGAAAAGATGCTTGATTATGATTTCAATCCTTTTAAATGGTTAGGACTTTTTTGGGGGCCTGACATTTAATCTATCTTGGAAAATCTTCCATGTGCACTTCAGAAGAATGGGTGCTATTGCTTTTGGATGGAATGTTCTAGAAATATCTGTCAAGTCCATCTGGTTAACATGTCATTTCCGGCCAGTGTTTCCTTCTTGGTTTTCTGCCTGCATTGAGATAAGTAGGATATTAAAGTCTCCAATTATTATTGTATCCCTATCAATTTTTCCCTTTAAGTCTGTTAATATTTGCTTGATATATTCAGATGTTGCTATGTTGGGTTTGTAAATGTTTATAAATGTTATATCTTCTTGTTGGATTTGCGCATTTATCATTATGTAACACCATCTTTTGTCTCTTATTACTATCTGTGTTGTAAAGTCTATTATGTGTGATATAGGTATAGTTAATCCAGCTTTCTTCTTGTTTCCATTTGCATGGAATATCTTTTTCCATTCTTTCACTTTCAGGCTGTGTGTGTCCTTGCATCCGAGGTGAGTGTCTTGTAAGCAGAATGTAGATGGGTCTTGTTTAACCCATTCAGCCACTCTGTCTTTTGATTGGAGAATTTAGTTCATTTTCATTTCAAGTAATTGTTTTAAGTTTATTTACTTAGAGAGAGAGAGAGCTGGAGAGGGTCAGAGAGAGAGAGAGAGAGAGAGAGAGAGAGTCCCAAGCAGGCTCCACACTAGTCGTGCACTGATGCGGGGCTTGAACTCATGAACCGCGAGATCATGGCCTGAACTGAAACCAAGAGACAGATGGTTAACTGACTGAGCACCCAGGCACCCACATTTAAAGTAATTTTTAAAAAATGTTTATTTATTTTTGAGGGAGAGAGAAAGAGAGAACATGCGCAGGGGAGAGGCAGAGAGAGAGGGAGACCAAAAATTTCTGCTCTGACAGCAGTGAGCCTGATGTGGGGCTCATGGGGGCTCGAACTCACAAAACATGAGATCGTGACCTGAATCGAATTCAGATGCTCAACTGACTGAGCCACCCAGGTGCCCCTAAAGCAATTATTGATAGGTCTCTGCTTATTGCCATTTAGTTCATTGTTTTTTGGCTGTTTTTGTAGCTCCTGTCTGTTCCTTGAGTCTTCTCTTACTCTTTTCCTCTGTGTTTGATGGCTTTCTTTAGTGGTCTGCTTATATTCCCTTCTCTTTATCTTTTGTGTGCTTACCTACTGTAGGTTTTTGCCTTGTGGCTACCCTAAGGCTTATATAAACAACTTCTATTGGTAACAGTCTATTTTAAGTTGATAACTTAAGTGTGATCCCACTGTAAAGCTCAACATTATTACTCCCTCTCATGTTTTACGTTTTTTATGTCACATTTTACATCTTTTTATCTTGTGAATCCCTGAACTAATTATTTTAATTATAGTTTTTACTACTTCTGTCTTTTAATCTTCATACTGGCTTTATAAGTGATTCATCCAGTATCTTTACTATATATTTACCTTTCCGGTGAGAAATATTCTTTCATATGTGTTCTTGTTACTCATTAGCTGCCTTTCTTTTCAGCTTAAAGAAATCCCATTAGCATTTCTTGTAAGGCCAGGTTAGTGGTAATGAACTCCTTTAGCTTTTGCGTGTTTGGAACAGTTATTTTTGAATGAATGGAAATTCAGGTTGTTTCCAGACAAAATTTCTACCGAGCTGTTAGAAAAAAAAAGTTCAAATTTAAATATCACTAGGATTATTTCCTCCTTCGTTCTTCTTAGCAATTCCTAATTATTTTCATGGGGCGTATGTGTCTTCTTAACTGGGCACATCGATGCCTATGTCTGATGACTGTCACGGAATGCAGAACTCAGTGCAGCCCTTCTTGAATTGCCAGGTTTATTTTACAGTTTATATTGCAGGATGGGCCTTATTTGGGTTGCGACGAACATTTATTGAGCGTCCACTATGGCGTTCCAGCAGATACAGGTGGAGAACAGAGAACCACAAAGAAACAAAGAAAAACGATGTTGGGACAATAAGGAAGTCAGTCTCTCTAGATCAAAGGGGCTTGTGTAACGAACGACTTAGTTTTACTTAAAGGAAGGTGGATTAATGCCACCTAGTGATGCCTTCAAAGGAAGTAGTAGTCTTTGGGAGAGATAAACCCACGTACAGATGACACAAGGCAAGGAATGAAAATTGGGACATAGGACAAGTTAAGCGTAAGGATTGAGTATGGAAGTACCTAGCCGCAAGCCTCCCCCCAGGATACCCACTGCAATATTTAGAGCGGTCTACATTAAAAAAAAAAAAAAAAAAGATCACGTTGGGGTGAAGGTGCAGGGCAGCGTTACAAAACACTCTTTGGAGTCAGTAGGGTTTCCTGCTCATGTACCCAAGCATCAGTGTCTAGCTTAACTCTAATCGCAGTTATGTAGCAGACAGCAGACCAGCTTTGGAGCTACAGACACCTAGGTTCAACTCCGTGACTCATTGGTTCATCTCTCCTTTTGCTCACGAGGCACCAACCCTAGGCAAGGGACTGTGCGGGCGTTGTGGATACAGCAGAGAACAAGATGACATCCCCGCCCTCTTGGGATGCTCATACTAGTGGAGGAGAACGGATAATGAGCACGAGCCTTCAGCTAGTGTTGAAAGCTATAAAGACAACACGAAGGGGGGATGTGATGGAGAGGCCTGAAGGAGGAGTCCAGGCCAGACCGGATGATGAGAAAGGCCCGAAGGTGGCGGGACCTGCCTGAGTGGAAGGAGCAGGTCACGCACACGCATCTGCGGGGACAGCCTCCAAAGCAGAGGGAACAGGCGTGGTGTGCACGGGCACAGAGAGAAAAAGCCTGCGTGGCCAGGACGTGGGAGGGGAAGAGGCGAGTGGTATGAGGTCAGAGGCAAGATCAGATAGGAGAGTCCGGATTTTATTTTCACTGCAGTGAGAATCCATGGGGTGTGATGGGAAAGTGGTGGGTGGCAGGATGGGGGGGCGTGATGTAATCCAATTTAAACCTTCCAACTCCTGTTCTGATTGCCGTGCTGGAAACAAATCACGGAGAGGCAAGCGTGGACGCAGAGTGAGCCACGGGGGGGGGGGGGGGGTTCATGCTATGGACCAGGTTGGACATGATGGTGGCCTCAGCCCTGGTAATGACAGGGAGATGACAATTCCCGAAGCCATGAGCCTCCCATAGGCGGCAACTTTACCTCTCAAAGCCCGATGTGTGTTCATCTGTGAAGCCGGGATGCCATTGGGAGGGGCATTCTGGAACTTGTACGCCAACACCTAGTACAATGCCTGGCACACGGTCCGTGCTCCCTGCGTGGCACCGACACTCACTCTGCTCTACCTCACTTTGGCTCGTTTGCAAACAATGAGGAGTGGTGGGTAATCTCCAGAGGCTGATAGGACGCTGACCATTCTAATGGATTCGAATGAGATGAAAACCCAGGAGGAAACAACAAAAAAGAAAAAAAAAATACAAGGAAATTTACATCGAGGTGTTGAAGAAGGTCCCAAGAAGCAAACGCAAATGGTGGTTTTGATTCCTGTCCATGCGATGGTCACGTACCTCAAGGAGCTGTGCACACAATCGCTAAACTTAGGGAATCCTATTAACGAGGGACAGAGAGATAGCGGGCAGAATGGGGCTTTCTGTTTTTATCCCCCCCCCCCCCAATGGTCTGCGAGTGGGAGAGGCCCTTTATGTCCCTGGTAAACATGAGCTTCTACTGCAGGTGTTTGAGTTTATCACAGAGAGGAAATGACTTTTTTTACACCTAATTTAATCTGAAGCTATTCACAGTTTAAAATGTTTAGTAACGGTGACCTTTTTAATGACTAACACATTGCAGGTGGTCCTGTTGTAGCCAGCAGTTAACGTTTGCCATCAGAAAGAGAGGGAGAGAGAATTAAATGACCACTCCATGGCAGTTGTCTTTGCCTTGCAGGGTTCAAAGGACAGCTGGTTCTGAAGGGGGCCATAGTTACGAGTCTGTGAAAAAAAAAAGATGGGGTCATTGCTCCTCAATGGGAGAGCAACTCTCCTTTTCTTGGTCTTTCTTGGAACTGAGGTTTGGGCAGAACGTCTCAGAAAGAACCACAAACCGGGTATCGCTAGCTGTTTTGTTTTTCAAAGGACAGATGGGTCTGTGATATTCCAATGGCCAACAACGGACAAGGAATTGTTTTGGTTGCTGACCGTTGGCTGAATTCTTGGACTTTTCCCACCATCTCGCACGAGACTGGGGGGTCCATGGGATGTCCGGGGAAGAACTACCATTGCAGATGAGTGACGGAGGCCCAGGGCGAGAGAAGAAGGAATCGACCCAGTGGCTTATGGCAGATCTTATCCCACACACCAGCTCGCTTGACAATGTACTAGATCCCATGCACCCGCAAGGGGCTTTCGTTCTCAGTCAATCCCAAACGCGGTGATCGGCTGGGCTGCTTGATTATCCAAGTGGCTTAGATAAGGGCCCATAGCTTGTGTCTAAGTCACCTTTCAGGGCTCTTGCATCTGTGTCAACACCCTAAGAGTTCTGCTTTATGGAGACCAGAGCGGTTCATATGTCAAGGCAAAAGTATCCCGAGTGTGTACTTGGCCCACAGGGCAGTGCGGCCTCGGTGTCCGCAAACATCACCTTTAGTTTAAAACTAAGGAAGCAGATACCTAATGCAGTGTCTTGACTCTCCCAGGAAGCCCTCTCTGGAGTGAGGGTGTCTCTGTCCTTTAAGCAGTGGGTTTCACTGTTTTAGCCTTTTCCTTCCTCCTCCTGGCCCCCACGCCTAATAGCTCCTGGAGACTATGCACACCCCCGCCCCCACTTTTATGGGAAGAAGCAGCTTTGGGGCCCAGGAGAGTCTGCTTTGCTGACTGGCACCTTACGCCTCACCATGAGCACGGGTTCCCCATCCTGGGTGATTTGCATGGCACCTGTTTGCCCAGCCCTACGAATTTTATTCTGAAGTCATTAACATCCCCCCCAGTCATTTGTGTTGGGAGTCAGACTTCTGAGCTCTGTGTTCACCGAACTGATTCTGGCTCACTGTCTTGTTAGGTTGCTGGGACCACAAGAGTGCTTATAACAGAAGCCTTCTTACTGTTTACACCTAAGGAAGTGTAGAGGAGGTGGAAAGACAGAGGTCTGCTGGTATGTTCTCAGGGCTTCTAATGAGACATCAGTTGGTTCTAAGGAACCTGCATGGTCTTTAATTTTTTCCACACACGTGCCGAGGACTAAAGCCATTCAGTGTCACACATGAGGCTTCGTCCTCAAGTGCACCCTCTTTCAGAGGTTTTCCTGTATCCCACCCCCTTTCTCTTAGTCATTATTGTTTAAAAAAATCATTCAATTCTAAAAAAATAGACTGGGATGGTGGTTGCACAACTCAGAAAAATCCACTAAAAATCACTTAATTCTACACTTCAAATGTGAAGGAAAGTTAACTTCAAAAATTCTGAGCCCAAACATTAAAAAAATTAAAAGAAGAAGAAGAAGAAGAAGAAGAAGAAGAAGAAGAAGAAAGGGGAGGAGGAAGAGGAGGAGGAGAGGAAGAAGAAGAGAAAGAAGAAGAATGACACCTGGGCGACTGACTTCAGCCCAGGTCATAATCTCATGTTCTGTGGGTTCGAGCCCTGCATGGGGCTCTGTGATAACAGCTCAGAGCCTGGAGCCTGCTTCCAATTCTGTGTTTCCCTCTCTCTCTTCTCCTCCCTCCTTTTGATTGTGTTCTACCAAAAATAAATAAACATTCAAAAAACTTTTTTTAAAATCTGAGCTCTACGCAATTACATTTGGTGCATTTTTTCCCTTCACGTTCTCTCTACCTCAGCAAGAGAGTTTATAAAATGAAAAACTCACCCATAAACAAAAAAAAGATACTGGAGAACGCAAATTTGCATTTCGTGCCTTATTAAAATTACATCTCCCCGACAAAATGTCAGAAACAGAAAAGGTGGTTCATTTATAGAGCATCTTTTCTTTGGCTTGCTAGTTATACCAGAATCTTTAGGCTGTTAGGGGGAATCAGAATTGAATATGATGTATCAACAGACTCAAAATAATACGAGAAAATAAAACTACATGTTTCAAAATATAGGCAATGAACTGTTCTTCCCTGGCGACATTGCATGTGTTTCTAAAGGTTATATTAGTGATCAATGTACGTGGTGTCGCTTATTCATATTTAAAATGGTGTAAGGAAACAAATCGAAAAACATTTGAATTCTCTCCTTCACCCTACCACATTCTCACCCTGAACGCTCTTTTTTTCCCCCCTGAGCTCAAGAACAGTTAAAGTTGGTACCTATATTAATGTGAGTACTTTATTGTCCTGAAATTACGGCTTTTGAAGTTTCTTCCTTTCTGAAACAAAAAAGAAAAACCATGGTTGACATCAAAGAGGAGGAATTCTCCTCACTAGCAATTATGGTCCCTTAATGTTACTCAATATCCACCCCGTTGCAAACTGCCTTTGCTTTTTGTAACATGTACTTATTTTGATCAACACCTTTAGAAAAAGTACCTAAAAGTACCCAACTACCTATAAAACCCTTGCTGGATTCTTCCCGGTGGTGGTTGTTGTGAATCAAAATACCCCTTAATAATGCATTCTGCCATATATGATTGTGGGTGTTTTTTTCTTTTAAAGAAAACATTTAATTACTATTGGAGAGTTCTAACTGTTAGCTGTGAGTTACCAGATGTGAAACCAGACACAAGGGTGAGATTTTACAATTTCAGCACAGCTGCTTACGACCAAATCTGGTTTAGGACACCGTCGATGGATTTAAAAACATTACATTTATATTAAAAATAGCAGGGCCTCATATGCAGCCCAGCTGAAGGTCTTCTTGGCAAACTTGTTAAAATCAGAACGAGTCCCCCAATCAAAGTCCCAAAGCAGCCTGTATGCAGGGGCCAGTGACACGGGCTGTCACTGCCTGCCCCCCCCCCCCCGCACCCCGACCCCCCCACCCGAACACTCTCATGGAGACACATGTGTCTGGGCCTTTTGTCCGAATTCTAAATTAAACCTCCGATCCTTTTCATTTGTATGTTATGTGCGCTCAGCGCCAGAATGTGAAGGCTTAAAAGGCATCAGCAGTTTGTGCAGCCTTGAAAACCTTCGCTTGCTGCACCGAAGATTTAAGACAAAGGTGTTGTTTCGTCTCTCTGCCCACCCCCCTGCACCCCCCACCCGCCCCGGCATTTGAGTTGTTACAGTGGAAGAAGAAAATAGCTCTCCAAAGCTTATTTTTTTCTCCCTCTCCCCACGCTCCCCCCATGGGTTCCTGAATCGGCAGCTGTTATTCTGGGCCAAATTGTCGCCATGCTTCGCGGAGCGTGCGGAACCAGGCAGGGCAGCTGAAATAACTGTGAGATGCTGGGGACCTGGACCCCCGCGCCCCGCGCATTGGAGAGCCGGCCTTGGCCTCGCCTCCATTTCTGCCGCTATTTCAACAAGAGTTTCCGAGCGTTCCCAGGGTAGCGGGAGGACATGGAAGACCCTGTCGGCATCTGTGAGTCTGAAGCACTCTTGGAGTGCTGACCCTTGAAAACCTGCGCCCCGCCCCGCAGGAAGTTACACGAGGACAGCGTTCAAATGCATCCAGACTGTACAACAGGATACCCGGTGAAGGGCCAGCCTGGAGCCTTCTCTCCCCAGACCCTCTATGTACAGCCACCACACCCCCCTCTCAGGAACCTAAGACTTTTTTGCACCCTCTCCATTTTTTCCCTATACACGGGCATGTGTGTCTGAGCGTGACTTCATGTGTGTGTGTGTGTGTGTATACATATGTATATATAGACATATGTATGTAAATCGTGCGTGCATGTAGGTATATGTAAATCGTGCGTGCGTGCGTGCGTGTATTATGTAAATTGAAGCAAACCGTGCACATTGCTCTGTACCTCCCCCGTCACTTCCTAGGGTGTCTTGAGAGCTTCCCAGATCAGGTCAAACAGCTTCCTCCTTCTTTGTAAGGTGATACAGTTTTTGATCAAATGGACATTTGGGCCATATTCCGTTTTGTTCTTACTGCACACGGCGTTAACGACGCACATCCTTCTTCGGGTATCTCTGTTCGTACCTGTGAGTGTCTCTGAAGGACGAGTTCCTAGAACTAGAATTGTTGGCTTAACAGGTGTGCCTATACATCTTTCAAAAGTACATCGATCCACGCCTGCGTGCGTGCTTGTTGCCGACAGTCTTTTGGTTGTTTTGGTTTTAAAGTGACGGGTCCACACTGAGATGCCCTCGGTACAAACAAACTGTGCTCCCCTCCGGTTTGAAGCTTCGGGGCCCCCTCAACATAAATATGCCACCCACGCGCACACCCACGAGCTCACGCGTGCACTCATAGGCTCACTCAGTCTCACTAGTATTTTGGGAGTTTTTCATATAGGTATGTGGGATGTCTCCATCACGTTGTCAGCCAACGATACCAAAACTGGACTTAAAATGTTAGGATTGCCGGTATCTGCAGGTGTGACTATTTCTTATTCTGGGGACCCTTTTTAGGGCTTGACTCCTGCCTCCTGGCTCCGTACTGACGCTCCTCATCTCCCCAGCCCCCTCCTGCAGCTGCAAAACATGGGCTGAGCAGGCTACAAAGAGCACCACCCTGGGGTTACCAGCCTTGTGCTGGGACAGACAAATGGTAACAGAGCCGGTCTTTGCCACAAGTCAGTTTCCGCATGTCCCGTGGAAAGGTGACAGCAAATCTCTAGTGCTGAGTGGGGACGGGACGGGTTTCAGCGTGTGTCCCCTGCTTGTCTGCAGCCTTCACTCCATCCTGTTTCGCTATGAACATTCTGAGTAAATCCATTTCGGTCACGAAGCTTAACGGGGGTGGTGGCCAGAAGTGGAGGAGGCTGAATGAGGCTAAAAGGGTAAAATTTCATTTCAGTCCAAAGACAAGCCCTTTGTATATGTCCGCTTGAAGAATTGGAATTTCTTGGGAGGTACAGATAAGTAAATGCTGGGGTGAACTTGAGGAGGTCACTTCCCCTGGTCTCGGGGAAGGAGAGTTTTCACCTGTACGAGGAGTGGGATTTGACCACATCATCAGTTCCCAGAGTATGTTCCATGGTACCCTCTTTGGAAGCATTCTCCCTGAGAATATAATTTTATAGTTAAATAATTTGAGGAAAACGCTTCATTTCAGCACCTCCTGGAGATTCCGGAAGTTTAGCAAGTTAAGGACTGAGCAGTCCTTCAGCAAAGAACCATTAGCTTTTCTTAGTTCAGTGTTTCCCAGTCGTATTTGACAAAAATTGTTTTTGTGGATCCCTTATTAACGTTCTTTAGAGCCCACTCTGGGAAATACTGGACGTTCTCCGGGGGAACTTCTAGTTTGAATATTCTGCAGTGAACTGATCAGTTGTTGCTAGTTCTTGTAGACCAGTCCTCGCTCCCCCTCAGTTACTACGAGCCTGTCTGTCACCACTTCTCACCCTGTGTCCGAAATCTGTCTCCTCAGCTGGCCCGGGGGGGTACTGGCCCCACCCACAGCACCAGGGCCTGCACACAGTAGGCGCTCGACAAATGCCTGCTGTTGGGCAGAAATCACTGCCTGTTGGCTTTGAGGTTTGGCCTCTGTTGGGTGCGTGTAGATTTAGGGAGGGATCTGACGGAAAGGAAAAAAATAATGGGGGAGGGGCGAGGAAGGAGAGCTAGAGGAGGGGTGGGGATGGGGGGAGGAAGACACAAGGGAACAGAGAGAGGAAAAAGAAGAAGAAAGAAACTTAAAAAGAATCTGGCTGTGCACGGAGGGCAGATCAGGAGGGGGGCTTGGAAAACGCGTAAAATATATGTGGCATTCTGCGGGACTGACCGTGAGCTGGAGGAAGGACGCGTATCTTGTGCTCTGGCTCTGCTTTCTAACAGTAGCACCACCTGGCCCATAGCAGGTCTTTATTCATATTCACTAAGTGACTAAATAACGACCATAACAATAGCTAGCATGTATTGAGCTATGTCGGTGGGCTAAACTTTTTATGTGCATTATCTTATTTATAACAGCCCCACGAGCTGGATGATAACCCATTTCTCAGATGCGGGAACTGAGGCTCAGAGAGCCAAGTTACCTGCCCAATGCACAGGAACTCAAGGTAGCGGGACTCTAGATCCTCTGACCTCAACTATATGTTAATACCTGCACGGGGAAGTGTGCCTTCATCTCAGGGACATGGCACCTGACCACACTGCTTCCCCCCAATCCAAGGAGAACTTTCTCTTTGAAGGAAATGAAAACTGAAACCCATTCTTCCATGGGAAAGACAACACATTTTCTGTGTCCCCCCCCCCCACTCCAGTTTTTCTCAGTAAGAACAATATGAATGCCTACGGGGAAGGCGAAGGTCGAAAAGAACAGCTCTGTGCTGGCAGGTGTCTGTTTCCCTTACATCTAAGAGACTCTCCACTGACTGTTGGTATGAGCAGCCACTAAAGGTTTTGTCCCAGGCAGCCACCCCAGGCTCTCTTACATCCTGTCTGGGGACATGGTATCAATACTGGGCTGCAAAGTGGGTCATTTCTCAAGCAGGACTTCAGCATGTTGAGGGGGCAAGATGGTCTACACTTTCCCATCGGCTGAAATACCCCACTCCTTCCCCATTCCCACCGCCTAACACCCACCAGCCACCTTGACTCCTTCTCCTGAGGCGTCTGGCTTCTACAGTTAGAGAACCAGGGTGAAAACCCTGCCAGGGGAGGAGTTGATTTAGAAAAAAGCCTCCAAATTGCAGGGGGGGGGGTTGTTTTCTTTTTGTTTTTTTGTCTTGTTTCAAGATATGAGCATCTAAAGTCTAAACGCTCAAAGACCTTGGTACCTTTGCCATGTCTGTGGAGGGTCAGCTTGCCTCTTCCAATATAATTTCCAATATTGCCTCTTCCAATATAATTTCCGTGGAATCAAAGTCCCAATTAGACCCGCTGAGCAGTCCTGCCTGATCACTCAACTGACTCCCAGACCTCCCCACTTCTCTGTTTCTCGGCCTTTGGGATGTATGTCAGCATTAACCTGTTAGTTTCTCGTGCTTTCATGGAAACATCTGGACTTGGATAAGGAGGGCAGGGAATAGTTTAAAGAAGGTCCAAGAGGTTAATTGACCCCCATGATAGAGAATGGAGACCAATACATGCTAGCTATTATTGTTACGGCTGGTATTTATTCACTGAACAACTTTTTTTTTTTCCCACTAAGCAACTTTTAATGAGCACCTGCTTTGGGCCAGGTGGTGTCCCTATTATTCGTATCAGAAAGTGGGTGTGAAGAGCACAGACAGGCAGACGGAGAATGAGACTCACTTGGAGGAGACAGAGGAAAGGGACCAGGAGATCTGCCAAGCTAAGCGGGATTGAGCAGCTGGAGGATGAGGTGACTTTGCTGGATGCGTGTCCTAGAGCGCAGTTCCTCCTTATCTTTTCAAGAGCCTTTTGTGATGATTTAAATTGCATTTTGATTCTCTGAATGTTAGACGGCCTTTTACAACGTCGTCATTATAGACGGTCACGAGGCAGCTCCTATCGTTAGTCTAATAGGTCGAGTGACCTGCTTGGAAATGTTCTCCCTGACCCCTGCCTCGCTTTCTCCTTCCTCCAGCGCTCTGGGCTTGGTGCAACGGCTTCTGGAATGAGGAAGGGTTCGGTGTTCAGGGAGGGGAGGCATCAGGACAAAGGAGGAGTTCGACCCTCTGTGCCTTTCTTGACTTTCATCCCCATCAGTTTTCCTGTCTCCGGTTTGTTCTACGGCTCTCTCTCGTCTTCTTAATCACTTTCATATTCCACTTTCCAATTCTCCTCCCTTCCCTTTTTCCTTTCTCTCCTCAGACTCCTCAATTTTCCCATTATTTTCCATTTCTGGTGCTCTCCTTCCCCTTAGTCTCCCCCACCCCCCACCTTATTCTCCTTGTATCTCTCCTCTCCTTACCTTCTGTTCATTTTCACTTTTCTTTCCCAGGTTTTCTGTGTTTCCCTTCAGCCTGACAGCCCACGTGGGCGGTGCCTTTGCTCACTGGTGGTATCCAAGGCTCAAGTGGTAAAAACAAAACAAAACAAAACAAAACAAAACGAGTTCGTCATTAAGTAAGCATTTGCCATAACACCCCCCCACCCCCAATGAAGTCTAGAGGTTCAGCGACTTAATCGCCTCTGTGTAAGATCAAATCACATTTCTCCCATGACGCTGTTACCAGAAAACATGATTGATGTGCGAGGAAGTCACTATGAAGTAGAACGAAGTCTCCGCTTTACAAAGCAAACATCTTAGAACTCTCAACTCACTCAGGATATGGCAAATCCTACCCAGGCCTTGCCTGAGTAATGGAGCAGGCACTCCTGAAAAGCTGTAATTCTGGAAGACCCAGCAGATGGAGAGGGAAGATGTCCGAAATTCCAGAGTGTTGAAGGCATGAAGTGTGGCAAACCTGACCACATAGCTACTGGGATTTTGTAACCACGTAGGGCCCTGAGGTGGGAAAGGGGAGACCCCCATACAAATCACACATCTGCTTCTAGGCCTCCAAAGCTACAACTCAGAAGCAGGGACTTGGGATTAGATGATCTCTGGGATCCCTCTCAATGTCCTACAATGGTACGATGGTTCATGTACATGGCCAGTTCCTACCTAAAATAATGAATGGGCAGGTTTGGAGCTGATATGCTGCCGTCTGCCCAGCATTGACTCTGGTTCTGTCTACCACACCATTGTTCTTACTCTTAGAAAGCTTGTCTAATTTCGTGGGGGTTGGGAAGCAGGTGAGAAAATTGAGTGATTAAGAAAAAGAGGAGTTTTAACTCAGCATAAGAAAGGAAGGAAGGGAAGGAGGAAGAGAGAGAGCAAGCAAGAAAGAATGGAAGGAAAGAAGCAAGAAAGGGAGAAAGAAAGAAAGAAGAAAGAAAGAAAGAGAAAAAGAGAGGGAGGGAGGAAGAAAGGGAGAAAAAAAGAAAAGGAAAGAAAGAAAGAAAGAAAGAAAGAAAGAAAGAAAGAGAAAGAAAGAAAAAGAGAGGGAGGGAGGAAGAAAGGGAGAAAGAAAGAAAAGGAAAGAAAGAAAGAAAGAAAGAAAGAAAGAAAGAAAGAAAGAGAAAGAGAGAAAAAGGGAGGAAGGAAGAAAGGGAGAAAGAAAGAGAGGGAGGAAGAAAGGAAGAAAGAAAGAAAAAAAAAAAGAAAAGAGAAGAAAAGAAAAGAAAGAAGCAGTGGGTAACTTTCAACTGAATGGATTAGAGGATATGTAGTTGCTCCCCATGAAAGATAAGGCACGAGATAGGAGGAGAAAGTCTTTGGCTGGTTGGGGAGGAGGCTGGGAGCTTTCCAGGGTAATGGAGTTGTCAGGAACAAAAGGTACAAACAAAAATCAAACTACAATGGTGAAAGATTTAAAGGCCTCAAGGATGCTTAGGAACTTTAGGAACTGGGTGGAAATTTGCTAAACATTCCTGCGAGTTAGAGGAGCTGAAGGTAGAGCCTCCGCTGCAAATCTTGAGATAGGCAGGTGCCCGAAACCACAGCTCTGAGCGCTATTGATAGCTTTACCCTCTCTTTAAGGTGAGAGCTTCTCCATTAAAGTGTCCCCTTAATAAGAATAACTCGAGAAATTCCACTACGCTCGCTATAGGTGTCTTAGAAGAACCGAGAGAAGATGGACAGTGGGCAAAGCTGCTAAGCGATTTTCATGGCAAATGCAAACGGCGGTCCAGAGGAATCGTCATGATTTAGCGTATTTACAGCTTTCAGTTATTTATTGAATTCCTTTAACAATTCAGTTTTGTGAGGGATTAAATGATAAGGCAAGGAGGCGACTGTCACCAGCAATATAGAATGAAATTGGCAGGCTTTGGAGGCAGGTCCAAGCTCTGACTTGAGCTGTGAGATCTTGAACAACTTACTTAATCCCTCTAAGTATTAATTTTCTATAGTGTTTACCTTAGAGAGTTTTTATGACATTGCACGAGATAAAAGATGCTAAGCATTTGGAACAAGGCCTATTTCACAGTATATTAGTTTTCTTCTGCTCTAACAAATGACCGCAAACTTACCGAGTGGCTGAAACCAACACAAATGTATTATGTTACCATTCCATCGGTTGGAAATGTGATTCTGGGTTAGAATTAAGGTGTTGGGAGGGCTGCATTTCTCTATGCCACTTTGAGAGCTGTCTTTTCCAGCTGCCACATCCCTTGGCTCATACCCGCTTCCTCCATCCTCAAAGCAACAATATGGCATCTCTCGGACCATTCTTTCGTGCTCATGCCTCCCTCTGCCCACAGCTGGGAGAGGATATCTGACTTGAAGCACCTATGTGTTAGATTGGCCCCACATGGATAATCCAGGACATTCTCCCCTTTCAAGGTCCTTGATCACATCTGCAAAGTCCCTTTGCCTTTAAGAGAACATAGTCACAGGTTGCAGGGATTGGGGAGTAGATACGTTTGGGGATCCATTATTCTGCCTACTTTACATCATACATGAGTAACCCAGTTATTACTATTATGAAGTGACCTCCAGATACAAAAAAACAGATGAAGTCTTTTCAGAGCTACAAGATAATTTGAAGGGGCAATTTTGCTGAAGGAAGGGATGGGAATATGTATTTTACAGCATCTAAATTTAAAAAAAAAAGACTACTGGGGCGCCTGGGTGGCTCAGTCAGTTAAGTGTCTGACTTCGGCTCAGGTCATGATCTCACGGCTCATGAGTTCAAGCCCCGTGTCGGGCTCTGTGCTGACAGCTCAGAGCCTGGAGCCTGCTTCTGATTCTGTGTCTTCCTCACTCTCCACCCCTCCCACACTCACATTCTGTCTCTCTCTCTCTATCTCTCCCTCAAGAATATATAAACATGAAAAATTTTCAAAAAAAAAAGTACTGAGTTTGATTATGAAACTATCTTGCTTATGAATATAACTTTCTGAGTTTAATTAAATAGTAACTAACATATTTGGGGTCTCTGTCACATGCCAAGCATGATTTTAAGAGATTTTTCTTTCATAAACACTACCTTATTTAATACTCACAGCAGCTCATGACATATTTGGAATTATCTACTTAGGAACAATGGCAGAATAGACACAAAGAATTAAAGTAACACCCCCAAGGTCCTACAGACAGGAGGTGACATAGCTGGGCTGTTTCTGGGCATTGAGTTTCATCTTCAAACTCGGCTTCAGTCCAGTGGCAGAAAGAATGCTCTCTGAAGGACTGGAGCTCATAGAACCAATTTTCCTCTCTAATCAGCCCATATGGGGATGTATTATGAGCAACCTCACAGAAGTACATTCTAGTCATTGTTTGGGGATAGGAGAAGAGGCCCAAAGTCCAGTGACCCTCCCTATGGGCAAAGCATTTCAATACTCATCAGCACAACCCCTCTTCCTGACATGAACATATCCCCAATGGTATAGCTGCATCCCATCAAAGGCCAGTGTAGCTCTGTCCCCAAGAAGCATGGCCACCCAAGTCAGCGGTCAGCTTACATTCCAACCTTCCTCTGTGAGCGGAAGGCAGAATTGCTTGTGACTTGCTGCTTTTCCACAAGACCATATACAATTTCACACTTATGACGAATGCCTTTGGACTAGGGTTTCATAAAACCATTTAGTATATTAGAGTCTATTAACCAGCCCGAAATCATGACCCTCGTTTAGTGGTTATAGACTGTGGCAGCATTTAATCCATACTGGTTGATTTGTATAACATTTATGATCTGAACCAGATCCCTTAATGTCTAAACGCATAGCCATTGGCTTGAAATATGAGCAGCTAGGAAGCACAACTGGCAGAGCCCCATGTGATGCTGGTAGGAGAGAGCTTGCGTTAATAAATTTCCCAAAGCACAGGTTAATTTGGATGCACAAGTACGTAGCCAATGGGTAGCTCTGTCACAACTGTTCTGCAGATAGAAGACTCTTGGTGGCCAGTGGCCATTTCTGTCTATTTCCTAACACAATCCAGATTTTCTTCAGTCCCTACACGCCCCATGTGATTCAAGAGAAGCTGGCTTTACCAACGACGGGTTCAGGATCCCAGGCTTAAGCAGTGAGCCCTTGCATTTCTCCCTGGGACTGTTTTGTCCTTGCAACAGTTTTGTGACCTATTTCAAGCCACATAGAGTGAAGGCTAGGGTTAATATTCTAGAATTAAGCAAGAGATTTTCTCTCTTCCTTACAGACCTTAAACAGGAAAGCCTGTTTGTTGCCCCAGTGCTAACGGCAGTCACATTATGCTCATGCCAAAATCCACCTGGATGACACATGCATTATGAAAGGTCTGATGATATTTTTTACCCCATTTGCGAGCTGAAAAATTAGACTACCGCAGTCTCATAGACGCTGAAAGACAACACAAGACTCCTTCCTGGGTCAGAGACAGAAGGCTTTATTAGTCACGTCACAGCAAACAGCCTGAACCTCAGCATATTTGCATCTGGTCCCCAACCCGGATTCCTTCAGGGCAGTGCAAAAAGACCGGGGTAAGACATGTGTGTGCCAGGAATTCTGAGCTTCGGGAACCTATATCTTTTATGAAGGATGGTTGGCAGGTCTACTCTCTGCGCCAGAGGGGGACACTATCTATCTTCCAAAGCCATTCACTATACAAACTCTTTTTTATAACCGTAGTCCACAACAAAGACAGTGAGCACCTCTGTTTGCAAGATGTGCAGGAATGCCAACGACCCTGCTGAATTAACTCCCACCTAAAAGCGGGCACAGAGAAGAAGGAGGCACCAAGAAAACAGCCGAAGATCAGAGCTGGATCCCTCATTGTGCTTTTGATCGTAGCTCACTTTACCTCCTGACTTTCTATTAAATGAGATAACAAATTTCCTTTTTGTTTAAGGTAGTTGGAGAAAAGGTCTCTTTGACGCACAGCCAAAAAAAAGTACAGTAACTGATAAAACAACCAATGGTCTGAATTCTATAGGGAACTGCAGGATTCTTGACTCTTTAAAAAAGAACTGATCTCAGCCACTAAGTAGGGCATTATATTAAGTGGTGTCTATCTTTGAGAGGGAAAATGGTCTCTGGACTCTACTTGGATTATTTGATGCCTTGTTCAACAACAGTGTGATTAAATCCAACACAGGGTGATTTTCCCAGAAGGTGAAGGCTGAGGGCGCCACTATGATTTCTCAGCTTACAACCCTATGACCAAATCATAGAAGTTGTTATACAAAGGCCAAGGTATCAGAATCCCTCTGAAAATGACACCCAACACAAGAGATTGGGTCTTCCCACTGGTCGTGGCTATCATGCCATCAAAGAGCTTATTAAGCCGTTCATATCATACTTCGGCTTAGAAGACTATTTCTCCCTAAGCATCAGCCTGTGTATTTAAGTATATTAGATCATGAATATGTCCCTGAAACAGGATCCGTGAAGTGTAGCAGAGCAGGAAGTTCTTCCTGAGGTCACAGATGGGTGGCCATCTTGGAATTGGCCTATCACAGTGGGGACAAGAGACCACTGGGTGGTGCATGGTGTCACATTCTAGAAGATTCTGAAATCTATATCCACAGTCACAGAGATGTGCTCCGAGACCGGAAAGAAAAAGGCAGTGAGCTTACTTACAACTGTAAACTTGTGCCCTATCACTGAACCATACTGCCCATAAAGCCTTGGAAATGATTATTTTTAATATTCTGTAATTTTCTTCTCAATAGCACAATCAGAAAGGACCGTATTGGTGGGGTGTGTGTGTGTGTGTGTGTGTGTATGCGTGCCTGTGCTAAAGGCCCCAATTTGTTTGTGTAAACATTAAAAACGTAATTATAAAATCCATTTTCGAATTTATTCTTTTAAAAATACGGTTGGTGCCTCAAAAATCAGAAAGGGGCTGGCCTCTCTGTTGGAGAGGCCCTGCCTTGTAATGACTATGTAAAAAGCACTTTGTAAACTATAAAAACTCGTACATGTGTTACCTATTATTTAGCTCATCTGTTACTCAGGCTGCGGGAGGGGCAGGGGAGAACACTCCTGGGCGGGCCTGAGTGCCCCTTGAGAGCGAGAGGTCAGCTCAGTGTATGAGAAGCAGAGACTCACCTGTGCCCCTGAACTTCAGAGGACTGTTTCGGGGGTGCCTCACTTCTCTCCCAGGGCCAGGGAACCTGTTTTACGGGAGACTCGGAGACTCGAGGTTCAAGTACTTCTCCGGGGGAGGCGGGGCATTGCTCAGGAAAAGGCTTTTAAGAGCCAAGTGAAGCAAGGGTCACCTCATTCTCTTCCCCCTGCTTTTCAGGCCCATAATCTGCTTCCTTCTTCCAATGTATTCATAGTGCACAGCAGCCGGAAGAATGTCTCTGCCACAGAAATGAGATGCAGTGGCATAAAAGCTCTAAGGGCATTCTTCCCACACGCTGCTCACGGGGTAATTTTAAAAATCAGTGTGGAAGAATCGACGTGGCTAAGTCAGACCGCTCTGACTTCGCGTGCGGCAATATTGTCGGTGTTAGAACTAAGATGTGTCTCAGAGGGTCTGTCTCCACTTCTGTCTTCTAACCTGAAGCCCCCTTTTCTCTGTCGGCCTTTCCCAGAGAGGACGTTTCACGCTGGCATTGTACAGACTTGTAAAATAGTAGGTGATCATGAAATGTGGATGGGATTTAATTCTGCCACGGAGCTGCGGCATACAGGGGCCATCGCAGTGGTGCAATTACTTTATTTAGGGGGAAAAATGCCTTATTGTGTGAAGTTCCTTTGTCAACCAAGAAGGGAGGTAGAGGAAGGCACAGCCAGGGCGCCTTACAAATTAAACAGCAGCGAGGGCTTAGCAAGTTATGTTCAATTAGATTTGGAAACGGTGGGGGGGAAGTACTGAAACCCAATGATTAGAGTAGGACTTCATGCTAATAAGGACTGGAAGGGTGTGGTCCGGAAGGAACGTGATACTGAGTTGAAATTAAGGGGACAGGCAATTAGCATAATTTAGAAGTACCCAGGGGTAGAGCGGAGAGAAGCAAGGCATGCGGACCTCCTCAGAACCCTGGTTCTGCCCACACCAGGCTGTGTGAACTCAGGCCAGCCACTTAACCTTTCTGAACCTGGGTATTCCCTCTAGATGGTATCTCTTTGGGGGGATTATTGGAAGAGAATGAAATAAAATAAATACGCCTCACTTATAAAGAGGTAGGATCCATACAAATGTTAGCTCTCATTTTGCTTTTTATAAGGTAAGGGAGAACCAAGAGCTGGGAGGTCTGATAGGTTCCTTGCCCTCAGGCTGCCTTGAAGAGCTAAAAAACTATTCGGCTCCTGCCTGCAAAGAGGCCTGTGAAATGGCATTATTTACTCTAGATGCCAAAAGGTCCCATTGCTTCACTCCCGCCTCCTTCCAGGAAGGAGAATGTATGGAGTTGGGTACTCTGACCAATGAAATTCCAGTTTGGAGAGGCAAATATGAGCTTGGGGTGAAATGAGGCTTTTAAAACCCCAAGCTTCCTTCTTTCTGATTCCTGCTGACAGATGTCCTTGTGTTTCTTTAAAATTAATGGAGTGGCGGGGACCCCAGCGGCTCAGTCGCTTAAGCACCCGACTTCGGCTCAGGTCATGATCTCCGCAGTTCATGGGTTTGAGCCCCGTGTTGGGCTCTGTGCTGACAGCTCAGATTCTGGAGCCTGCTTCGGATTCTGTGTTCCCTCTCTCTGTCCTCCCCCGCTCATGCTCTCTCTGTCTCTCTCTCTCTCTCAAAAATAAATAAGCATTAGGAAAACTTAAAAATAAGTAAAGAAAATAAAACGTATGGAGTGGCAAGGGGATCCCTGAGGCTATAGAGAACTGGGCACTCTGACCAGTGTCCCAGGGGCGTGTTGTCTCAACACTGGGGACCCTGGGACAGCGATGACGTGTCTCCCTGACTGGTTTGTTTGAGGATGTTCCGTGAGAGGATTAAAATCCACTGGCCAAGGCTAAGTTTGAACATAGCGAAATCAAAAACCATTAAGACTGGGGCGGCTGAGTGGCTCAGTCGGTTGAGCGTCTGACTTGGGCTCAGCTCACGATTTCATAGTCCGTGAGTTCACGCCCCGAGTTGGGCTCTATGCTGTCAGTTCAGAGCCTGGAGCCCGCTCCCGATTCTGTATCTCCCCCTCTCTCTGCCCCTCCCCCACTCACACTCTGTCTATCAAAAAATGAATAAACGGTAAAAAAAATTAAAAATAATAAAATAAAATAAAATAAAATAAAATAAAAAAACCATTAAGACTGGCACTTCCTACTCTTCCTGGATTCCAAATTAGGATGTGAAAGAAGGTCCCTGAACGAAAAGATGTTTTAAAAGTTCGGCAACTACATTACAGTAGTTCTAAGGCTATTATTGGAATCATGGTGCATATGGAATCAAAGACAAGAATGTAAGAATGCTTTAATAAGAACAGTAGAACATTTCCACATTATTATTATTATTAATAAAACATGTGGATAAGAAAATATTTGCAATATTATTATTCTTAATAAAACATTGATACAATAAAAGAGCTATATTATTATTAATAATAAAATGCATTGTTATTAATAAAACATTTTATAGGTTGTAACATTCCTTCACTTATTATTTCATTTAATCCTCACCACTTCCCCACAAACTGAAGAGCTGTTGCTACTTAAAGGGAAATTAAAGCTCAGAGATTACCTGATATGGCCAGGTCTCACAGCAAACGGTGAAGAAGGAATTCGAAGACAGGTCTTAAGTGCCAAACTTAAAACCCCTTTCACCATTTGGTAGATGAAAACTTCACAGGAGAACAAGGCCCGGACTATGCATGTGCTCCATGGAAACATTTTCAGGT